>NC_135834.1:7720203-8051453 GCF_964213995.1 Mustelus asterias | reverse complement strand
AATCTACCTAACCCACACATCTTTGGACACTAAGGGGCAATTTAGCATGGCCAATCTACCTAACCCACACATCTTTGGACACTAAGGGGCAATTTAGCATGGCCAATCCACCTAACTCGCACATCTTTGGACACTAAGGGACAATTTAGCATGGCCAATCCACCTAACCCACACATCTTTGGACACTAAGGGACAATTTAGCATGGCCAATCTACCTAACCCACACATCTTTGGACACTAAGGGGCAATTTACCATGGCCAATCTACCTAACCCACACATCTTTGGACACTAAGGGGCAATTTAGCATGGCCAATCTACCTAACCCACACATCTTTGGACACTAAGGGGCAATTTAGCATGGCCAATCCACCTAACTCGCACATCTTTGGACACTAAGGGACAATTTAGCATGGCCAATCCACCTAACCCACACATCTTTGGACACTAAGGGGCAATTTAGCATGGCCAATCCACCTAACCTACACATCTTTGGACACTAAGGGGCAATTTAGCATGGCCAATCCACCTAACCTACACATCTTTGGACACTAAGGGGCAATTTAGCATGGCCAATCCACCTAACCTGTACATCTTTGGACACTAAGGGGCAATTTAGCATGGCCAATCCACCTAACCTACACATCTTTGGACACTAAGGGGCAATTTAGCATGGCCAATCCACCTAACCTACACATCTTTGGACACTAAGGGGCAATTTAGCATGGCCAATCCACCTAACCCACACATCTTTGGACACTAAGGGGCAATTTAGCATGGCCAATCCACCTAACCTGTACATCTTTGGACACTAAGGGGCAATTTAGCATGGCCAATCCACCTAACCTACACATCTTTGGACACTAAGGGGCAATTTAGCATGGCCAATCCACCTAACCTACACATCTTTGGACACTAAGGGGCAATTTAGCATGGCCAATCCACCTAACCTGCACATCTTTGGACACTAAGGGGCAATTTAGCATGGCCAATCCACCTAACCTACACATCTTTGGACACTAAGGGGCAATGGACGAAAAGAAATTGGTTTAGGTTGGAGGGTCACAGTTTTTTTTTTTAACTGGTCGGTGCAACATCGTGGGCCGAAGGGCCTGTTCTGCGCTGTAATGTTCTATGTTCTATGTTCTATAGTTGGGTGGATTAGCAAATTTGCTGATGACACCAAAGTCGGTGGTGTGGTAGACAGTGAGGAAGGGTGTCGTAGTTTGCAGGAAGACTTAGACAGGTTGCAAAGTTGGGCCGAGAGGTGGCGGATGGAGTTTAATGCGGAGAAGTGTGAGGTAATTCACTTTGGTAGGAATAACAGATGTGTTGAGTATAGGGCTAACGGGAGGACTTTGAATAGTGTGGAGGAGCAGAGGGATCTAGGTGTATGTGTGCATAGATCCCTGAAAGTTGGGAATCAAGTAGATAAGGTTGTTAAGAAGGCATATGGTGTCTTGGCGTTTATTGGTAGGGGGATTGAATTTAGGAGTCGTAGCGTTATGTTGCAATTGTACACAACTCTGGTGCGGCCGCACTTGGAGTACTGTGTGCAGTTCTGGTCCCCACATTACAGGAAGGATGTGGAGGCTTTGGAGAGGGTGCAGAGGAGGTTTACCAGGATGTTGCCTGGTATGGAGGGGAGATCCTATGAGGAGAGGCTGAGGGATTTGGGATTGTTTTCGCTGGAAAGGCGGCGGCTAAGAGGGGATCTTATTGAAACATATAAGATGATTAGAGGTTTAGATAGGGTGGATAGTGATAGCCCTTTTCCTCTGATGGAGAAATCCAGCACGAGGGGGCATGGCTTTAAATTGAGGGGGGGTAGTTATAGAACCGATGTCAGGGGTAGGTTCTTTACCCAGAGGGTGGTGAGGGATTGGAATGCCCTGCCAGCATCAGTAGTAAATGCGCCTAGTTTGGGGGCGTTTAAGAGATCCGTAGATAGGTTCATGGACGAAAAGAAATTGGTTTAGGTTGGAGGGTCACAGTTTTTTTTTAACTGGTCGGTGCAACATCGTGGGCCGAAGGGCCTGTTCTGCGCTGTAATGTTCTATGTTCTATGTTCTATGTTCTAATTTAGCATGGCCAATCCACCTAACCTACACATCTTTGGACACTAAGGGGCAATTTAGCATGGCCAATCCACCTAACCTGCACATCTTTGGACACTAAGGGGCAATTTAGCATGGCCAATCCACCTAACCTGTACATCTTTGGACACTAAGGGGCAATTTAGCATGGCCAATCCACCTAACCTACACATCTTTGGACACTAAGGGGCAATTTAGCATGGCCAATCCACCTAACCCACACATCTTTGGACACTAAGGGGCAATTTAGCATGGCCAATCCACCTAACCCACACATCTTTGGACACTAAGGGGCAATTTAGCATGGCCAATCCACCTAACCTGTACATCTTTGGACACTAAGGGGCAATTTAGCATGGCCAATCCACCTAACCTACACATCTTTGGACACTAAGGGGCAATTTAGCATGGCCAATCCACCTAACCTACACATCTTTGGACACTAAGGGGCAATTTAGCATGGCCAATCCACCTAACTTGCACATCTTTGGACACTAAGGGGCAATTTAGCATGGCCAATCCACCTAACCTACACATCTTTGGACACTAAGGGGCAATTTAGCATGGCCAATCCACCTAACCTACACATCTTTGGACACTAAGGGGCAATTTAGCATGGCCAATCCACCTAACCCACACATCTTTGGACACTAAGGGGCAATTTAGCATGGCCAATCCACCTAACCCACACATCTTTGGACACTAAGGGGCAATTTAGCATGGCCAATCCACCTAACCCACACATCTTTGGACACTAAGGGGCAATTTAGCACGGCCAATCCACCTAACCTACACATCTTTGGACACGAAGGGGCAATTTAGCATGGCCAATCCACTCCCTTTTAATAGTTTTTTTGTTGTCAATTACTGGTGGCAATGGCCCAGTGGTATTATCGTTCGACTATTAATCCAGAAACTCAGCGAATGTTCTGGGGACCCGGGTTCGAATCCCGCCACGGCAGACGGTGGAATTTGAATTCAATAAAAAATATCTGGAATTAAGAATCTACTGATGAAACCATTGTTGGAAAAACCCATCTGGTTCACTGATGTCCTTTAGGGAAGGAAATCTGCCGTCCTTACCCGGTCTGGCCTACATGTGAGTCCAGAACCACATCAATGTGGTTGACTCTTAACTGCACTTGGGCACTAGGGTTGGGCAATAAATGCTGGCCCAGCCAGCGATGCCCATGTCCCACGAATGAATTAAAAAAAAACATAGAAATCGATTGCCGACAGCTCTACTTGTCTGAAAACACTCAATCTTTTCAGATCTGTCTGGAAATATAATGCGCTCCCAACAATGGCAATATTGGCCAAGCATTTCCTTCCCTTTTTAAGGGCTGTTAATTTGTTTATTCGCAAATTTATTTATTTTATCTGGTTTGAAAAGAGAATAGGGGATAGCTGGGACACTGGATGGAATGGCAGGAGAGCTGTGAGACCAAATAGTTTAGTTCAGTTTATTTATTAGTGTCACAAATAGGCTTACATTAACACTGCAATGAAGTTCCTGTGAAAATCTCCTAGTCGCCACACTCCTGTTCGGGTACACTGAGGGAGAATTTAGCATGGCCAGTGCACCTAACCAGCACGTCTTTCGGACTGTGGGAGGAAACCGGAGCACCTGGAGGAAACCCACACAGACACGGGGGAGAATGTGCAAACTCCACACAGATAGTGACCCAAGCCGGGAATCGAACCCGGGTCCCTGGCGCTGTGAGGCAGCAGTGCTAACCACTGTGCCACCGTGCCGTCCCAGTGATCTCATCCTGAGCGGGTTTGACAGGTTGGATAGTGGGAGATTGTTTCCCCCTGACTGGGGGAATCTAGAACCTTATCCCAGTCTCAGGAAAAGGGGTCGGCCATTTTGAACTGAGATGAGGAGAAATTTCTTCACTCAAAGAATTCTGAATCTTTGTGTCTCGTGGAATCTTCCAAAATTTCAATTCTTTCCATTTGTCATAAACAAACAAGCTCTCCCAGAGAAGAAAAGTCTTGGTTTTGACTTCACCAACTGTCTTTGACCCTGTTAACCCCGGCGTCACTTTGAACACAGCGGAGGTCACATTCGCTGGAATGTTTTGGCCGGTCCCAGTTTTCCCGGCGGCAGGGGAAGGGGTGGGGGGTGGGAGGGGGGAGCGTACAATGGGAAGCCCCGTTGACAGCGGCAGGACCAGAAGATCCCGCCACTGGCCAATGGCGGGCTGCCTCTGCCACAAAACGTGTCGGGGGAGGGGGGGGGGCAGAAGGGCGTGGAACATCCCACCCAATGGTTCCATAAGGTTGCGTGTCCGCAGCGCCGTTTTTGGTCATTTTTATTCCGCTGCCATCCATGACAACCGAACACTAATGCACCAAATCAAGATGACCTCCATTTTGTCTCGGAACTCCCAAAATCCGATCATGTCCAATAACCCCTTCGGGTTCTTTACAAATGGTTTAAGCAGAGAACCTCGGAGAACCTCAGCTGAAAGCTTTCCTCTTTCGGCTGAAGTAGATCGAAACTCATTTCACCTCGGACTTTTTAGAAATATCAGGGAGGGGACAGTCATCCGTCAGTTTGGACTAAGTTCAAATCCAGAAATGCAAAGATAGGTTTGAAGCCAATTGCTTTGCCTGGGATTTAAAAAAAAATTCATTCATGGGCGTCGCTGGCTGGGCCAGCATTTATTGCCCATCCCTAGTTGCCCTTGAACTGAGGGACTTGCTAGGCCCAATTCAGAGGGCAATTGAGAGTCAACCACATTGCTGTGGCTCTGGAATCACATGGTGGCCAGACCGGGTAAAGACGGCAGATTTCCTTCCCTCAAGGGTTTTTCCTGACAATCGACAATGGTTTCATGGTCATCAGTAGATTCTTAATTCCAGATCTTTTTTATTGAATTCAAATTCCACCAGTTGCTGTGGCGGGATTCGAACCCGGGTCCCCAGAATGTTAGCTGAGTTTCCTGGATTAATAGTCTGGCAATAATACCACTGGGCCATAACCTCCCCTTGGCGTCTGTTTCACAACACTGCTGACCTCACAGGGAAACGTACAGAATACCACAGTGCAGGAGAGGCCCATCGAGTCTGCACTGACGCATGAAAGGCCCTGACTCCCTGCCCACCTAATCCCCCTTACCCGGGCTAGGAGCCACATGGCCACCAGAGGTGAGAAATGATTGCTGGAATTCTACCGTCCCACCTGCCACGGGAATCAGAGCGGGCGAGGGACGTACAACGGGAAAGTCCGTTGACCTCGGGTGGGATTTTACGGTTTCGGGACGAGCAAATCTGTAAAATCCCGCCCGTTGACTTCAAAGAAATATGAGGACAAAGAAAGTAGCATATTTATCGCATTACCATTTCCTGGGTGGATGTTAGTCAATGGTCCTGAACGTTATTGGAATGTCAATATACCCGAACCAAATTATTTTTTTGAAAGCATTTCCAATCACAGGGAGAATATGATTTTGCGTTTTGAAAGTGTCGCCCTCTTGTGAACAAGACACACAAACTCCATTCCTCTCCACTTACTGAATTCAAGTTTCACGTCTTCATAGAACCCGACAGAATGATAGAATCCCTACGGTACAGAAGGAGGCCATTTGGCCCATCGAGTCTGCACCGACCACAATCCCACCTCGGCCTTATCCCCGTAACTCCACGTATTTACCCCGCGAATCCCTCGAACCTACGCACCTCGGGACACGGAGGGAGAATTCAGCACCTAACCCGCACATGTGGGAGGAAGCTGGAGCACACCCACGGGGAAGAATGTGCAAACTCCACACAGACAGTGACCCAAGGCCGGGAATTGAACCCGGGTCCCTGGCGCTGTGAGGCTTGTGTGGCTTTTGCTACCAAATAAACCTGTTGGACTTTAACCTGGTGTTGTTAAACTTCTTGCTGTGAGGCAGCAGTGCTAACCACTGTGCCACCCTGGCTATCGGAATTGGCTATCAAGATTACTTCCCGTGTTTGAGAGAGACCAAACAATTAGTGCGAGGAAACGGCCATCGCCAAAGACTTATACCAACTGGTGAATTGGTCCCAAAGCTTGATGACGTACCTGTCAGTCATTCTCGATGTGATTGGTCCAATTCCAAGGCACCCAGTGGATTATGGAAGACAGTCGATGAACCGCAGAAGACAATCTAATTTCTCACTTCCAACAATCAGTCCCCTTCTTTACCCTTGCTGCCTTTCAGCTCCGAGAATGGCAGGTGGGCCATGACCAACTCAATCCAGCTGCCATTCTCCAGGGGAGTGAGTGGGCTATTTGGCTGCAGAGGCGTCGCAGGTTCGAGTCGCCACCCGCCGTGCACTTTCTAGAAGGAGTCGTCAGGTTCCAATCAGAGCCAACCAGGCCCTTCCTTTCCCCGCGTGTTCCGAGGGCAAGTTTGGTACCACCGCCAAAGTTCGCATGACATCGACAAACAGGCCAACTAAGCCGGGTCATCACTTTTACCCAGCGTAGGGGAAAGTTATAAAGACACGCTAATCAAAGTGGGGGAAAAAAAACTGAAAGTAAGATTGGAGAGACAGCAGAACATATTGTCATTAAAAGTCAACATTGACTGACAGACAGTAAGATGCATAGGATACGCCTCACTATAATTTATCACCAAACCTAACCATCAGGGCTGTTAATCCATTCTCAAGGTACAACGCCTTAATAGCAACGGCTCCCTTTAAAAATTGCACACCGTCACACCAAGCACCGAAACTTCAAAGGTTTATGATACCACAAGGAGGAAATTAAAATACTTTTTTTTGCACCTTTTCACACCACACCGTCGCACTCACAGATGCCGCGGAAATGCCAAATACCACAGTCACCTTTTCTTTTCGGAAAAACCAGGCTGGCCCACACCATGGAGTTCCCTCAGTCGGTTAATCACGATCGAAAAGTCGGAGGCTGACAGTTCTCTCGGATTTAGTGTGGAATCCCGGTTGCGTTTCAGACCCCGGGCGGGATTTTGCCGGTCGCGCTCGCCCCGAGACTGGAAAATCCCGCCCAAGGTCAATGGACCTTGGCATGATCCGTGTCCCGCCCGCTCCGATTCCCATGGCTGGCGGGACGGGAACATTCAGCCCCCTGTGTAAATTACAGCGGCGTGGATATCGAGGCAATGGACGGGTAAAAGAATTGCATTGTCACCTCTTTTAGAAACCTGGCTTCAGAAGCAAATAATTACTTTGGAGTTCTGGCTGCCACGTAAGCCGTCGCCATTTTGCGCACAGTACAATCTCATAGAAACACTACAGTGCAGAAGGAGGCCATTCGGCCCATCGAGTCTGCACCGACCACAACCCCACCCAGGCCCTACCCCCACATATTTACCCGCTAACTACACATCTCAGGGACAATTTTTAACCTGGCCAATCAACCTAACCCGCACATCTTTGGACTGTGGGAGGAAACCAGAGCACCCGGAGGAAACCCACGCAGACACGAGGAGAATGTGCAAACTCCACACAGACAGTGACCCGAGCCGGGAATCGAACCCAGGACCCTGGAGCTGTGAAGCAGCAGTGCTAACCACTGTGCTACCGTGCCGTTCTTTTGGGTGAACCAATTGAACTAAATTAAAACAAACTCAGGGACAAAACCAAAAGGGAAGCCCCCCCAAAAGGAGAAGGGAACCGCCCGAAAGAAAGACAAAGCGGGAAGGAAACTTAAAACATTCAAACGTGATTAATAGACTCAATAACACATCCCACCCACTGCGGTGTCCAACGAGCATGGGAGGCCTCGATGGTGAACACCGTGTGACCTCACCACCGCCAACAAAATAAATAATACCTCAGGCAGAAGAAGTGGTTGATTGCAGAAAGTTGACCGCAACACCTTGAAGGAGAGTTTTCTTCCAAGACGCAGCGTAGGATCGATTGACTTCCGCCCGAATGACTCAGACGAGGAGAGGCTCTGGTCTACCCATCGCATTGGCGGGATGACACCCCTGAGAATGCAGCGTTCCCGGGCCACGTTACGGGACACATTTAGCCAATAACCATTGGGGAGAAAGTAAAGCTGGCTTTTAAGAATGCAACTTACGGAAACGCCTCTCAAGGGCCGTCATTACGATAGAGCAGCAATTTGCGCATAGCGGTATCGCGCATACAGCAGACACGAGTGGGTTTTATCGTCGACATTGACTGAAGCAATGTTGATTAGGGCCCCTCAGAGAAGCCTGGGTTTTTTTCCTTTGGCCATTGCTCAGTACTTCCCTGCTAACTGGCAACCGACATCCTCTGTGGGTTCGATTCCCATTCCCAACTTCCAAGGAGGATTAACAAAAGAAAATGGGGCTCACTTGAGTTCTCAACCCGGTTAAATAGCATTAAAAAGTCCATACATCTTATCGGCAGTGTGGGAAGCGTCAAATGTGTTTCAGAATGTCTTTGCAATACGGGATAGATTAAGGTGCGGAGGATGGGAGCAAGATGGGGGCAGGCGGAGGCAAAAGAGGGATTGCGTTTGCATAGCGCCGGATTGTACCTCCACACCGCCGCCGGACGATGAGTCAATACAAATTGCAGTGACCGCCGTTGCACCGGAGGAAATTTCGGCAGCCGCTTTGCGCACAGCAAGATTCCATGGGCAGCAAGCGACCGGCTGGCGCTGAGGAAGGAGCGTCGCCTCGGGATGCCAAGGAGGACTCCCCGCCCTTCTTCAACGGGAGAATTAACCTCCACCGAAATAAGCCGGGCGGGGGTGGGTGGTGGGGAGGCACCCAAGAGTTGGCACTTCCGATAATGTGGCACACTCCCCAACACCGGAGGGCCAGCCCAGGTGTTAAGCCCAAGTGGTGGAACAAGGGATCGTCACCCTTTGACCCAACGGCCCTCGTAACTGAGCCACGCAGACACGGGTTTCAGTTTATCGCACCCATGTTGTCGGGAAGCAGAGATAAACGTGTGGAAACAAAATAGGTGAATTTGAGCTCCATTTTGCCTAATCTCACACTCTGAGTTGGGAGGCCCTGCAGAGAAAGCTGACATTATTGTAAGCCAAGCTTCAACACATAATTCACAACGCTGGCAGCGGGAGTTATATTTGGCGTCTTTATATATTTTTTCAATTTATTTTCTATCGCTGACTCCTTTGCTCGCATGTTTTTGGCACAGAAATGTCCAAAGCATGTGGGGATTAGCACAACTCACCTTCGACGGGAGTGGGGAAACGGCCAGCGTTGTACTCAAAGAAACGCATGCCAGTCAGAAGTGGCGGGCAGGGTTTTCCCATTGTCAAGCACTTCAGTATGAGGTGGAAGCACAGCCAGAAGCGAAACAAAGCTCCCTCTGCTCCGCCCTGGGAGTGGGCCCCGTCCTTATCATTTCAGAGCAGTTCCCCACTGGACCACAATGATTTTCTCCCAATTTGCAATTCACGTGCTCTCCCTGGCTGGCCAGCGAATCCTTGAATGACGGCCAGTTTTGTGCGTTTGGATCACTGCTATCTGGAGACTCCCCCCAAACTCATTTCACTCAGGGAGAGGGGAGAGACTTTCATCACGTCGAACCAGATTGCGTGCTCATCAGATTAACCCACTGCAGTATTCAAGGGTGTTCCATGCTTTTTGAGGCAGGACCCTCCTTCAAGCTGAACTGCAATCATTTGTGAGGGTAACTCCAGAACAATTTTCACATTGTTTACTTCACTTAAAATCATGTCACTAATTTCATACTTGGACGCCATTTTGGCCCTTCACTGTCACTGGGTCAAAACCCTGGAAATCCCGAACAGCACTGTGGGTGTACCTACACCACATGGACTGACTGATGTCCAATAACAATCCTGGAACACCCTCCCTAACAGCACTGTGGGTGTACCTACACCACATGGACTGACTGATGTCCAATAACAATTCTGGAACTCCCTCCCGAACAACACTGTGGGTGTACCTACACCACATGGACTGACTGATGTCCAATAACAATCCTGGAACTCCCTCCCTAACAGCACTGTGGGTGTACCTACACCACATGGACTGACTGATGTCCAATAACAATCCTGGAACTCCCTCCCTAACAGCACTGTGGGTGTACCTACACCACATGGACTGACTGATGTCCAATAACAATCCTGGAACTCCCTCCCTAACAGCACTGTGGGTGTACCTACACCACATGGACTGACTGACGTCCAATCACAATCCTGGAACTCCCTCCCTAACAGCGCTGTGGGTGTACCCACACCACAGGGACCGACTGATGTCCAATAACAATCCCGCAACTCCCTCTCTAACAGCACTGTGGGTGTACCTACACCACAGGGACTGACTGATGTCCAATAACAATCCAGGAACTCCCTCCCTAACAGCACTGTGGGTGTACCTACACCACATGGACTGACTGATGTCCAATAACAATCCTGGAACTCCCTCCCTAACAGCACTGTGGGTGTACCGACACCACATGGATTGACTGATGTCCAATAACAATCCTGGAACTCCCTCCCTAACAGCACTGTGGCTGTACCTACACCACATGGACTGACTGATGTCCAATAACAATCCTGGAACTCCCTCCCTAACAGCACTGTGGATGTACCTACACCACATGGACTGACTGATGTCCAATAACAATCCTGGAACTCCCTCCCTAACAGCACTGTGGGTGTACCTACACCACATGGACTGACTGATGTCCAATAACAATGCTGGAACTCCCTCCCTAACAGCGCTGTGTTTGTACCTACACCACATGGACTGACTGATGTCCAATAACAATCCTGGAACTCCCTCCCTAACAGCGCTGTGGTGTACCTACACCACATGGACTGACTGATGTCCAATAACAATCCTGGAACTCCCTCCCTAACAGCACTGTGGGTGTACCTACACCACATGGACTGACTGATGTCCAATAACAATCCCGGAACTCCCTTTCTAACAGCACTGTGGGTGTACCTACACCACAGGGACTGACTGATGTCCAATAACAATCCTGGAACTCCCTCTCTAACAGCACTGTGGGTGTACCTACACCACATGGACTGACTGATGTCCAATAACAATGCTGGAACTCCCTCCCTAACAGCGCTGTGTTTGTACCTACACCACATGGACTGACTGATGTCCAATAACAATCCTGGAACTCCCTCCCTAACAGCGCTGTGGTGTACCTACACCACATGGACTGACTGATGTCCAATAACAATCCTGGAACTCCCTCCCTAACAGCACTGTGGGTGTACCTACACCACATGGACTGACTGATGTCCAATAACAATCCCGGAACTCCCTTTCTAACAGCACTGTGGGTGTACCTACACCACAGGGACTGACTGATGTCCAATAACAATCCTGGAACACCCTCCCTAACAGCACTGTGGGTGTACCTACACCACATGGACTGACTGATGTCCAATAACAATCCTGGAACTCCCTCCCTAACAGCACTGTGGGTGTACCTACACCACATGGACTGACTGTTGTCCAGTAACAATCCTGGAACTCCCTCCCTAACAGCACTGTGGGTGTACCTACACCACAGGGACTGACTGATGTCCAATAACAATCCTGGAAGGCCCTCCCTAACAGCACTGTGGGTGTACCTACACCACATGGACTGACTGATGTCCAATAACAATCCTGGAACTTCCTCCCTGACAGCACTGTGGGTGTACCTACACCACAGGGACTGCAGCGGATTCAAGGAGGCGGCTCACCACCACCTTTTCAAGTGGCAATTAGGGGTGGGTAATAAATGCTGGGCCCAGCCCAGGATAAAAAGAACAGCTGACCCACCTATGTTAACATTCGAGGCATCCAAGGTGGGGGAGCGTGGCGGGGGAGCGAGGCGGGGGAGCGGGGCGGGGCAGCGGAATATCAACACTTAAAGCTCTCAATGTAATCGACGGCTACAGTGGGGTCCGGAGCTGTGAATTCACGGGGGTGGGGGGGGCACGGTCTTTGTTGCGGGAACGGGGTGTGGGGTGGGGGTTAGATATCGTGTACTACAGCAGCGCACCGTAGTTGCCGCACGTTTTCACAACGCGATGTGGGGGGGGGGGGTTTGCGCAAAATAACAGAAACAACCATTTTGTTGAAGACAGTACCCCCTTGGAAACAAGACCCCCACCTCCCCGCACCCTCCCCTCCCCCACCCCCCCCACCCAAGAGAAAAAGAAATAAACACAAAAATTGCACACCAAGACAGCCTCAACCTGATAGAGTAGAAAGTGTAATATTTATTCTTTAGACTTGTATTAATAATGTAGCTTTTACCATTTATTGTTTGGCTATTTAGCATCAACCACCATGCATTTCACTAACACATTACTAATTTACTACTAAGATTTTAAAATTACAGTGCACATCTGTGTAGCGGAAAATGAAAACCAGGATGTGGCTTGGTTCTTTTAGTTTTGTGACCCCATTGCTTCCATTCAGAGCAGTTAGGTAAGGACAGGCAATTACTGTGAACCCACACAAGCCCCGAGATTGACAGTTGGACGACATCAAGAATCTTGCTGCACAGAAAGTAAAACAGGAATGAGAGCGAGACGCATCCACAATATGTTGCTTGCTTTCCCTAATGCCATGATTTTCTCGTTCTGCTTTTGCCGCCTGCACTTCCGTTTGCTAGCTTCTGCAAAATTAGCGCGAAAAATCTAATTCCGAACAGAATTGGTCGTTAAATGGGTTTATTGCACAGAGAAAACACTGGGTTCTGTGGTGTTCAAGATTTTGGAATTTTTTACAATTTGCCATTCTGTTCAAAAGATTGGGATGTTAACAAATGAGAAAGTATTCATGGATTCAAAATAACAGTTGAGAAAATGGCATCAGCTTGAAGCCATTCGGTTTAATTTTGTCTTTTTTTTCTCCTTGTCTGTATTTACAAAAAATGCATGCCAATAAAATAAAATGATATATTACAATATTTATAATATTTCTCTTAAAAATCCCAACCACACCTTTTCAGCATACGTTTGCACTGTTTACAATATAGGCTGTACATATATGTATGACTTTTGTTTCATTTGTTTTTTATACATCGTATTCTAATCGGGGAAGCTAAGAAGAGGAAAATTGTAACTCTTCATTTGGCTGTCGTCTGATGGCCCTGATGTGAAATGAAACAAGACCACGTGACCAGCCACTCCGCGTTCAGCTCCCGTGGCCCATCGCGTGCTCTTTCGATTTCGTTCTTGTGTGTTTTTTTTTTGTTGTTTGATCCGTTTGCTTTTTTTTTTAAACAAATGTGAGTATTAGAGAAAAAACATTTTATATGTGTCTACAGAGAAGCAAGGAAAACATGCATCAGAGTGCCAACTGCAAACCATCTCACTGATGAAGGTGTCAATGTCCAGTTGCTGTTTCAAAGATATTAGAAAGTCAAAAACAGTATCAACTCAGATTAATACACATCTTGGTGCTACGTGTTACCCTAGTATCCTGTACCCAAAAATTGCACCACAGAGATAAGCTGCCATCGTCACAGCGTTCCTTATCTCTGTATAAAATGTCTACTTTGCAATATGAAGGTGATTAATCAATACTGCAAGATACAAATGAACGATCTTCGAAGCCCTAGTTTTGGTTTACACTGAAATTTAAATACAACAAAGCCATTCTTGTATCTGTTTTAGGTTTTCCCACTGAAGGGAGATACAGAGCAGCAATAATGTGCAACAATGGTTGTGTATTCAGAACATTAGCTATTAAACATACACACAACCCCCTTTTTTTGTTTGTTTGTTTAAACTTCTACTGAGGTTGGATGAATGATTTGTTAAAGACTTTGTAAATATTTGTGAAGGGCATGATATTAGGTTGTCCTCCCTCCTGTTACAGTGAACGGTGGACCTCTTTAGCCCACCAGATGTCATCTTCGGGTGGACAAAGTACTTGTGTCTGTGGTGTATGACTCTACATGCATGATTTTCTTGATCACAACATGCTATCATGCAAATCATTTCTATGCATTGAACAAGCACATTTTTTTTTGTTGTTTTGTTTTTGGAAGCGGCCTGAGTAAGTCACCCTCCCCACCCCCCACCCCTCGAACCCACCCTCCCCCCGCCAACCCCTCAGTCCGAAAGAGAAAAAAAACCCCCCACTTACCTCCCCCTTTATCCCCCAAGCAACATGAAGCCCATGTGGAGAGAGGAAAAGAAAGTATGCAGGTACAAGAAAGGAACGGTGACGGAACAAAAATGACATGGGCTACATGTTACTGCAGTTGTTGAACAGAGGAGGCAACTGTAATTTTGCGTGGTCAAACAAACCTTGGTGCCTTTGTTTCTTTGTGTCTGAAGGGAGTGAAACAAAATGGGAAAATAAAATCTGTCTGTCTGACCCCCTTGGCAATGTACTGATCCTAGCAGCCATTTTGTTTTTGTTTGTCCATTTTGCTGCAATGACTGCTGAGTTAGATGTCGATGCAGTAACCACCTGTTGGAGTTTATTGAATCCCCTTTGCTGTACAGAGTTCTAAGTGTCATGACAGGTAAAGGTCACCGTCGTCTAGGCAACAACTTTATATTGTAAGCAGATTATGTTTGGTATAGATCTCTAGATGAGAGTTCTTTTTGTTCTAGAAATTGGGTCACTGTTCTGCACTGATATATATATTCATATATATATATATATATCTATATACTCTTTTTTAAGTCTGTAAACAACATTTGCTTGCAAATGGAATTTTGTTTTTCACAACTTAGATTCCCTGATGTCTTTTTGGTTGTTTTTGCCTTTATCATTGCCTTTTCGATCTTTCGCTTGTTTCTCAGGTTTTGTCACACTGTCGTACGATGGCAGTGAAGCAGTAGAAGGAGAGCCTTCCTTCTTCTCTTGGTGGGTGTTGCCGTTCTCGTTGGCGTGCCCTCCTGGCTTGGTGCAGGGAACCCGTCCTTTGAGGACAACTTTTCGCCTCGCCAGGTGTGCCCTGTAGGCCTGCTGGATGATGATGGCGCAGACCTCCTCGTGCTTGCGCCGGAGGGTGGTGGTGATGGGCTCGTAGGACACCTTGGAGGGGTTGGAGGCCACAAACCTCTCCTCCATCTGCTGCCGGAGGACATCCATTTCTCCGCCCTCTCCCAGCACACGCTTAGTGAACGCGAATAAGATATCCAAGCAATGGATCCGATCACCGCTCACCATGGGTAGGTCCATGGCAATGAGTTCAATGTGATTGGGCTTCGGGACGCGGAGCGGAGCTTCCAAGGTATCAGCAAAGTCAGACAGCTTGTTGTACTCGATGAACTGCGTGGCGTCAGGGTCAAACTTCTCCCAGATCTCGTAGAATGTCTCAAAGTCATCCTCGCTCAGCGGTTCGGCACTCTCTTCAGTTGCCACGCTGAAGTTCTCCAGGATGATGGCGATGTACATATTCACAACAATCAAAAAGGATATGATGATATAACTGACAAAGAAAAAGATGCCCACGCTCGGGTTGCCGCAGTCTCCCTTCACGGCGGTGCCAGGATTCTCCTTTTCAAGGTCACAATCCGGTGGCCTGTTTAAGATTGGCAAGAGTAAGCCATCCCAACCGGCGGACGTGGTGACCTGGAACAGGCAGATCATACTGTTGCCAAAGGTTTCAAAGTTAAACATGTCGTCGATGCCAGAATCCTTCTTGACGTAGGCAAAATTAGACATCCCAAATATGGAAAAGATGAACATAACCAGGAACAACAGGAGCCCAATGTTGAACAAGGCAGGCAAAGACATCATTAAGGCAAACAATAGCGTTCGGATTCCTTTCGCCCCTTTAATCAGACGCAAAATACGACCAATTCGAGCCAATCGAATGACTCGGAACAGCGTCGGCGACACAAAGTATTTCTCAATTAAATCAGCCAGGAACATTCCTGAGGAAATAGAAAAAAATCGAATTAATGTTACTGCTTGGAAGCAAATGATCTGCCACAGATGAAGCGTGGTCCTGTTAATAACGAAGGAAAGACATTGCAGAAGCATCTTGCACAACAGTTTTAAGTTCAAGTTTATTTATTAGTGTCGCGAGTCGGCTGACATTAACACTGCAATGAAGTTGCTGTGAAGTTACTGTGGGACGGCACAGGCACTAAGGGACAATTTAGCACGGCCAATCCACCTAACCCGCACATCTTTGGACACTAAGGGGTAATTTAGCATGGCCAATCCACCTAACCCGCACATCTTTGGACACTAAGGGGCAATTTAGCATGGCCAATCCACCTAACCCGCACATCTTTGGACACTAAGGGACAATTTAGCATGGCCAATCCACCTAACCCGCACATCTTTGGACACTAAGGGACAATTTAGCATGGCCAATCCACCTAACCCGCACATCTTTGGACACTAAGGGACAATTTAGCATGGCCAATCCACCTAACCCGCACATCTTTGCACACTAAGGGACAATTTATCATGGCCAATCCACCTAACCTGCACATCTTTGGACACTTAGGGACAATTTAACATTGCCAATCCATCTAAACGACACATCTTTGTACACTAAGGGGCAATTTAGCATGGCCAATCCACCTAACCTGCACATCTTTGGACAATAAGGGGCAATTTAGCATGGCCAATCCACCTAACCCACACATCTTTGGACACTAAGGGGTAATTTAGCATGGCCGATCCATCTAAACGACACATCTTTGTACACTAAGGGGCAATTTAGCATGGCCAATCCACGTAACACGCACTTCTTTGGACTGTGGGAGGGAATCGGAGCATCTGGAGGAAACCCACGCAGACACGGGGGAGAACATGCAGACTCCACACAATCAGTGACCCGCGGCCGGGAATGGAACCCGGGTCCCTGGCGCTGTGAGGCAGCAGTACTAACCACTGTGCGGGTGCTGCATATTGTACATGCTTGCTGGCCGTTGTTGCTGGCTATTAGCCAAGTGCTTGAACATCGATCTATCGCAGCGGAAGTGCACCATTTGGCAAACCCGTTACGCTCACAAACGTGGTTACTTCAATGTTATTACTCACCAACAATGGAAAGGATCACAACCACAAAATCAAATATATTCCACCCAATGGTGAAATAATAGTGCCTCAGCGCAAACAGTTTGAGCACGCATTCGCTCGTGAAGAAAATGATGAAAATGAAGTTGATCCAATACAAAATGTTTTCACTGTCTTTACTTTGATCGTCGGTTTCCACCATCATTGTCACCATGTTGAGGCAGATGAGGATCATGATGGTAATGTCAAAAACCTGCTGAGTCACAAAGTCATAGACTCCACCCTGGATTACGTTCTGCAAACAAACAAACAAAAATCAGACACAGGGAGAACAACGATTAGTGGCAGGCACAACGACTGTCCGGTGTGCCCAATGTCCCCTCCGCCACCCAACGGCAAGCTCTTTCCATTTACCCACAATTTGCAAACCCGCTTGGCACTCAGGCTGACGAGGGGTTCATAGAATCCCGAAGGACGGCCATTCGGCCCATTGGCCCTGCACCTTCAACAGTCCCACCTATCCCCGAACACCATGTATTTACCCTGCTAATCCCCCCCGACACGAAGGGACAACTTAGCATGGCCAATCCACCTAACCTACACATCTTTGGACACTAGGGGACAGTTTAGCATGGCCAATCCACCTAACCTACACATCTTTGGACACTAGGGGACAGTTTAGCATGGACAATCCACCTAACCTACACATCTTTGGACACTAGGGGACAGTTTAGCATGGCCAGTCCACTTAACCTGCACATCTTTGGACACTAAGGGACAATTTAGCATGGCCAATCCACTTAACCTACACATCTTTGGACACTAAAGGGCAATTTAGCACGGCCAATCCACTTAACCTACACATCTTTGGACACTAAGGGGCAATTTAGCATGGCCAATCCACTTAACCTACACATCTTTGGACACTAAAGGACAATTTAGCACAGCCAATCCATCTAACCTGCACATCTTTGGACTGTGCGGAGTGCCTTGTGGAAACCCATGCAGAGACCGGGAGAATGTGCAAACTCTGCACAGTGACCCAAGGCCGGAATTGAACCCGGGTTCCTGGCGGTGTGAGGCAGCAGTGCTAACCACTGTGCCACCGTGCTGCTCCAACATCACCTGGAAGCTGGGTGCAGAAAAAAAGTTGGGACTCAATAAAATAATGCACTTCTCCAACTTTGTAATCCGGCGAACAGTGTCAAAGAAAGCTTAGATCTCAGCCGGAATTCTCCCGTCTCATTTGCCCCTGCACCCACCGACAGCGAGAATGGAAAATCCGGCGCTCAGATACATCTCCATTCACAGCAGCGGGATTGGAAAACCCCAGCCGCGGGCGAGTTTGGGGAATCCCGGCTCTCAACTCCTAAAACAGGGCCACCTTGTGTACAGGCTGAGCAGTGCACCGATGGAGCCAACTACTGGAAACGTGGCTGAAAGATTACTTTCCCTTCACTAACTTGGAGAACCGGAGGGTTAGAGCATATCTCATTTTTGAGCGTTGCTTACCAGCGGCCTTGGAATGGGCTTCTGTGGTTTCTTTGACCCTAGTTTCTTCATAGCATTATAATATTTCTTTTGTTCTTCAGTCATAAAGATATCCTGACCTCCAAAGTAAAGAGAACAGAAAGAAACTGGTTACAACCTCAGGAATTCCACCATTTGCCCCTTTTCATTTGCTTCCTGCCCTTCCTTCACTCACTGGGCGACCTTTTACTGGGGTGTGTTGCTCAGATGGTTAGTCCCTTACCCAAGGATCATTCCATTGGAAGCTATGACCCACATTTTGACTGTGCCTTCCTGGCCCTCTTGCCAGCTGACACTCAAAGGTCACCACTGTTCACACTGGTGGGATTTTCCCATCCTGCTGCAGCAAGATCTGGACAATATCCAGGCCTGGGCTGACAAGTGGCGAGTAACATTCACACCACACAAATGCCAGACAATGATTATCACCAATCAGAGACACTCTAACCACCGTCCCTTGACATTCAATGGCGTTACCATCACTGAATCCCCCACTGTCAACATCCTGGGGGTTACCATTGACCAGAAACTCAACTGGACTCACCACATAAACACAGTGGCTACAAGAGCAGGTCAGAGGCTGGGAATCCTGCAGTGAGTAACTCACCTCCTGACTCCCCAAAGCCTGTCCACCATCTACAAGGCACAAGTCAGGAGTGTGATGGAATACTCCCCACTTGCCTGGATGGGTGCAGCTCCAACAACACTCAAGAAGCTCAACACCATCCAGGACAAAGCAGCCTCGCTTGATTGGCCCTCCATCCACAAACATTCACTCCCTCCACCACCGACGCTCAGTAGCAGCAGTGTGTACCATCTACAAGAGGCACTGCAGCAACCCACCAAAGATCCTTCGACAGCACCTTCCAAACCTACAACCACTTCCACCTAGAAGGACAAGGGCAGCAGGTACATGGGAACACCATCACCTGCAAGTTCCCCTCCAAACCACTCACCATCCTGACTTGGAAATATATCGGCTGTTCCTTCACTGTCGCTGGGTCAAAATCCTGGAATTCCCTCCCTAACAGCATTGTGGGTCAACCCACAGCACGTAGACTGCAGCGATTCAAGATGGCGGCTCACCACCACCTTCTCAAGGGGCAACTAGGGATGGGCAATAAATGCTGGCCAGCCAGCGATGCCCATGTCCCACGAATGAATAAACAAAAAGTCAATGAAGATTTGACTGGGCACCAAATTCTCCGACCTCGCTGCAGCGGGAGCGTGGCACGAACGGCCGGTAAAAGGTGGCGCCCTCAAGGTCTCTGGTCTCCTCGGGTACTGGTCTCTTTCTTTTGAAAGCCATGTCATTAACCCACGCCACTTCTGTCTGGGCAAATGACTGGCACCTCTGCAAAAATCAATAAACGTGTTGCCGTCTGCAGACCTGCACCTATCTTTCCCGCTCCAATCCGAATCCTAGCAATCGGGTCTGCCACAGTAGTGAAACAGCCCTTAAGAAAGTCTCAAATGGCTCTGACATTCCGCGATTGAGACCCGGGTATGTTGCCCTCCCTCATCTTTCTCTCCCCGTCTGCGACCTTCGATGGAGTCAACAAAACGACTCCCCCTTCAGCACCCCACCTTTGCTGCTTGGCCAAGTGGGACTGCCATCACTTTGTGGCATTCTTACCCAACCTTACTGTAGACCGAGTATCGCCTCTGGTTTCCCTCTCGCCACCCCTACACCGTTATCGCTGGACTCCCTGAGGGGAACATATCCCTGGCCCCTCCCGACATGATTTGCAACTTTGTTCAAAGACATTAGGGGGGAATTTTCCCGTCCGGCCCGCCACGGGAAACGTAGCGGGCAGGGGGGACGGACCATCCAAAGGTCCGTTGACCTCGGGCGGGATTTTCTGTGTTTGGGGCGAGCGCAGCTGGATAATTCTGCCCCCTTGAGTCACAATCACTCAGGCATTCAAAGAACGGAAGGTCAGGTTCAGTTGTGAAGCCTCCTGTGGTTCAATCTTACAATAAGAACTCTCCTAATAACAACCACTTTCGGGTAAGATTGGACTGGAGGTGGGACCAAAAGGGAACTTGAAAGGACTGGGGAAATCATGTGGTGATAACAGAGGAAGTGATGTCAGTGCAGCACTGACCTTCTGCCCTCTGATGTCACGAGTATTTCCTTTTTATACATAGAAACTAGAAGCAGGAGGAGGCCATTTGGCCCTTTTAGCCTGTTCTTTCATTCATTTTGGTCATGGCTGATCATCGAATTCAATATCCTGAACCCTCCCATATCCCGAGATCCCTTTAGCCCCAAGAGATAGATCGAATTTCTTCTTGGAATCAGACAACGTTTTGCCCTCATGGGATGTGGGCATTGGGTCCACATTTATTGCCCGTGCTTGCTTGCCATTTCAGAGTAAACCACCTTGCTGTGGATCTGGAGTCACACGTAGGCCAGACCGGGTAAGGACAGGCCCCTAGGTCCCATGTGACCATGGACTTCCATTGGATTGGTCCATGACTATGCTTGAGAAAGTACTGCAGTGGTTTGAATCATAGAATCCCGACAGTGCAGCAGGAGGCTGTTCAGCCATCAAGTACGCACCAACTCTTTTACGGAGTATGTTACCCAGGCTCTATCCTTGTAACCCCATATATTTACCCCACTAATCCCTCTAACTGCACATCTTAGGACACTACAGGGCAATTTAGCATGGCCAATCCACCTAACCTGCACATCTTTGGACACTGAGGGAGAATTTAGCATGGCCAATCCACCTAACCTGCACATCTTTGGACACCGAGGGGCAATTTAGCATGGCCAATCCACCTAACCTGCACATCTTTGGACACCGAGGGGCAATTTAGCATGGCCAATCCACCTAACCTGCACATCTTTGGACACCGAGGGGCAATTTAGCATGGCCAATCCACCTAACCTGCACATCTTTGGACACCGAGGGGCAATTTAGCATGGCCAATCCACCTAACCTGCACATCTTTGGACACTAAGGGGCAATTTAGCATGGCCAATCCACCTAACCTGCACATCTTTGGACACTAAGGGGCAATTTAGCATGCCCAATCCACCTAACCTACACATCTTTGGACACTAAGGGACAATTTAGCATGCCCAATCCATCTAACCTACACATCTTTGGACACTAAGGGACAATTTAGCATGGCCAATCCACCGAACCTGCACATCTTTGGACCACACAGACACGGAAAGAACCTGCAGACTCCACACAGACAGTAACCCGAGGCCAAAGGGTCGTGAATGTAGCCCAATCCATCACACAAACCAGCCTCCCATCCACTGACTCTGTCTACACTTCCCGCAGCCTCGGAAAAGCAGCCAGCATAATCAAGGACGCCACGCACCCCGGACATTCTCTCTTCCACCTTCTTCCGTCAGGAAAAAGATACAAAAGTCTGAGGTCACGTACCAACCGACTCAAGAACAGCTTCTTCCCTGCTGCTGTCAGACTTTTGAATGGACCTACCATATATTAAGCTTTCTCGACACCCTAGCTATGACTGTAACACTATATTCTGCACCCTCTCCTTTCCTTCTCCCCTATGTACTCTATGAACGGTATGTGTTGTCTGTATAGCGTGCAAGAAACAATACTTTTCACTGTATCCCAATACATGTGACAACAATAAATCTAATCTAATATTAAGCTGATCTTTCTCTACACCCTAGCTATGACTGTAACACTATATTCTGCACCCTCTCCTTTCCTTCTCCCCCTATGTACTCTATGAATGGTATGCTTTGTCTGTACAGTGCACAAGAAACAATACTTTTCACTGTATCCCAATACATGTGACAATAATAAATCAAATCAAATATTAAGCTGATCTTTCTCCACACCCAAGCTATGACTGTAACACTATATTCTGCACCCTCTCCTTTCCTTCTCTATGAACGGTATGCTTTGTCTGTATAGCGCGCAAGAAACAATACTTTTCATTGTATCGCAATACATCAAATCTTTGGACTGAGGGAGGAAATCAGAGCACCCGGAGAAAACCCACGCAGACAATGTGCAAATTCTACACAGACAGTGACCCAAGCCGGGATCGAACCCAGGTCCCTGGCACTGCAAGGCAGCAGTGCTAACCCACTGTGCCATTGCCTTCCACAGTATTGGTGACCAGGAAACTCTTGAATGAATTCTGTAGGCATTGAACAAAGGGATGTGATTAATCCATTTCATTTGTCTCCATCATCGAAAATAATATTCAACTGTGCAATTTGGACTTGGAACCCAAATGGATGAGTCGCCTTGAAAGGTTTGTGAAAAGGAGAGTGAGAACGCCATTCTCAGAAGCTTTCCTTCCTCAGACAAAGAGAAGTAAACTTATCTTTTTCTTTTGCTGATTGAAGTTGTCAATGATTACACCAATGAACAGGTTGAGCGTGAAGAAGGATCCAAAGATAATGAAGATGACAAAGTATATATACATATAGATGTTATCCTCGTAGAGTGGTTGCTCTCCAGTCTGGAATGACAATGAAGAATCATTAACAGTTTACAGCACAACAGGAGGGGATGGCAGAGCCCAGCTTGTGTCTCGCAAGGAAAACCTTTCTCCCTCTTTGTATTTTGCGCAGGTGGCTTCAGCAATGTAAGAGATGCGAGAGCTCAGAGGAGATTCTGAGGTCAGGTAGCTCTTTTGCAGTGGGCGTTTCCATTGAAGAACTCACCTCCTATGTGCACATGTTTCACATATTCCACTGAATGGAAAAGTCAAAACAGGGTTTGTCTTCTGTCTAGAACCCTGACGATGGTTTACTCATAGAACAGAATAGAACAGAATCTCAACAGGGGCCCATCGAGCCAGCTCCACCAACATTCACACCCAGGCCCATCCTCATAACCACATGTATTTGCTCTGCTAATCCCCCTGACACTAAGGGGCAATTTGGCATCACCAATCCACCTAACCTACACATCCTTGGCCACTAAGGGGAAATTTAGCATGGCCAACCCCCCAAACCTACACATCCCTCGACACTAAGGGGCAATTTAGCATGGCCAATTCACCTAACCTGCACATCTTTGGACACTAAGGGGCAATTTAGCATGGCCAATCCACCTAACCTGCACATCCTTGGGCACTAAAGGGCAATTTAGCATGGCCAACCAGCCCTAGACACTAAGGGACAATTTACCTGGCCAATCCCCCTGACCTACACATCCCTGGAAACTAAGGCGCAATTTAGCATGGCCAATCCACCTAACCTGCACATCATTTGACACTACGGGTCAATTTAGCATGGACAATCCACCTAACCTGCACATCTTTGGATACTAAGGGGCAATTTAGCATGGCCAATCCACCTAACCTGCACATCATTTGACACTACGGGTCAATTTAGCATGGCCAATCCATCTAGCCTGTATATCTTTGGACTGTGGGAGGAAACCCACGCAGACACGGGTGAGAACGTGCAAACTCCACACAGACAGTGACCCAAGTGGGAATGGAACCCGGGCCCCTGGCGCTGTGAGGCAGTAGTGCTAACCACTGTGCCACCGTGCCACTCTTAGTAGTTCTAAAACACACTGAACTGGAAAACTGTCCATCACAACTCGAGTTACTCTGTGTCTCTTGCTCAATGCAATAGTTCAAATATGCCATCAAAACCACATTACTTTGGCGACATGTTTCCCTGATCTCTATCCCGAGTATCCCACCACAACTAGCAGGATATCTGGAGATGACCCTTAACCCCTGCCTCGCATTCCTTGTTCTTCTTTGCATTCATCCCATCACGCCATGGTTGGCGCGAGGGAGTGGAGAATCCTGGCCAGAATCCTGGTATCCTCTCCTTCCTCCTGCCTTTTATCAGGATCACCAAGCTCTCTCTCTTCCCAATTATCCTGACCATTCTAATCAGGCCATCAAACACACCAACACGGATTGGGGAAAACCTCCCAGCTATCCAGCGTAGCTGCTGCTTCTACAACAACAACTTTGATTGATATAGTGCCTCAGCACAATAAAATATCCAAGGCACTTCACAGCAGTGTTACTGTGCAACATGTGATGGTGGGCCACATAAGGAGATATCAGGTCAGGTGACCTTTTGGTCAAATCGAGGTCGGTTTTAAGGAGCGTCTTAAAGGGGAAGAGTGAGGTAGAGAGGGGTGGAGAGGTTTATGGAGGGAATTCCAGACCCAGGCACGGCCGCCAATGGCGGAGCGATTAGAATCGGGGATATTCAGGAGGCTGGAATTGGAGGAGCACAGAGATAGGGAGGGTTGTAGGGACTGGAGGAGGATACGGAGAGAGGGAGGGGTGTACAGGCTGGAGGAATACACATCTCTTTAACCTGTGTTGAATGCTCCCTCCACCCACATTGTCTGTACCTTTAAGACCTGGCTGGCTTTAGAGATTCGCATTCTAACCAGTATTCTGTAACTTGATTTCTGTGTCTGTGCACTGTTTGAGAGCACATTTCCACTCCATCTGACGAAGGAGCAGTGCGCCGAAAGCTTATGGTATTTGCTACCAAATAAACCTGTTGGACTTTAACCTGGTGTTGTGAGACTTCTTACTGTGCTTACCCAAGTCCAACGCCGGCATCTCCACATCGAGGTTACAGAGGCAGGGAGGGGTGTAGGGGCTGGAGGATGTTGCAGAGATAGGGAGGGGGTGTAGGGGCTGGAGGATGTTACAGAGATAGGGAGGGGTGTGGGGCTGGAGGAGGTTAAAGAAATAGGGAGGGGGTGTAGGGGCTGGAGGAGGTTATAGTGATAGGAAGGGGTGTAGGGGCTGGAGAAGATTACAGAGATAGGGAGGGGTGTAGGGGCTGGAGGAGGTTACAGAGATAGGGAGGGGTGTGGGGCTGGAGGAGGTTAAAGAAATAGGGAGGGGGTGTAGGGGCTGGAGGAGGTTATAGTGATAGGAAGGGGTGTAGGGGCTGGAGAAGATTACAGAGATAGGGAGGGATGTAGGGGCTGGAGGAGGTACAGAGATAGGGAGGGGGTTGTAGGGGCTGCAGGAGGTTACAGAAATAGGGAGGAATGTAGGGGCTGGAGGGGGTTACAGAGATAGGGAAGGGTGTAGGGGCTGGAGGAGGTTACAGAGATAGGGAGGGGTGTAGGGGGCTGGAGGAGGTTACAGAGATAGGGAGGGGTGTAGGGGGCTGGAGGAGGTTACAGAGATAGGGAAGGGTGTAGGGGCTGGAGGAGGTTACAGAGATAGGGAGGGGCGTAGGGGCTGGAGGAGATTACAGAGATAGGGAGGGGGTGTAGGGGGCTGGAGGAGGTTACAGAGATCGGGAGGGGTGTAGGGGGCTGGAGGAGGTTACAGAGATAGGGAGGGGTGTAGGGGGCTGGAGGAGGTTACAGAGATAGGGAGGGGTGTAGGGGGCTGGAGGAGGTTACAGAGATCGGGAGGGGTGTAGGGGGCTGGAGGAGGTTACAGAGATAGGGAGGGAGTGTAGGGGGCTGGAGGAGGTTACAGAGATAGGGAGCGGTGTTGGGGCTAAAGGAGGTTACAGAGATAGGGAGGGGTGTAGGGGGCTGGAGGAGGTTACAGAGATAGGGAGGGGTGTAGGGGGCTGGAGGAGGTTACAGAGATAGGGAGGGGTGTAGGGGGCTGGAGGAGGTTACAGAGATAGGGAGGGGTGTAGGGGGCTGGAGGAGGTTACAGAGATCGGGAGGGGTGTAGGGGGCTGGAGGAGGTTACAGAGATAGGGAGGGAGTGTAGGGGGCTGGAGGAGGTTACAGAGATAGGGAGGGGTGTAGGGGCTGGAGGGGGTTACAGAGATAGGGAGCGGTGTTGGGGCTAAAGGAGGTTACAGAGATAGGGAGGGGTGTAGGGGGCTGGAGGAGGTTACAGAGATAGGGAGGGGGTGTAGGGGGCTGGAGGAGGTTACAGAGATAGGGAGCGGTGTTGGGGCTAAAGGAGGTTACAGAGATAGGGAGGGGTGTAGGGGCTGGAGGAGGTTGCAGAGATAGGGAGGGGTGTCGGGGCTGGAGGAGGTTACAGAGATCGGGAGGGGTGTAGGGGGCTGGAGGAGGTTACAGAGATAGGGAGGGAGTGTAGGGGCAGCTTGCCCGCCGCTGACCTGGATACATCATGAAAGGCAAGACCCCAGCAGCTGGACTGAATGAAAGATATCGGCTCTGAGCTATTGCCACACTGGACTACCTTATCACCCCAATTGCTCATCCTTACTCTGCACCACTGTCTGTATAGCGCGCAAGAAACAATACTTTTCACTGTATCCCAATACATGTGACAATAATACATCAAATCAAATCAGAACTGTTCCCTATAAATTCCCCACATAAGTCACACCACTGGGATATTTTACTCTCGAATTCTTTTCTGTCACACTCGGGTCAATTAGCCTCAGGAATGTAAACAGGGCAGGGTGTCACCTTCCCGCCTATCGCTGAAGATGTTGCCTTGTCAAGAGTAGGGGTTGATGAGCAAGGTTCTGGTACCTCAAGCATGGAGTGGGCCGGGACAGCCACCAGGTTTGCTTGGCCACTGGGGAGGTCAGAGGTGAACCCAGTTCTGTTTCCACCTAAGGCCCGCGCAAGAGCATTTCATGGCAGGTGACCCGACTACAATCAGGAGCAGAAACGCGAGGCAATTTTAACTGCCGCTTCTGGAGTGCATGGCAAATGGGCTTCACCCAGTTGACATCGCGAAGCTTGGTCTCTGCTTGGCTTGCAAGAATGCAAAACCTCCACAATGGAGGAGAGGGTACATGATCCGGTGCGTGCCTTACACTGGTAACTGAGGATATCACATGTGCCCAACACCCACCATCGGGCAAGAGTCGTCATGCATTTTGCTGCCTGCACTTACCCGTCGCGAATCCACAGCAGCATACATGATTTCCATCCAACCTTTGAAGGTAGCCTGGAAACAAACAGATCAACACTCAGTGAATAATGCACTGCTTTCAACCACTTTGCACTCCGATGATCAGAGAACGGAACATTTTGCCACGATGTCAATGCTGTCGTCTCATGTTCAAATAAGCACATTAGCTTTCACATTTTCGATGTGAAATCCCTACAGTGCAGAAGGAGGCCATTTGGCCCATCGAGCCTGCATCAACCACAATCCCACCCAGGTCCTATTCCTGCAACCCCACATACTTACCCTGCTAATCCCCCTGACACTCAGGGCCAATTTAGCATGACCAACCCACCTGACCAACACATCTTTGGACACTAAGGGGCAATTTAGCATGGCCAATCCCCCTAACCAACACATCTTTAGACACTAAGGGGCAATTTAGCATGGCCAATCCACCTAACCAACACATCTTTGGACACTAAGGGGCAATTTAGCATGACCAATCCACCTGACCAACACATCTTTGGACACTAAGGGGCAATTTAGCATGGCCAATCCCCCTAACCAACACATCTTTAGACACTAAGGGGCAATTTAGCATGGCCAATCCACCTAACCAACACATCTTTGGACACTAAGGGGCAATTTAGCATGGCCAATCCACCTGACCAACACATCTTTGGACACTAAGGGGCAATTTAGCATGGCCAATCCACCTAACCAACACATCTTTGGACACTAAGGGGCAATTTAGCATGGCCAATCCACCTAACCTACACCTCTTTGGACACTAAGGGGCAACTTAGCATGGCCAATGCACCTAACCAACACATCTTTGGACACTAAGGGGCAATTTAGCATGGCCAATCCACCTAACCGGCACATCTTGGGATGCTAAGGGGCAACTTAACATGGCCAATCCACCTAATCTGCACACCTTTGGACGCTAAGGGACAATTTAACATGGCCAATCCATCTAACTTACACATCATTGGAGTGTGGGTGGAAACCGGAGCACCCGGAGGAAACCCACGCAGACACGGGGAGGATGTACAAACACCACACAGACAGTGACCCGAGGCCGGAATTAAACCCGGGTCCCTGGCGCTGTGAGGCAGCAGTGCTAACCACTGTGCCGCCTGATTTCTCAAAGCATGTGATGTCACTAAAGAAAAAATTCATCAATCCTGCACTCTCGGGTGGCCGGCGGGGAGGTGGAGGTGGCTTAAAGTGGGCATGTGTGCTGAGAGATACCTCCACAGGAGTGCAGCCTGAGCTCCCTTTGAGTGAGCCTCCCTTGGGAGCGCGACATTTTCCCTCGAGTGTATCAGTTACTCGGAGCACCATAAACAGTGCTCAGCATAACAAAAGTCCACGCAGTCTGCGAAACCCTCTCCTTCCACAATTCACGGGACAATTCACGGGGCAGTAAAGAAGGCAAATGGTATGTTGGCGTTCATTGCGAGAGGTTTCGAGTACAGGAGCAGGGATGTGTTGTTGCAATTATACAGGGCCTTGGTGAGGCCACACCTGGAATATTGTGTGCAGTTTTGGTCTCCTTTTCTGAGGAAGGATGTTCTTGCTCTCGAGGGAGCGCAGCGAATCCCAGGCTGATTCCGGGGATGGCGGGACTGATGTACGAGGAGAGATTGACGAGGTTCGGATTGTTTTCGCTGGAGTTCAGACAAATGAGGGGGGATTTCATCGGGACTTATAAAATTCTAACAGGACTCGACAGGGTAGATGCAGGGAGGATGTTCCCGATGGTTGAGGGGGAATCCAGAACCAGGGGTCACAGTCTGAGGATTTGGGGTAGACCATTTAGGACGGAGATGAAGAGACATTTCTTCACCCAAAGAGTGGATGATTTAGGACGGAGATGAGGGGACATTTCTTCACCCAAAGAGTGGATGATTTAGGACGGAGGTGAGGGGACATTTCTTCACCCAAAGAGTGGATGATTTAGGACGGAGGTGAGGAGACATTTCTTCACCCGGTGAGCCTGTGGAATTCATTCCCACAGGAAGGAGTTGATGCCAAGACATTGAATGTATTCAAGAGGCGGCTGGATATAGCAGTTGGGGGCGAATGGGGTTAAAGGTTATGGGGAGAAAGCAGGATTCGGCTATTGAGTTGGACGATCATCCATGATGGTGATGAATGGTGGAGCAGGCTCGAAGGGCCTCCTCCTGCTCCTATCTTCTATGTTTCTATGATTCGCTCGCTCGTACATTCACCCAATTAATCTCCTCCCCGTACCCCTGCGCAGTGTAATAGAAATGCGTGCCAAATGGCGAAAAAGGCTTACCACTTGCAGCAACGCCAAGTATCCGGCTCCCACGTTGTCGAAGTTAATCTTTACATTCTTCCATCGGATTTCGTCTTTGGTTTGATTGATATAGGCCTCACAGTCGGTCTTGTTGTTAACTTCCCTGGGGAGGAACCTATATTCTGAGGTTTCATTATAACAGAAATAATATTTCCCGGCAAAAAGGTTCACTCCCATTATGCTGAAAATGAGCCAGAAGATAAGACAGACCAGCAGTACATTCATAATAGAAGGGATGGCTCCCACCAAGGCGTTGACCACGACCTACGACCAGGACGCAGAAAGAGAGAAAATCAGTACGAAGGCAAACTCCTCGCAGACCATACACCAGGGATCGTAGGTCAGGGTTTAAGCTGCTCTTGCCAAATTGCATAGTCAAGCACTATAAAGGACTGTTAGCAGTGACTAATTCATAGTTACAAAACTGCTTGCGTGATTGATCCAGGAATCCATACAGATATTTGCAACCTTGCCGGTTAATCGTCAAAAATAAAAGTGACGGACGCCAGTTTTTTTTGTTTTTCTCTCTCTCAAGCAAGTTCGCTCACCTCATTCTCCTCCTCCTCCTGTTCAGCTTAAACCCTGTCGTTCCAACTGGAGTCATGAATAAGCAGGCCAAAGACAAAGTTAGCAGCGAAACGTGCACGCTTACAAAAGCCCGTTTGGAAGCAGACATTTGACGGAGGTGATTGTGAGGTACGCATGCAAGTTACAGAACAGCATCGCGATGCCTTTTCCTGCATATACAAGGGGTGTTTCTTTTTGTTTAACAAGCTCTTTGCAATGCATATCAAGAGATAGTAGGCAGAAGCACACCTCTGAGTGACATCGAGCTTCATAGCAAACTACAGGAACATGTCGATATTTCCCCTTATTGGACCGCAGAATGTTCAGGGTAAAGTGTTAAATGGTGAGACTTTTTTCTTCAATTATAGAATCCCGACAGTGCAGAAGGAGGCCATTTGGCCCATCGAGTAGGCACCAACTCTCCAACAGAGCATCTTACGCAGTCCCACCCCCATAACCCCATCAATTTACCCCACTAACCCCCCTAACCTGCACATCTTGGGCACAAAGGGGCAATTTAGCATGGCCAATCCACCTTACCTGCACATCTTTGGACACAAAGGGGCAATTTAGCATGGCCAATCCACCTAACCTACACATCTTTGGACACAAAGGGGTAATTTAGCATGGCCAATCCACCTAACCTGCACATCTTTGGACACGAAGGAGCAATTTCGCATGGCCAATCCACCTAACCTACACATCTTTGGACACAAAGGGGCAATTTAGCATGGCCAATCCACCTAACCTGCACATTTTTGGACACTAAGGGGCAATTTAGCATGGCCAATCCACCTAACCTACACATCTTTGGGCACAAAGGGGCAATTTAGCATGGCCAATCCACCTAACCTACACATCTTTGGACACTAAGGGGCAATTTAGCATGGCCAATTCAATTAACCTGCACATCTTTGGACACAAAGGGGCAATTTAGCATGGCCAATCCACCTAACCTGCACATCTTTGGACACGAGGGGACAATTTAGCATGGCCAATCCACCTAACCTACACATCCTTGGACACGAAAGGGTAATTTAGCATAGCCAATCCACCTAACCCACACATCTTTGGACTGTGGGAGGAAACCCACACAGACACGGGGGGAACGTGCAGACTCCACACAGACAGTGACCCGAGGGCAGAATTGAACCCGGGTCCCTGGCGCTGTGAAGCAGCAGTGCTAACCACTGTGTCACCGTGCCGTCCTTAACATCCCAATTCTTTTCTTCTTTCATTCCCCTCGATTTCCCTGGGCCACACATCATACTTCAACTGGGCAGCAAGACTGACCCAAGGCCTCAAATCTATTGCTGCTCCATAACTGGCCAGGGGGAGGCGCAATGGGGCAGCAGCCCCGAGGCTGACTGCCTCCAGTCCTCCCCCGCCACATTATGAGGTTCCACCCGATCTTCCAGCCGAAGCGCTTTTGAGGAAGATGAGTTTGGGAAGATATTATGTGGAGAATCTAAGGCAGGCTTAGGGGCCTTCTCACTCCTGTGTGAAAGCCAATTTTCAAAATTCAAATTTTGTGAACTCAAAAATATATAAAATTAGGGACGCCTTCGCATTATTTTCAAACTTCATCCAATCTTTTTAAATCTCCCTCATCTTGCTGTGCCGTGGGTCAGCTACAGGGTAGGCCTTGTGGCCTATGTTGCCCTTGAGTTGGGCATCAAATGATTATACCCACATTCTTCAGCACCATCTGTGCGCAGAGATGCCAGCTCAACGTGACTCTGAATCCTACCGCTCCACAATGCCACCACAGTGCTGCTCGAACCTACTATGTGGGCTGAAGTTCAAAACGTATCCAATAAACTTCACCAGATATGCAAGACAAAGAAAATGTACATTGAAAATCGATAAGCAGAGATGAAAGTAATCAGTGCATTTTACTGATGGAGTTGATGTCATAACTTGCTCAAAAAGACTTTTTTGATCCCTCTGAATTTATCAAATTATTGGAAGTCGTTTTGATCGCCCTGGAGTGCTGTCCCTAAATGTACCTCAAAAGATTTGCCCGTTTCATTATGTCGGAAAGGTGATTCCGTCAGGAACCAGGACAGAAGAACGTTGCCCGCGACGCGTAACGGAATTGTAAACGACATTTTACCATGCCATCGCACAGCGGCCAGAGTCAACCCTTCCCTTCTGTGACAGCTGCGCTTAGAGAAGAAGTGTTTATTGCCCCAATTTGCCACAGGGAGGGAGTTCCAGTGAAAGATGGAGGCAAATCGTTAGTTGGTCAGAATCAGTAAAAATTGTGGTGCCTTGGCCTATGTCGAATGGATCTACTTTACCAAAAAGAAGCCACAGATGTGGAGGAGCAAAAGTTGTCTGTGTGTTTATCAGGGGAGATGATGGCCTTGTGGTATTGTCGCCAGACTATTAATCCAGAAACTCAGCTAATGTTTTGGGGACCCGGGTTCGAGTCCCACCACGGCAGATGGTGGAAGTTGAATTCAATAAAAATATCTGGAATTAACCTAACCTGCACATCTTTGGACACTAAGGGGCAATTTATCATGGCCAATCCACCCAACCTACACATCTTTGGACACTAAGGGCCAACTTACCATGGCCAATACACCTAACTTGCACATCTTTGGACACTAAGGGGCAATTTAGCATGGCCAATCCCCCTAACCTGCACATCTTTGGAGACTAAGGGGCAATTTAGCATGGCCAATCCACCTAACCCGCACATCTTTGGAGACTAAGGGGCAATTTAGCATAGCCAATCCACCTAACTTACTCATCTTTGGACACTAAGGGGCAATTTAGCATGGCCAATCCACCTAACCTGCACATCTTTGGACACTAAGGGGCAATTAAGCATGGCCAATCCACCTAACCTGCACATCTTTGGACACTAAGGGGCAATTTAGCATGGCCAATCCGCCTAACCTGCACATCTTTGGACACTAAGGGGCAATTAAGCATGGTCAATCCCCCTAACCTGAGGACAAAACACAGTTTGTGAAAGGGTCGGTACATTCATGGCGTGAATTCGTCGAGGACATCTTTGGATTCCACTGCGGGACTCGGCATGCTATCCCTTTTCTCATCCGGGTTGCCAACATTGCAGCCCGTTGATGGGTTCAATTTGCTTTTCTGAATGCGCATCAACTGACACGACTTCCTGTTAAATTTCCTGGGGCGGCGCTGTAAATAGGCACCGCGTTTCGCTTTAAAGTTCTTGCAGACATCACATTTTGCACCATTGACTGAAGTCTCATACGTCATGCCTGCAAAGTCTTCCCAGGTTCAACCACCTCAACATGGGACACCACATCTAAGGAAGGACATGCTGGCCCTGGAGAGAGTCCAGAGGAGCTCCATGAGAACCATTCCTGGGAATGAAAGGCTTGATGTACGACGAGCGTTTGAGGATGTGTCCAAAGATGTGTAGGTTAGGTGGATTGGCCATGCTAAATTCCCCCTTAGTGTCCAAAGATGTGTAGGTTAGGTGGATTGGCCATGCTAAATTCCCCCTTAGTGTCCAAAGATGTGCAGGTTAGGTGGATTGGCCATGCTAAATTCCCCCTTAGTGTCCAAAGATGTGTAGTTTAGGTGAATTGGCCATGCTAAATTCCCCCTTAGTGTCCAAAGATGTGCAGGTTAGGTGGATTGGCCATGCTAAATTCCTCCTTAGTGTCCAAAGATGTGCAGGTTAGGTGGATTGGCCATGCTAAATTCCCCCTTAGTGTCCAAAGATGTGCAGGTTAGGTGGATTGGCCATGCTAAATTCCTCCTTAGTGTCCAAAGATGTGTAGGTTAGGTGAATTGGCCATGCTAAATTCCCCCTTCGTGTCCAAAGATGTGCAGGTTAGGTGGATTGGCCATGCTAAATTCCTCCTTAGTGTCCAAAGATGTGCAGGTTAGGTGGATTGGCCATGCTAAATTCCTCCTTAGTGTCCAAAGATGTGCAGGTTAGGTGGATTGGCCATGCTAAATTGCCCGAGTGTCCAAAGATGTGCGGGTTAGGTGGATTGGCCATGCTAAATTGTCCCTTAGTGTCCAAAGATGTGCAGGTTAGGTGGATTGGCCATGCTAAATTGCCCTTCGTGTCAAAAGATGTGCCGATCAAGTGGATTTGCCATGCTAAATTGCCCTTCGTGTCAAAAGATGTGCCGATCAAGTGGATTTGCCATGCTAAATTGCCTCTTCGTGTCAGAGGGTGGAGAATCATGGGAATTCTCTACCCCAGAGGGAGACTCAGTTACTGAGTATGTTCAAGGCAGAGGTCGATCGATATTCAAGAGATGGAGAGATATGGGGACAGCGAGGGAAAATGGCATTGAGGAAGATCGTCAGCCATGATCTAGATGAATGGCAGAGCAGGTTCAAGGGGCCGAATGGCCCACTCCTGCTCTGGTTTCCTTTGTTGCTATTCCAGTTGGCAATCACATGAGCCAGTTTTCAGCCAACTCGATTCACTCTCGCGGGCATTGGAAAACGGGTGAGTGCAGCGGGTACAATGCCAATGGGCACCTTGATCTTGCCTATACTGCTGAAGACTTTTGCTCCTGAACTAGTCGCGCCCCAAGTCAAACTGTCCGGGTACAGCAACAACACTGGCATTTCGCCAACAAAGTGGAAAATTGCCCAGGTACGCCCCTGCCCACAACACAAAAAAACAGGGCAAACCCAATCCAACCAATTACCACCCCATCAGTCCATTCTCAATTATTAGCCAAGTGATTCAAGGTCTTGTTGACAGTTGCGACCAAGATGCATTTACTCACCAGTTACGTGTTCACCAATGCTGAGTTTGGGTTTCTGCCAGGGTCACTCAGCTCCTGACATCATTCCAGCCTTGGTTCAAACATGGACAAAAGAGCTGAACTCCAGACATAAGGCAAGAGTGACTAGCGTTGACACCAAGGCAGCATTTGACCGAGTGTGGCATCAAGGAGCCCGAGCAAAACTGGAGTCAATGGGTATCGAGGGGAAAACTCTCCGCTGGTTGGAGTCATACCCGGCGCAAAGGAAGATGGTTGTGGTGGTTGGAGGGTCAGTCATCTCAGCTCCAGGACATCACTGCAGGAGTCCCTCAGGGTTAGTGTCCTCGGCCCAACCATCTTCAGCTGCTTCATTCAATGACCTTCCCTCCATCAGAAGGTCAGAAGTGGGGATGTTCGCCGATGGTTGCATAATGTTCAGCACCATTCGCGACTCCTCAGATACTGAAGCAGTCCATGTTCAAATGCAGCAAGACCTGGACAATATCCAGGCTTGGGCTGACAAGTGGCAAATAACATTCGCGCCACACAAGTGCCAGGCAATGACCATCTCCAACAAGAGAGAATCTAACCATCGCCCCCGTGACAGTCAATGGCTGAATCCCCCACTCTCAACATCCTGGGGGTTACCATTGACCAGAAATTTAACTGGACCCAGCCAAATAAATACTGTGGCTCTCAAAACAGGTCAGAGGCTGGGAATCCTGCAGTGAGTAACTCACCTCCTGACTCCCCAGAGCCTGTCCACCATCTACAAGGACACAAGTCAGGAGTGTGATGGAATACTCCCCACTTGCCTGGATGGGTGCGGCTCCAACAACACTCAAGAAGCTCGACACCATCCAGGACAAAGCAGCCCCGCTTGATTGGCCCCCCATCCACAAACATTCACTCCCTCCACCACCGACGCACAACGGCAGCAGTGTGTACCATCTACAAGATGCACTGCAGCAACTCACCAAGGCTCCTTAGACAGCACCTTCCAAACCCACGACTGCGACCAACTAGAAGGACAAGGGCAGCAGGTACCTGGGAACACCACCACCTGCAAGTTCCCCTCCGAGCCACTCACCATCCTGACTTGGAAATACATCGGCTGTTCCTTCACTGTCGCTGGGTCAAAATCCTTCCCCAACACCACTGTGGGTGTACCTACACCACATGGACTGATTGATGTCCAATAACAATCCTGGAACTCCCTCCCTAACAGCACTGTGGGTGTACCTACACCACATGGACTGACTGATGTCCAATAACAATCCTGGAACTCCCTCCCTAACAGCACTGTGGGTGTACCTACACCACATGGACTGGCTGGTGTCCAATAACAATCCTGGGACTCCCTCCCTAACAGCACTGTGGGTGTACCTACACCACATGGACTGACTGATGTCCAATAACAATCCTGGAACTCCCTCCCTAACAGCACTGTGGGTGTACCTACACCACATGGACTGACTGATGTCCAATAACAATCCTGGAACTCCCTCCCTAACAGCACTGTGGGTGTACCTACACCACATGGACTGACTGATGTCCAATAACAATCCTGGAACTCCCTCCCTAACAGCACTGTGGGTGTACCTACACCACATGGACTGCAGCGGGTTCAAAATGGCGGCTCACCACCACCTTCTCAAGGGGCAATTAGGGATGGGCAATAAATGCGGGGCCCAGCCAGCGATGTCCACATCCCGTGAATTAAGTATTTTTAAAAAATCCATCGACCTTCTCCCTCCCTGTACTCGTTGGAGTTTAGAAAAGCGAGAAGTGATCTTACTGAAATTCTAAGATTCTGATGGGGTTTGACAGGGTAGATGCTGAAAGGATGTTTCCCCTTGCGGGGTGGGGGGGGAGGGGGTACTCTAGATCTAAAACAGAAAATGCTGGAAAAACTCAGCAAGTCTGGCAGCATCTGTGGAGAGAGGAACAGAGCGTAGGTTTCAAGTCTGTATGACTCTTCTCTGGAACTAGAACAAGAGGCACAGGGCGAGATTTTCCAGCTGGGCCCGCCCCAAAACTGGAAAATCCTACCTGAGGTCGACGGACAGTCCGCCCCCGTCCCCAGCTACGATTCCCGGGACGGGAAGATTTCCCCCACAGTTTCACAATGAGGGGCTTGTATTTTCAACAGAGATCCTGAGGAATCAAAGCATTCCTTGGAATTTGGTGCGCCAGGGAACTGTGAATCTTCGAATATATTCAACGCTGAGTTAGGCAGCCCCTTGAACTATAGGGGCAGGAAAGAGCAACTGAGACCAAGGTGAGATCAAGCCATGATCACACTGGACGACAGAGGTGACTCAAGGGCCCAAAATGGCCTACTTCCTGCTCCCATTTTTTGGTGCTTTTGTGAAGAGAGGGGGTGAGGAGAGGTGAGAGCATGGGGAGGCAATGGCCTAGTGGTATTATCGCCAGAGTAGAAACTCAGCTAATGTTCTGGGGACCCGGGTTCGAATCCCGCCACGGAAGATGGTGGAATTTGAATTCAATGAAAAATATCTGGAATTAAGAATCTACTGACGACCATGAAACCATTGTCGGAAAAACCCATCTGGGTCAGAAATGTCCTTTAGGGAAGAAAATCTGCCGTCCTTACCTGGTCTGGCCTACATGTGACTCCAGAGCCACAGCAATGTGGTTGACTCTCAACTGCCCTCGGGCAACTAGGGATGGGCAATAAATGCTGACCCAGCTGGCGACGCCCATGTCCCACAAATGAATAAAATAAAAATGGCCTCTTTGTGGATTAGAATTTTCTTGCAAAGTTTCTTCATCCAGAGGGTGGTGAATGTGTGGAAGTCGCTACCACAGAACGCAGTTGAGACCAAAACATTGAATGTTTTCCAAGAAGAAATTAGAGTAGCACCTGGGGCGAAGGGAATCAAAGGATATGGGGGGAAGCGGGGATCAGGCTATTGAGTTGGATGATCAGCCATGATCATAATGAATGGTGGAGCAGGCTCGAAGGGCTGAATGGCCTACTCCAGCTCCTATCTTCTCTGTTTCTATGACCAACCTTTCCACACAATTTACTTTTGTACATACCTCTGTAAAAGAGACACAGGTGGCGGAATTTAATGTAGGTTCGCCTGCTGGAACCCTCTCCCCCTGCCACTTTTGTGAATACCAGTGGTGGTGGTATGAGGCCCTTTACTGGGCATTGAATTACTTCAGGGCCGCAGGTGGCAGCGGGCGGGAAGGCTGTACCTGAACCTTCCCACCCGGAATTCATCGGGACACAAGCGGGAATATGGCAGGGTCCCTACCCAGTGCTCTCCTGCCCAATTAAATACCCCCCCCATCCCTGCCACTGAACTCACCTCATTGGATGGCATTAAATGCAGCCCAAGCTTTGCAATTCTGAACCCTTTTCCTGTCACCTCACAGAACTATGTGCTGACAGTTCAAGAAGAGAACTCACCGTCACCTCCTTTTGACAAGTCAATGCCGCTCCGATAGTATGTTATGCATCGCAAAAACAAGAAGAGTCTTATTGGATTAGAATCATAGAATCCGATAGTGCAGAAAGAGGCCATTTGGCCCATCGAGTCTGCACCGACTCTCTGACAGAGTTTCTTTCCCAGGCCCTATCCATGTGGCCCCCCATACATTTACCACAAGAATTCCACTAACCTACACATCTTTGGACACGAAGGGACAATTTAGCATGGCCAATCCATCTAACCTACACATCTTTGGACACTAAGGGGCAATTTAGCATGGCCAATCCACCTAACCTGCACATCTTTGGACACGAAGGGACAATTTAGCATGGCCAATCCATCTAACTACACATCTTTGGACACTAAGGGGCAATTTAGCATGGCCAATCCACCTAACCTGCACATCTTTGGACACTAAGGGACAATTTAGCATGGCCAATCCATCTAACTACACATCTTTGGACACTAAGGGGCAATTTAGCATGGCCAATCCACCTAACCTGCACATCTTTGGACACTAAGAGACAATTTAGCATGGCCAATCCATCTAACTACACATCTTTGGACACTAAGGGGCAATTTAGCATGGCCAATCCATCTAACTACACATCTTTGGACACTAAGGGACAATTTACCATGGCCAATCCACCTAACCTGCACATCTTTGGACACTAAGGGGCAATTTAGCATGGCCAATCCACCGAACCTACACTTCTTTGGACACTAAGGGGCAATTTAGCATGGCCAATCCACCGAACCTACACATCTTTGGACACTAAGGGAAATTTAGCATGGCCAATCCACTTAACCCACACATCTTTGGATACAAAGGGGCAATTTAGCATGGCCAATTGATCTAACCTGCACATCTTTGAACTGTGGGAGGAAACCCAGAGCACCCGGAGGAAACCCAGGAGAACACGGGGAGAACGTGCAGACTCCACATAGAGACTTACCCAAGGCCGGAATCGAACCCGGGTCCCTGGCGCTTTGAGGCAGCAGTGATAACCACTGTGCCACCGCGCTGCCCATTGTTTTCAATGAAGGGGAAGTTCAGTCTGAGCTAAATCTGTCACCCAATCTTCATGAAAAATAAAGATTCCTTCTTCCCCACTCTACTCTTTAAAGTAATGCTTGTATAAGTGTGTGGCATCTCAGAAAAATACTTGTGACCAATGGTGCCAATGCGCCCATGTTCGATTAATAGTTGGACACATTACTTACCCTTTGCCAACTACAACCAATGATTTCAAACCTCGATCACGTGCCCAGTCATCTATTTCCTGGGACAAACACCCTGTTTTGCAATGATGCCAGAAAACACCTGGAGTTTTTAATGCTTCATTTGCTGAAATAATGGGTGAGATTTTCCAGCCTCCGAGCTGTCCGTTTCCCTGCGCTGAAATTCCCAGCAGTGGAAGGGGACGTACTCTTTGCTAGTGGTGGGATTCTCTGTTCCCGCCGCTGTCAATGGGAATTCCCATTGCTGTCACTCCACACTTTTCCGTGAAATCTGCGGGCGGAGGTACACAACTGGTGGGACTGGAGAATCCCACTGGTGTGAACGGCCGGAGAATTCCAGCCCATCTTTCAGTTCTGGCCAAGTAGAAACTGTCAAGATCGGATTTTCACGGAGTCCGACCAACTCCGGAGACCTTTAAAAATGGCGGATGGGACCTGAATGCGGAAGCCCTGCCCCCATTAATGAAGGGTGAAGCTGCCAGTAAGCATTGAAAAGAATCCCCCTTTGCTGTCCTTCTTTGATTGACAGGCCATCTGGTGTAGGTTAGAAAAAAAACCATGACCACCTGTCCCTGCAGTTCCAACAGACTTCTTGATTGATATTCCCCAAGGGCTGTTATTATAGCTGAGGTCATTATGAATGCTTGGCTGAGTCTCAAAAGCTACAAAGGCACGTAACTCAGCAAGGGCAGCTGAATTCACATTCGGATTGTCATTTCGAAGAGGCTATTAAATGATTCGTTGTCTTTGATGTGGTTACTAAATCGAACTTTGTTTTCTTATAAGAGATTGAACACTTGAGGAGATTTCAAATTTTGGCTGAGATTTTTCCGGCCGTTCTTGCCAGCGAGATCTGCTGGTTCCGCTGACAGCGATCCCCCAGCAGCGTGGGGTGGTGGCGGGGAAGTGGTGCATGAAACAGCATACCCCAACCACGACTGTCCGCCTACTGGACGGGTGGCTATAGAGGTGATATTGGGGTCTGAGGGGGCATGGAAATATGAGGTGGTTGGGGGCATGCGTTGGCATGGAGAGGGTACACGGGGCGAGGGAGGTCCTAAAAGCTTCTAAAAGAACCGGGACGAAATCCCAGAGGGCCAAAGCCAGCCTTGTAACCAGCCCGCCCCAGCATTCGGCTGGGAAATTCTCAACTCGAGCTGACCGAAAATCTGGCCCTTATGTTTTGGTCGTCCACTCACCTTGGCAATAGCCTTTCACGCACGTATGCTGAAAACATGCGATGCATGTATTGTCCAAAATAGTCAATGGTCAACAACGGATTGCGATTTGAGTCTGTACGTTCCGAGTGCAGCTCGCTGGAGATTCTACCCACCTTTGTAACACATTCCCGCCATTTGCCAGTCTCTATAAACCACTGCAATGTGATCCTTGAGGCTGGGGCGGGGGCTTTGGACAGGATTGGCGGATAACACAGTTCCTCTCAAACGTACCGTACACCTAACCTCGGGAAGTGACGGAACGCGACGCGCGAAAGAAAATGGCCGTCTTTTAACACATTGCCTCTTCTCCTGAGCACCGGACGGCCCAGTCGCTAAGTGAAGGTGGCGCTACGTTGTGACGCGCGCCTTCAGCGCACGGTGGGGGGTTGGGGGCAGATTATTCAATACGGATTCCATGCAATCAACAGCCGTCTGTCTCACTCCAAATTAAAAAAAAATTACATCAGAACATGGTGATGGCATCAAACTCATTCAGTGCAATGCTTGATTGTGATCAAATTTGTTCAAAATGACACAACAGTGGTGGGGGTGGTACCATAGAGGAAGGAAGTGGAAGGGAAAAGCTGTCAAACAAGGCCACCAGTCTTGAGCGGACTGGATTGAGAACAACCAGGTACAATCAGATGAACGCCATGCGTCTCTTGAGCGAGCTCCCCTCCCCCTCGAAAACCCCCCCTCAACAAAGACGCCATTCCGATAGCTTGCCCAGAAATATTCAATTTCATCGCCCCGCCACCGCACCACCCCCGAGATTGGCGCCAATGAGCGCTGCCCAATCGAAGCGGCAGATCGATCGACCATTCGGCCCGCCTGACCCACGTTTGAGCATTGGGTGCCACGCGTACGTCTTTGGACCTGGTGATTCTCTGTTAAGGTTACAGCAGGGGGTTTGGGGTAGAAAAAAAATAACCCTTTTCAGAACACTAGAGGTAAGCCAGTCCAAATGAGAACAGCTGATGTATGTTCTACAATGGCATGTAGGTTTGGGCCGGTCTAATGTGATGAGGCAGCCTAATGTATCTCCTTCACAGGAGAGGGTGCAAGTGCAGAATAAAACGGGAGAGGGAATAAGTTCAGCAGCTGGGGTCATGATTAAGTCACCCCCTCCCCAGAGTTATACTGATCAATTCTAGCATGCTTCAACTTTTCTCTCATATGCATGCAGAAGGTCAGCTGCCATCTTACCCTCATCCCTTCAAATCGTGATAAGGCTCTTAGAGGTCTCAGAGCTCTTAATGTCCTAAGAGACTTAATGGCACCTAGTTCGGAGTAGCCCAGGGCATTTGCTACGAGGCTGACTAAGGAAACCTATATGGAAACACAAAAGCAAAGGTCCCAATACTGTTAGCGAAAGGCCCTAGCGCTGGCAAAACAAAGTGGACTAATTGTGTCTTAAGTTCGTTGCGTTGCACCAAAGCCAGCGCCCTACTTCCCCTTTGCCTGAAGTAATTCCTAGTGACCTAGAAGGAAAGGCGTAGTTGAGAAGAAGCATAAGATAGAGCAAAAGGAAGAAAAGAGAAGAAGGATCACAGACACACAGGCAACTAACGGGGGGAAACCTGTTGGAGGAAAGCACCTAATGGATGATAAGAACCTTACCCTTGCCCTTTATTCTGTGCAGGTCCGATCGAAGAATGAAGGGAGAAAAAAGCCCAGAAAATTAAGCCACACAAATTAAAGGTACCTACAAGAAAGAATATAGGTAAATCTGTGCTGCAGATCAAACGAACCTCTGATATAATCCTTGTATACAGAGGCAGTGCACTGGAATGGGGAGGGGGTAGGGAGGGGAGCGTGGCAGAGGGGACACAGAGTTCCATCTGCAAACAAACTTGCTCCCGGTGTCCTGTCACCACTGGCACTTCTGCCCGCCCTCCCCGCTGAGGCTTGGTCGGTGTCCAACTTCCCATTTTGCCCGCCAATTCGGACCGACGGAAGTGTGCATTTGCAAAGCAAGTGGGTTACCTCCCCCCCGCCCAACCCCCCCCGCATTCAAAGTCCCAGCATTCCTAGCAGCGGGCAAAAAAGACCCAGCGTTTCGTCCGTTCGCCGGACGCAAAACGTGCGCGCCTGGAGACGGCGGCGGGCACGGCGCCTCCGAGCGCGCGCCCGCGGGATGAAGTCCGAGACTTCGCCAGTGTGAGGGACGTAAAGGTGGGCCCAACGTCGGATGAGTTGCCTCGCTTTTCGTGCGGGTTTGCCACACGGATTTTGAGACGGAGGAGACGTCGGGGGCGGGGCGGGGTGGGGTGGGGCGGGGTGGAAACGAGAGAAAAAAAAATGAAAGGACAGGCTGAGAATTACAGAGCCTGAGGGGGTGAGATTTGAGAGATGCTATCACTGATACGTGCAAATAAGTATAACCTGCACCGTCCTGGGGAAAGCGAATTTCTCACTCTAGCTCTGAGCGGGATTCGAATTCAGACTCTAAAGAGATGCCCCTTCAACCCGGTTTGATATTGGTGTTGAGATTGAATTTAGCTTGGAACAACTGACTCATGGTATTTGCAACTGTGTGCGTGTTGTACTCAGCTCCCGAACATCAAAGAAAGTCCAAACAGGTCAGACATACTGATGCAGGTTTGATAGAGGTACAGAGAATCAAAGCAGTATCTCCCTGTGATCCAGGCTTTTTTTTTGTCCTAAATACCCCTCTTTGCCCTGGTGAATGGCAACCCTTGGTCATAAACAGAGGGAGAAATCCATTTGGTGAGTGCTTCAGCTAGTTCTCAAACGCTCTGAGCACTGAAGACAGTTGGAGAGTTAAACCACCCTTGGTCGAATGGAGGCCAACTTTTGGCCAACACTCCATTGGGAGTGTGGACTCAGCGTTCCAGCTCAACTCAGAATGGACTCCGACAATAGTCACTTAATCGAGCTAATTGCTGCCATCAGTTAAACCCCAATCCCCGGACACTGGGGGAAGTTAGTCCGTATCGCGGATCTGTCTTCAGTACTCAAGAGAGGTCTTTAGGACTCGATTTGCACAGTTGGGAAACATCGTAAGGTCAACTCGTTTCTTTCCGTTTGACAAGGCAGATTGAAACAATTCTAACTCTTCCACAAGGATTACAGATCTAAACAGGAGCGTTCACTCAACACACAAGAGGGAGAGGTCTCTGCTACGAGGAAAGGAACGAGACAATCAAATCGGTCTACAGGTTATCGACTTGCTATCATCACCTTCAAGTAAGATGTATGGTTATTGTACCAGGCGCCAAAAGGAAAAGTAAGGCTGGTGACAAGTGCGAGGCTCTGAAAAGGAAGTTAATGAGATCGGTATGTAACATGGTCATTAGTAAGCCTTCATCCAATCAATGCAACTCCAATCAAAGCCACAGGCGGGAGGCTAAACCTGGTCGCTGGCCACCATTTTGAATCCCAAAGGGTTTCACGTTCACATCACACTGGCAGCTTCGAAAGCAACCATTGGAAACATCCTAGGGCTCAAGCACAAAGTTATTACAAAACCTCACGCGGACAGAGTTTGACGTCATTGCATCTAGATTATTTCGGAGGCACGGCCACACCTAGACAGGCCAAAAGTCTGGATTGTCAGCGATATTTTGACCCACTCGAGAAACACGGGGCTGAGGGGAGGGGAGGGGGTAAAATTGGACACGGGCATGGGGCGTAATAAAGGCGCGATCACATGCCTCATATTCAGATCCAATGAAGACATTGGGGCTGAATATTGGCAGCACGGGGGCAAAAGTGGCGACCGTCATAAATGCCGGAATCTTACCGCCTCGACCGCCCGACGCTCGGAAGATCCCGCCCGAGGCCAACGGAGAATGCCATTCTGTGAGCCTCGCCCGTCCCGATTCTGATGCGGGTGTGCCAGTAAAATTCCGGCAAATATCTGTTTGGTGTCCCCACCCATGTCCAATCGGACCCCTGAGATTTGATAGCCTTTGGTATTTGAACATCGGGAAGCAGACTCCAACAGTGGTAGGATTGAGCCGGAGTTTGATGGTTGACCTGGAGTTTTCTGCCAGTCTGGACAACCTACATGGGTGAGGGAATTATTCAAGTGGAGACACTCATGGCACTGAACAAAATGGTGGCAAGAGGGGATTGCAAGAATAAAATCCCAATCGTTCTAACATTGAGACAGCAAAGCTCACAACAGCATTGCTGGTTTGTTCACCAATGAGGCAGCAGACACATGAGAACATCACCACCTGCAAGTTCCCCTCCAAGTACTGACTTGGAAATATATCAGCTGTTCCTTCACTGTCACTGGGGCAAAATCCTGGAACTCCCTCCCGAACAGCACTGTGGGTGTACCTACACCACATGGACTGACTGGTGTCCAATAACAATCCTGGAACTCCCTCCCTAACAGCACTGTGGGTGTACCTACACCACATGGACTGACTGATGTCCAATAACAATCCTGGAACTCCCTCCCTAACAGCACTGTGGGTGTACCTACACCACATGGACTGACTGATGTCCAATAACAATCCTGGAACTCCCTCCCTAACAGCACTGTGGGTTTACCTACACCACATGGACTGACTGGTGTCCAATAACAATCCTGGAACTCACTCCCTAACAGCACTGTGGGTGTACCTACACCACATGGACTGACTGATGTCCAATAACAATCCTGGAACTCCCTCCCTAACAGCACTGTGGGTGTACCTACACCACATGGACTGACTGATGTCCAATAACAATCCTGGAACTCCCTCCCTAACAGCACTGTGGGTGTACCTACACCACATGGACTGACTGATGTCCAATAACAATCCTGGAACTCCCTCCCTAACAGCACTGTGGGTGTACCTACACCACATGGACTGACTGATGTCCAATAACAATCCTGGAACTCCCTCCCTAACAGCACTGTGGGTGTACCTACACCACATGGACTGACTGATGTCCAATAACAATCCTGGAACTCCCTCCCTAACAGCACTGTGGGTGTACCTACACCACATGGACTGACTGATGTCCAATAACAATCCTGGAACTCTCTCCCTAACAGCACGGTGGGTGTACCTACACCACATGGACTGACTGATGTCCAATAACAATCCTGCAACTCTCTCCCTAACAGCACTGTGGGTGTACCTACACCACATGGACTGACTGATATCCAATAACAATCCTGGAACTCTCTCCCTAACAGCACTGTGGGTGTACCTACACCACATGGACTGACTGATCTCCAGTAACAATCCTGGAACTCCCTCCCTAACAGCACCGTGGGTGTACCTACACCACATGGACTGACTGATGTCCAATAACAGTCCTGGAACTCCCTCCCTAACAGCACTGTGGGTGTATCTACACCACATGGACTGACTGATGTCCAATAACAATCCTGGAACTCCCTCCCTAACAGCACTGTGGATGTACCTACACCACTTGGACTGCGGTAATTTAAGAAAGATGTCACCGTTGCCTTCTGAAGGGCAATCAAGAGTGAGTCAGCAACACCCATATCCCAAGAGTGACATGAACAGAAACTGCATTGCCAACCCTGTCAGATTAAGCTTCAGCAATGGATTCAGAACCTCAACGGTTTCTAACTTTGGAAAATAAATTTCCCATGGCCGCCTGACATCTTTTTGAGGGATAACTGGGAGGGCCCGCATTGAAACTCGCCCACTTTAGAATGAGAATACTCCTGTGTGTCTTAATCTCCAATAATATGTGCAGCGAATATGTAACTTCGACACCCTGTGCATTTTAGTCCCCTAAATGTTAGGGCTCCACTGTTTTGTAAGGCCCTGTGAAACGCCTCAATACATTTGATTACATTGTTGTTGTCTGGTATTTGGAATGCATTGGCTCATGTGCAAAGCTCTTTTGAAACAAATGCTGTTTTCTAACTCCCTCTGCAAAAAGAACTCTCACGTGAATGTCAATTAACTCAAGTGCAGTTTCAAAGCATCTCCGACTGTTGGTTTCATTGGTCAGAACATTGAATACAGGAGTTGGGACGTCTTGTTGAAGTTGTACAAGACATTGGTAAGGCCACACTTGGAATACTGTGAACAGCTCTGGTCACCCTATTATAGAAAGGATATTATTAAACTAGAAAGAGTGCAGGAAAGATTTACTAGGATGCGACCGGGACTTGATGGTTTGAGTTATAGGGAGAGGCTGGATAGACTGGGACTTTTTTCTCTGGAGCATAGGAGGCTGAGGGGTGATCTTATAGAGGTTTATAAAATAATGAGGGGCACAGATCAGCGAGATAGTCAATATCTTTTCTCAAAGGTAGGGGAGTCTAAAACTAGAGGGCATAGGTTTAAGGTGAGAGGGGAGAGATACAAAAGTGTCCAGAGGGGCAATTCTTTCACACAGAGGGTGGTGAGTGTCTGGAACGAGCTGCTAGAGGTAGTAGTAGAGGCGGGTACAATTTTGTCTTTTAAAATCGTTTAGACAGTTACATGGGTACGATGGGTATAGAGGGATATGGGCCAAACGCGGGCAATTGGGGATAACTTGGTGGTGAAAAAAAGGGCGGCATGGACAAGTTGGGCCGAAGGGCCTGTTTCCATGCTGTATACCTCTATGACTCTATGACTAGGAATTGTGTGTTTTTCCGTGATTGCCCACTGGGATATTAATGGAAACTCGGGGCACATGGTACAAATTGCCATTTTTTGACATTCCCCAGGGTTTCTATCAAGCGCCTGCTGAAGTTACAGCAGGGGAACGACAGCGCTCCAGAGAAATATTGTCCCCTTGCAAGAATAAACTTCAGGAGGTGTTGTGGCGCAGTGGATTTAGCGTCCCTGCCTCTGAGCCAGAAGCTCCGGGTTCAAGCCCCACTTGATGGCGAAGGAAAGTGCGTTCATAACGTGGCCAAACAGGTTGAGTGTAAATCCTTCCAAACATGCCAATGGCTGGCAGTGAGAGTGGGAGAGATTCCTGGTCAGCCACGCTTGATGTGGAGTGGCCCCCCTCAAGATACAAGTCCCTCATGACAGACTCGCGACCTGTTCCTGGGGTTACTAGCTATGGAAAGTCTGCCTTAGTGCAACCACTAGGCACAGGAAGAGAATTGGAATAAATAAGTGCAGAAAGACAGACTGGCTAAAAATATAGCATGGATTATATATTATCCTGATTACAGAGCCAAAGGCTGTAGGGTAAGACCTCACCTTGTCCAGTTGCTTGCAGAGCCTGACAGCAAGAGGTTTTGTCAGGGTGAAACAATATCGTCCAGAAATTAGGCCGTGTGTGTGACCTTAGCAACCATTCTAATGGAGGCATTCCTTCCAATTGGGTTGGGACTTGAATTAAAATAGCAAAGGAATTTGATATAAATGTGATAAAAGTCATAATGTAGTGTAATTTTGAGGCTTGCGAGACAGTAAAAATGCAAGAATACAGTTGGTGAAGTAATGTGCGCAAAATGGGGCTTCTAAACTGGGAGGGAATCCCCTTGAGCGGGGAACTATCGTATATTGTGTGGGCCATTTGTTATACACCCAGATTCATGTTCAGATTCAAGCGAATGGAGTTCAATTTTGGGTATGGGATGGAATAGGCAACTGGTTCAATATGGTGGTGGCCATTTTGTATTGTCACTCAAGACTAATTGTTACCCCAATTTCCATTCTCGGGGAATAACATGCATTTTGCCTTATTCATTGAGAGAAATGTCATGGAGTTTTGGTTTGCAATTGTACTGCGCAACCTTTGTACCAAATGAGTCAAGGTGAAAGCCCCATCTGTTCGCTACTAATCTGTGTAAAGTAACGGCGACATTAGCAGTCTGGACTTTCATAAAATCTCACTAGCTTATTCTAGGGTTATTCTAGCTTCTGTAAAACCCGGAGTGTAGGTTGTATCTGATCTCTTGCTGTCTAAAGGTGAGGAAGCTTCCCTGTTGTTTTATTTACCTAAATGGCAACCACAAAACAAGGCAGCAATTTTTATGGAGGTGCGAGTGATATACTGGAATGTATTTCGAAGTTTGACTGGAGTGGCGTTAAGAATATGTACTTTTCCGTTATCCCACGGGAAAATGTACCTGTCAGAACTTCAGCATCGACTGATAGAGGTTTACAAGATTATGAGTGGCGTGGACAGAGTGGATAGTCAGATGCTCTTTCCTCAGGTAGAAAAGTCAAGTACTGGGGGACATGGGTTTAAGGTGTGTGGGGAAAAGTTTAGAGGAGATGTGTGAGGCAAGTCTTTTACACAGAGGGTGGTGAGTGTCTGGAACGCGCTGCCCGGGGAGGTGGTGGGAGCAGGTACGATAGCGGCATTTAAGGGGTATCTAGATGAATACATGAATAGGATGGGAATGGAAGGATACGGACTCCGTAAATGCATGCGGTTTTAGTTTAGGCATCATGATCGACGCAGGAGGGCCGAAGGGCCTGTTCCTGTGCTGGACTGCTCTTTGTTCTTTGACTGTCGCTACGGAAGGAAAACCTCTGGCAGATTTTGAAGAAATCTTTGCATTGAGCAGGCCCGTCACAGCGTTTTGCCTTATTAAGACTAAAATCTACCACTTGAATCACAGGCAAACGTTTTTCTTTTGACATGTGACGTTAAGAAGTCAACACCTTCCTCAGATTCAGCAAGACGGCCAGAATTGAAATGGCCAGCTAGTCATTTTGGAAAAGGTTTGCACATTAAGATCAAGGTGACAATAAAACAACCCAACGCAGTCAACAGATTTAAACATTTGAAACAAATTCACATCTTTGGTGGCAGAGCACAAAACGCCACGTGATTGCGATATCATAAAACAAACTTTATCATTAGTTCACATTTAAATCATTCCAGGAGAGGACACAAGGCAAAGATGACAGAACGTAACCTTACAAACCGGGCCTCAATTTTTCTTCAGACACGAGAGAAACAACAAACAAATTCAATTTCTATATCATGAACTTTGAACTCAAAGCACACATCTTACACTCACTGTGAATGTCTTTGCTGCCACTCTTGTCACGTGTGGTGCTTTTGTTATGAAGCAGTTTGACATTTTTCCAACCGTGTGAAAACACATGAGCAAAGTAATATGGTGTGTGGGGGGGTCCAGTATTCAACATTATATGTGGGGGAAGAAAGAGAGGGTTCAGGCTTCACTTGGCCGAGTAGGCCTCATGAAGAGAACCAGCATCAAGTGAAGGTTTAGGCCTTCATCACTGTTGCTGTGAAGCGATTGAGCCAACACCCTAACCAATTTCTTCATCAGATTAAGCCCTGCCGTCACCCTTTAGACAATTCTGGAGGGACTTCAGTGGGTTAGCACTGCTACCTCACAGCGCCAGGGACCCGGGTTCGATTCCCAACTCGGGTCACTGTCTGTGCGGAGTTTGCACATTCTCCCCGTGTCTGCGTGGGTGGCACAGTGGTTAGCGCTGCTGCCTCACAGCTCCAGGGAACCCGGGTTCGATTCCCGGCTCGGGTCACTGTCTGTGTGGAGTCTGCACCTTCTCCGCTGTGTCTGCGTGGGTTTCCTCCGGGTGCTCCGGTTTCCTCCCACAGTCCGAAAGACGTGCGGGTTAGGGTGCATTGGCGAAATTCGCCCTCAGTGTACCCGAACAGGACTGTGGCCACTGGAGGATTTTCACAGTAACTTCATTGCAGCGTTAATGTAAGCCTATTTGTGACAATAATAAATAAATAAACTTCACCCCGATGTACGTTCTTACCCTCAAGCCCACTTTAAATTAGTTTAAGAGACCGATCCGTCCTTCTTCCTCCCGGTACATTGTGACAAGATTGGCACAACAGTTCGCTGCACTTGGATTAAATACAGACGGACTGGCAAGTGAGACCACACAGCCCGACATTACTATTCCAAGCCTGCCCTCCCCTTGGCCAAAAAAGCAAAGTAGACAAAATGGTTGGATACATACATCCACAATGAGGAAGTCCAGCCAACACCATGCGTTTGTGAAGTATTTTTGAAACCCATACGCCGTCCACTTCAACAACATCTCAAGGATGAAGATGTACGTGAAGATCTTGTCAGCGTACTCAAGGATGGTCCGGATTGTCTTTCGCTGTTCAATGTAAATATCTTCAAAGGCCTAAAAAGGATAAGGACAATGTTAAAACCGCACTGCCAGAGCTATTCCAAAACGTTCGAAAATGCACCCTCCTGAGCCAGCGTTTGGTGCCATGAGGGGGCCAGTTACCCTCTGTTTCCTTACCTCATAGCTGCTAGCCATTAGGGGAGCGGCACGGTGGCACAGTGGGTTAGCACTGCTGCCTCGCAGCGCCAGGGTCCCGGGTTCGATTCCCGGCTCGGGTCACTGTCGGTGTGGAGTTTGCACGTTCTCCCCCCGTGTCTGCGTGGGTTTCCTCCGGTTTCCTCCCACAGTCCGAAAGATGTGCGGGTTAGGTGGACCATGCTAAATTGCCCCTCAGTATCCCAAGGTGTGTAGGTTAGCGGGGTAAATATGCAGAGTTACAGAGATAGGGCCTGGGTAAGTAGCTCCGTCGGGGAAGGGGGAGGAAGAGGGAGGGAAAGTGTGGAGATTGCATGTTCTCCCCAGGGAATGTGAAACTCACTCCCTTGGGGAGAAAATAAGGCAAATCGCAAAGATGCCTTGAAGAAGAAATAAATTTAAGTACATAGAATCCCTGCAGTGCAGAAGGAGGCCATTCGGCCCATCGAGTTTGCACCGACCACAATCCCACCCAGGCCCTATCCCCGCAACCCCATGCATTTACCCAACTAGTCCCCTGACACTAAGGGGCAATTTAGCATGGCCAATCCACCTAACCTGCACATCTTTGGACACTAAGGAGCAATTTAGCATGGCCAATCCACCTAACCTGCACATCTTTGGACACTAAGGAGCAATTTAGCATGGCCAATCCACCTAACCTGCAGATCTTTGGACACTAAGGGACAATTTAGCATGGCCAATCCACCTAACCCGCACATCTTTGGACAGAAGGGGCAATTTAGCATGGCCAATCCACCTAACCTGCACATCTTTGGACAGTAAGGGACAATTTAGCATGGCCAATCCACCTAACCAGGCACATCTTTGGACTGTGGGAGGAAACCGGAGCACCCAGAGGAAACCCATGCAGACACGGGGAAAATGTGCAAACTCCACAGACAGTGACCCAAGCCGGGAATTGAACCTGGGTCCCTGGCGCTGTGAGGCAGCAGCGCTAACCACTATGCCACCGTGCCACCCTTGTTGGAGAAAGGAATAGAAGGATATGATCATTGGGCATGATGAAGAATGAATAAGGGACTTTGTGTGGAACACAAAACACTGTACAAATCAGTTGGGGTGAATGGCCTGCCTTTGTGCTGTAAGTATTAATTGTAATTATTTGGAAATATATATCAGAGAATAAGCATTGCAATTGGTCGTGAAATAAAAAATTAGATTTATAGACAAGAATATATCTAGTTATAATTTAACACTGAGTAATGGACCTGGAAAAGTCCCATTCCTTGGCTGCGAGCTGGGAAAGACTCCGGCCTCTGGGAAGTTGAATCATGCAGAATTCGAGGGCGAGATTTTCCAGTCCCACCCACTGCTGGGATTTTCCTGTTCCGCCAAAATCGAAACATTGGCGGGACTGGGAGATCCCGCCAGTCGCCAAATGTTCGCCTCATTTGCCATGGGAAAAACCGGCGCAATGGGGAGCAAAAATCCTGGCTAAGAGGTGCAATTATCTGGTGGGATCCCTGGTGGCCATGGGCGCAAACAACGGGTAATCCCATTGGCAGCGACGGGATCGAAAGAAATTTGGGGGGGGGGGGGGGGGAGTGGGGGTGAATCCTGCCCTCAAAGTCCACGGCTCAAATCTTAATTTGTGTCAAATTAGGTGATCGAAGCTCAGGTAGCAGTTGGCCAACGTGTCGCTCGATTGGTGGGAGGGGTGACACTGGGAGGGGCAGGTCCACCCTGGGGTTCCTGCTGCTCCTCACTGGCCAGCGAACCTTCCGGAAGCTTCTAGCATGGTGGCAGCGTGAGGCAATGGTGGCCGCAGTCAAAGAGGCTGCTGGCCAGGTACACTTATGACGGTCACTTGGACACGATACTGGGATGTATCTCGCATTCGTGAGACCCGCAAGAGTGGACATCAATAAGAAATTAAATATAAAACTGCAAATACATCCAGCACACAACCCTGCGGTTCAGAGGAAGCAGTTCGTGTGTTTTTGGATTGAGAATACAAAGTGATGGCTTTCTTTTGGTTAATCAACAGGGGCAGCACGGTGGCACAGTGGTTAGCACTGCTGCCTCACAGCACCAGGGACCCGGGTTCGATTCCCGGGCTTGGGTCACTGTCTGTGCGGAGTCTGCACGTTCTCCCCGTGTCTGCGTGGGTTTCCTCCGGTTTCCTCCCACACTTCAAAAGACGTGCTGGTTAGGGTGCATTGGCCATGCTAAATCCTCCCTCAGTGTACCCGAACAGGAGTGTGGTGACTAGGGGATTTTCACAGTAACTTCATCGCAGTGTTAATGTAAGCCTACTTGTGACACGAGTGTTTTAGGTCTTTGTTCTCTGGAACTAAGAAGAATGAGGGGAGATCAAATTGAGGTTTACAAGATGATAAAAGGTGTGGATAAAGTAGACGTGGAGCGGATGCTTCCTCTTGTGGGACATTCTAGGACGAGAGGTCTTAGGATAAGGGACAGCAAATTTAAAACAGAGTTGGGGAGAAACTACTTCTCCCAAAGGGTTGTGAATCTGTGGAATTCGCTGCCCCAAAGTGCGGTGGATGCTGGGATAGTGGGTACATTTAAGGAGGAGTTAGACAGATTTTTAATTGGGAATGGGTTGAAGGGTTATGGGGAGAAGGCAGGAAAATGGGGATGAGGAGCATATCAGCAATGGCGGAGCGGACTCGATGGGCCGAATGGCCTAATTCTGCCCCTATATCTTGTGAAATTATGAATAAATCAATTTTACAGAAGGTTAGCCCGACTTCACAAGGACTTACCAGTGCCCCACTGCTGAGTAGAATCATAAACACGATGAAGGTTTCAAACCAGTTATGCTCTACGATTAGGAAGCAGGTCTTTCTCAATGTCCACCATGGTTTTCCCCAACCTTCTTCAATGCTGACCTGACAACATTTAAACCGTCGCACACAACCTATGGGAAAGACAAAGAGACAGTTCAAAAGGTACTGGGGCAGGATCATTGCTCAGTTAATTAGCTCACTAAGAAGTGACGCCCAGCGCCATTTTGTCTGAGGGCATCATGCAATTTCCGAATCCACACCTCTCAGCAACTGTTCCATCCAAGAGAAGGCCATTTTGTCCATCTCAACATAAGAACATAAGAACTAGGAGCAGGAGTAGGCCATCTGGCCCCTTGAGCCTGCTCCGCCATTCAATAAGATCATGGCTGGTCTTTTCGTGGACTCAGCTCCACTTACCCGCCCGCTCACCCTTAATTCCTTGACTGTTCAAAAATCTATCTATCCTTGCCTTAAAAACATTCAACGAGATAGCCTCAACTGCTTCACTGGGCAGGGAATTCCACAGATTCACAACCCTTTGGGTGAAGAAGTTCCTCCTCAACTCAGTCCTAAATCTGCTCCCCCTTATTTTGAGGCCGTGCCCCCTAGTTCTAGTTTCACCCGCCAGTGGAAACAACCTCCCTGCTTCTATCTTATCTATCCCCTTCACAATCTTATATGTTTCTATAAGATCCTCCCTCATTCTTCTGAATTCCAATGAGTACAGCCCCAGTCTACTCAGCCTCTCCTCCTCAGCCAACCCTCTCAACTCCGGAATCAACCTAGTGAATCTCCTCTGCACCCCCTCCAGTGCCAATATATCCTTTCTCAAGTAAGGAGACCAAAACTGTACACAGTAACTCCAGGTGTGGCCTTACCAGCACCTTATACAGCTGGAACATAAAATCCCTTCCAATAGAATTGTCCCTTGTTGATTAATTTCAATTTGCCTCCTTTGTACCTTTTTTCTATTAATTCGTGGAACATGGGTGTCGCTGGTTGGCCAGCATTTATTGCCCATCCATAGCTTCCCCAGGGCAGTTGAGAGTCAACCACAGTAACATGTAGGCCAGACCGGGTAAGGATGGCAGATTTCCTTCCCTAAAGGACATTCGTGAACCAGATGGGTTTTTCCGACAATGGCTTCATGAATTAATCCCCTTAATTCCAGATTTTCTCTTATTGAATTCTGCCGTGGCGGGATTCGAACCCCGGTCCCCAGAATATTAGCTGAGTTTCTGGATTAATAATCTTGCGATAATACCACTAGGCCATTGCCTCCCCTGGCCCTAAGAGGGCATTGACGGTCATGGGTTTTCATTGGATTGATCCATGATCATACTTGGCAGAGTACTGCAATGGTTTGCTGATGCCTCTGCAGTGTGGCTCGTGCCCTTACCGCCTGCCGTCAGGCATGTTGGAAGGCTGATAATTAACCGGTTTGGCCACAGTTGTGAACATACCATCCATGGCTGAGATGGGACCTGAACCCAGAACTTCTAGCACAGAGGTAGGTGCACTACCCACTGCACCACAAGATGTCCGTTCCCGCCTCATAAGCTCATAAGATATAGGAGCAGAATTAGGCCATTTGGCCCATCGAGTCCGCTCCGCCATGGCTGATATGCTCCTCATCCCCATTTTCCTGCCTTCCCCCCTTCAACCCATCACCAATTAAAAATCTGTCGAACTCCTCCTTAAATGTACTCACTGTCCCAGCGTCCACCGCACTTTGGGGCAGCGAATTCCACAGATTCACAACCCTTTGGGAGAAGTAGTTTCTCCCCAACTCTGTTTTAAATTTGCTGCCCCTTATCCTAAGACCTCTCGTCCTAGAATGTCCCACAAGAGGAAGCATCCGCTCCACGTCTACTTTATCCACACCTTTTATCATCTTGTATACCTCACTTTGATCTCCCCTCATTCCTCTAAATTCCAGAGAGTATCGGCCTAAACTGTTCAATCTCTCTTCATACGACAAACCCATCATCTCTGGAATCAATCCAGTGAACCTCCTCTGAACTGCCTCCAATGCCACAACATCTTTCCTCAAATAAGGAGACCCAAAACTCTGTACAATACTCCAGGTGCGGCCTCACCAATGCCTTGTATAGTTGCAACAATACTTCCTCACCTTTATATTCTATTCCTTTAGCTATAAATGCCATCATTCCATTCACTTTCTTTATTATCTGCTGTACCTGCATGCTGGTTTTCTGTGACTCATGAACGAGGACACCCAGATCCCTCTGCATCGGAGCACCCCGAAATCTCTCCCCATTTAGATAATAAGTCGCCTTCCCATTTTTCCCACCAAAATGCTTGACCTCACACTTATCCACGTTAAACTCCATCTGCCTCATCGCCTGGTCCCTAATTTTTGTTTCGTTACGTCAAGAATTCATCCACATTCCTCTTCTGCCCATCTTATACCATTTACACCTGGCCTTCCCCGACCAATAAATCAATTAATCTGTGTGACAAAAAAAAAGAGAAATGCTTCCTTCCTTTCCAGCCTCAAACGTTGACCCTTTGTCCTTCATCATTACAATCCATCGCTCAAAGTAGACAATTTTCCTCAATCAAATTTACTCAGTAGCCGACTTGATGCTGAAAACCTTCGTTGGTGCCCCTCAAAGACATTTCTTGCTGTACATTGGTTGTTCCTGAAAAATTAAACTCCTGATACCCCGGAGTATCATTTTTTCTGTCTCCGAACCAAACTGCAAGTAGGAATATCCTGATAATTAGGTGAACGTTACATTGCAATGCGGATAGAGTTTAACCAACATCTTATACAAGTTAAATTCCACCCTAATACAACTGTTAGGTACAAGTACAGGTCCAAAACTCCAAGATATATAATGGAGTTAGACTAGACCCCAACTATTTTTGCATTAGTGTGGGGATAAGGTGTTTCACGCCAGGCGCGATTCTACTGACAAACTAGGGAGCTTTTATCAAGGCAGATTTTATTTAACAACACAGTTTAACGATAACAAATGAACCAGCTTAACATTTAACATTTGAACAATACTTAAACATGACAAGATGCAATTCTTAACTGCTAACCTATCTCTATTAGTTCCAATTCAAGCAATATTCCTCTTATAGACTTATTTAAAATCAGTTAGCAACACACAGGCTGACGTGCTTGTACTTATTAACAGTCCCCAGAGTCTTTTGAACACCTCTAAAGAGAGAGAGAGAGATCTTTTCAGAGAGAGAGAATGACATCTCTTTCAAACAGCTCCGGTCAGCACCTGCTCTTGATTTTAACAATGAAACTAAAACATTGTCTTTCCTGCAAGCTTAGCCCCACCCATTAATCACATGACTCTGTCTCTTATCAATCACCTAATTGAAACCCTACCCCAAGGAATACCTAAGTAAACAAAAATGCATTCACTCAGATTAAAACAAACACACCCCTCGCTAAAATCACTCATTAGCCTGCATTTTCAGCATGAGTGTGCCTGGTGCAGATAAATTGGCACCGTGTAAAACAGCTGGATTTTAAACATACCCCTTACAGAAAACATGTTATAAATACATTTGTTCAAGGCACAGTATCACCACCCAATCTAATCACCTCCTCAAATATTTAACTGCAATTAAGTATTGCATTGAGAAAACTTCCTTACAAATTATTTCATGCTTATTAAACTCATGAAACAGCATTTTCCAACTACTAGCCCACTACGCTTATGAAATAGTGGCTGAACCATCAAGACAAGGGATGGGATTTTCCAGCCCCCCCCCCCCCCACCCCCCCCAACCCCGACCATGGCATATTTTCCAGCGGCGGAGGTGGTTTGCAATTGGCCGCTGGTGGGATCTTCCAGTCCCGCTGGTGGGATCTTCCAGTCCCGCTGGCGGGATCTTCCACTCCCGCTGGCGGGATCTTCCACTCCCGCTGGCGGGATCTTCCAGTCTGTTGATGTCTACGGTGTTATGCGTGGCTCACCCATCCCAGCACTGGGGAGTGTTGCCATGCTGGGGATGGGAGGTGGGGTGGTCATCTTCAGTGGGACTGGAAGATCCTGCTGGCAGAAAGGGCTGGAAAATCCCACCCAATGTCTATTCTCTGTATTTAATAAAGCACCCTGAAAGTAAGACGAGTGCCCACATGGAACCCAAGCTACCAAACCAACTCATCTCTCTGTCATGCTAATCGCGATGTTACCAAGTCATGCACCTGGGCCTTACCATCGGTGAAACATGCTTCCGGGTCCAGGTACTCTTCAGGTTGTTCGACTGGGGGTCCCTCTTCACCTTCTGGCTTTATATCGATCGTGCTTCCTTCTGACGAGCTGGTGTCATCCAGTTTCTGCAAGATGGCAAGACAAGCAAAAGATTAGCAACTTCATCACTATCGCCGATGGGCTAGATGTTACCGGGTCAAGCTACTGGAGTGAGGCACAAGGGGCAATGAATGACAGAGCATGGGATTTAATTTAACCCGCGGTAGGATCTTAGGGAGCAGCATGGAACAGAGGGACCTTGGAGTTCAGGTGCGCAGTTCTCTTAAGGTGGAGTCACAGGTAGATAGGACAGTGAAGAAGGCTTTTGGCATGCTGGCTTTCATCAGTCAGGGCATTGAGTTTAGAAGTTGGGAATCATAGAATCCTACAGTACAGAAGGAGGCCATTCAGCCCACTGAGTCTGCACCGACCACAATCCCACCCAGACCCTATCCCCATAACCCCACATATTTGCCCTGCTAATCCCCCTGACACAATTTATCATGGCCAATCTAGACTACAAGGGCAGGGATGTACTTCTGAGGCTGTATAAGGCTCTGGTCAGACCCCATTTGGAGTATTGTGAGCGGTTTTGGGCCCCATATCTAAGAAAGGATGTGCTGGCCTTGGAAAGGGTCCAGAGGAGGTTCACAAGAATGATCCCGAGAATGAAGAGCTTGTCGTATGAGGAACGGTTGCGGACTCTGGGTCTGTACTTGTTGGAGTTTAGAAGGATGAGGGGGGGAATCTTATTGAAACTTACAGGATACTGCGAGGCCTGGATAGAGTGGACGTGGAGAGGATGTTTCCACTAGTGGGAAAAACTAGAACCAGAGGGCACAACCTCAGGCTAAAGGGACGATCCTTTAAAACAGAGATGAGGAGGAATTTCTTCAGCCAGAGAGTGGTGAATGTGTGGAACTCTGCCGCAGAAGGCTGTGGAGGCCAGGTCATTGAGTGTCTTTGAGACAGAGATAGCAGCCTATCAGGTTCCAGCAGCCGCAGTATTTTGCTGATCCCAGGAGGCCACACGGTTTCAGTTGTGATGGATAGGCGATGTAGTGTGATGTAAAAAGTAATGCTGTTGGGTGCGACAGGCTTAACTGACCAGGGATTTTGCCCTGCCCATCACTGTAGTGCACGGTTGAGACTTTATTTGCAGTTTTAGGAACAACTGACATATGAGGATAACCTACTGATGCTTACCCTGCACACTATACAACATCGAAACATAGAAAATAGGAGCAAGCGGAGGCCATTCGGCCCTTCGAGCCTGCTCCGCCATTCATCACGATCGTGGCTGATCGTCCAACTCAATATCCTGATCTCCCCTTCCCCCCAATATCCTTTGATCCCCTTCATCCCAAGAGCTATATCTAATTCCTTCTTGAAAACATTCGGGCTGGAATCTTACCCCCGTTCACATTGGTGGGATTTTCCTGTCCCGCCGCAGTGAACGGAGATTCGGCTGGCCGCCAAATTCTCCGACCTCGCTGCAGTGGGAGCGCGGCGTGAACGGCCAGTAAGGTCGCGCCCTCAATCTTTTGGCCTCAACTACTTCCTGTGGTAATGAATTCCACAGGCTCACCACTCTGGGTGAAAACATTTCTCCTCACCTCCGTCCTAAATGGTCTACCCTGAATCCTCAGACTGTGACCCCTGGTTCTGGACTCCCCCCCCATCGGGAACATCCTCCCTGCATCTACCCTGTCTAGTTAGAATTTTATAGGTTCTATGAGATTCCCCCCTCATTCTTCTGAACTCCAGCGAATATAATCCTAACCGACTCAATCTCCCCTCATACATCAGTCCCGCCATCCCCAGAATCAGCCTGGTAATCCTTCGCTGCACTCCCTCGAGAGCAAGAACATCCTTCCTCAGAAAAGGAGACCAAAACTGCACACAATACTCTCGGTGTGGCCTCACCAAAGGCCCTGTATAATTGCAACAACACATCCCTGCTCCTGTACTCGAATCCCCTGGCTACCTCGACTCCCTCAATGGAAACATGGACTAAGGAGATCTCGCTCATATCTCCAGGCCACACCTGGAGTATTGTGTGCAGTTTTGGTCTCCTTATCTGAGGAAGGATGTTCTTGCTCTAGTGACGTGCTGGTTAGGGTGCATTGACCCGAACAGGCGCCGGAGTGTGGTGACTAGGGGATTTTCACAGTGACTTCAGTGCAGTGTTAATATCAGCCTTACTTGTGACTAATAAAAAAAACTTTAATACGTTCATCAACTGAGATTTGGGAAGGAGAGATGTCACAATGGAAAGGGACATTACTAAGTGTGGTTCTGAGGTCGATACAGGATATAGAGGTTGCCATTCTATTCTGTTACCAGTGTTTACTCTGATAGAGGTTAACTCCTGCCTTTACGCTCCTTCCTGAACTAAAAGCGGCTGTGAGCTACAATGCAATATTTTATTGATGGCATCATTCTGCCAACTTGTATATTCAGGGTTATAAATAATCCCCTTTCACTGATGGACAATAAGAACCCTGGCCTGAACTTCAGGCAGGTAAGTAGCAGTGTGAGTTGCAAACACATTGGCTCCTCCAAGAATAAAGCCCAGGTTAGTTTAATTCCCAGCTATCATTTCAATCCCTCTGGGAAGCAGCTGGGAAGCTGGATGTCCCCAGTTGCAATTGCAAAAGGGTGGCGCGGTGGCACCTGGCGCCAGGTTCAATTCCAGCCTCGGGTGACTGTCTGTGTGGAGTTTGCACGTTCTCCCATGTCTGCATGGGTTTCCTCCGGGTGCTCCGGTTTCCTCCCTCAGTCCAAAGATGTGTAGGTTAGGTGGATTGGCCATGCTAAATTGCCCCTTAGTGTCCAAAGATGTGCAGGTTAGGTGGATTGGCCATGCTAAATTGCCCCTTAGTGTCCAAAGATGTGCAGGTTAGGTGGATTGGTGAGGTAAATATGTGGGGTTACAGGGATAAGGCACAGGATGGGTCTGGGTACGATGCTCTGTCGGAGTTGGTGCAGACGCGATGGGCTGAATGGCCTCTTTCTGCACAGTAGGGATTCTATGATTCTAAGGCCTGAGTTGAGTCTTCCCCAGTCATGAAATTCCTGAATCCGTTGAACATTCTCCTTGGGAGACTCTACGAAGAATGGCACATCATAAATCAAGATTTTATTTTGTCTTCATGACAAGTTGTTTGGAAAATCTATCTGTTGTCTCGCAAAGGGGCAGAGTCAGTTCAGCAACAAAGGCAAAGCAAAGTCAAAGTCAAGTATCTCCGACTGGGAATTGTGTGTTTTTCCGTGACTGCCCACTGGGACATTAATGGAAGCTCGGGGCACATGGGACAAATGGCCATTTTTTGACATTCTACCAAGAGTCCGCTGAAGTTACAGCAGGAGAGCGACAGCGCTCCAGGGAAATATTGTCCCCTTGCAAGAATAAACTTCAGGAGGTCTTGTGATGCAGTGGGGTTAGCGTCCCTGCCTCTGAGACAGAAGCTCCGGTTCGAGTCCCACTTGATGGCCAAGGAAGATGCGTTCATAACACGGCCAAACCGGTTGAGTGTCCACCTGCAAATCCTTCCAAACGTGCCAATGGTTGGCAGTAAGAGCGGGAGAGACTCCTGGTCAGCCACGCCTGGTGTGGAGTGGCGCCCCTCAAGCTATAAGCCCCTAACGACAGTCTAGAGACCGGTTCCGGGAATTACTAGCTATGGAAACAGATGAAAGTCTGCCTTAGTGCAACAACTAGATGCAGGAAGAGAATTGGAAGAATACTGGAGGCAATGGCCACGTGATATTACCGCTGGATTATTAATCCAGAAACTCAGCTAATGTTCTGGGGGACCCGGGTTCGAATCCCGCAGATGGTGGAATTTGAATTCAATTAAAAAAAATCTGGAATTAAGAATCTACTGATGAAACCATTGTCGGAAAAACCCATCTGGTTCACTAATGTCCCTTTAGGGAAGGAAATCTGCCATCCTTACCCGGTCTGGCCTACATGTGACTCCAGAGCCACAGCAACGTGGTTGACTCTCAACTGTCCTCGGGCAACTAGGGATGGGCAATAAATGCTGGCCCAGCCAGCGACGCCCATGTCCCACGAATGAATAAAAAGAAAAATCAACTTGAACTAAAATCTTTTTTAGGAAGATAACTATCCCTTCCCATCCAAATTGTTAGCAAAACAAAACAAGGGAGGAATGATTTTGGTGATATTGAAAAGATGACAATGGACAAAGATAAGGGTGCTGAGTTGTTCACTGCGACTGCTGTTCCGAACATTGAAGCACTTTCTTGCACCTTCCTTCGGGAAAAAGATACAAAAGTCTGAGGCCACGTACCAACCGACTCAAGAACAGCTTCTTCCCTGCTGCTGTCAGACCTTTGAATGGACCTACCTTGCACTAAGCTGATCTTTCTCTACACCCTAGCTGTAACTGTAACACGATATTCTGCACCCTCTCCTTTCCTTCTCCCCTATGTACTCTATGAACGGTATGCTTTGTCTGTTTAGCGCGCAAGAAACAATACTCTTCACTGTGTCCCAATACATGTGACAATAATAAATCAAATCAAACATTAAGTTGATCTTTCTCTACACCCTAGCTATGACTGTAACACTATATTCTGCACTCTCTCCTTTCCTTCTCCCCCATATACAAAATCGAGTTGTGACTCAGTGAAGTAAATTTGTACCGAGCAATGAACTACAAGTTGCAATCAAATCAAAGCGTGTTAGAAAAACACTTGAACGTTACTCTGATAACTGCCAGCCGAATGAGATCAAAACGTTAAAATTAGTCACAGGAATCTGCTATTTCTTGATTTGACATTGTGTCAGGCACTGTGTGGGTGTTTATTGAATTTTAGGACCATTTTTCCTCACTGGCAGTAGGTGGATTTGTACCAAACCGTGTCATTCTTTTTCACCTGAACTTAATTTCTTTTGGGCTTTGCAAGATGTTCAGTGCGAGCGAAGTTTGTTTTGTACCAACACGAACCGACTCAAGAACAGCTTCTTCCCTGCTGCCATCAGACTTGTGAATGGACCGACCTCGCATTAAGCTGATCTTTCTCTACACCCTAGCTATGACTGTAACACTACATTCTGCACTGTCTCCTTTCTTTCTCGATGAACGGTATGCTTTGTCTGTATAGCGCGCAAGAAACAATACTTTTCACTGCATCCCAATACATGTGATAATAATAAATCAAATCAAATATTAAGCTGATCTTTCTCTACACCCTATCTATGACTGTAACACTATATTCTGCACCCTCTCCTTTCCTTCTCCCCTATGTACTCTATGAACGGTATGCTTTATCTGTATAGCGTGCAAGAAACAATACTTTGCACTGCATCCCAATACATGTGACAATAATAAATCAAATCAAATCAAAATCAATATCAAACTTTGGCAAGCTAAAGAAATTCTCTGCGTTCATCAGCGGCTTGCAAGTGGTTCAAGGTGAAAAACACAGCAGCTGAATCTTATCTCAGAATCACAGGGAGGGATTTTCTATCTCTTTCCCCTGGTGGAATTTTCCAGTCCCGTCCACTCTCCACGCCCCCCATGCACACCCTCCAATATTCTTCTTTGTCAAAACGCTCAGAACCCACCCTTCTCTCTGTTAGGTTCGCTCGATCTCCTGCAATTATGACTCATTGCAGGACTTTCCGCCACCCCTCCCCCGTCCCTTCCACAGCGAGTTCTGCGGCGGCCATTTGACCTGCCACTGTCAATGGAGTTTCCCGTTGTTTGCAGCTTCCATACAATGCGGAACCCTCGTTGGTGGGGGCGGGGAGGAAATCTGCCAGCGGACTGGAGGATCCCGCCAGCGGAAAGGACCAGAAAATGTCGGCACAACCTTACTAAATAAGACCCTAAGATGTTGGAGCAGAATGAGGCCATTTGGCCCATCGAGTCTGCTCCGCTATGGCTGATATGTTTCTCAACCCCATTCTCCTGCCTTTCCCCCATAACCTCTGACCCCCTTACCAATCAGGAACCTATCTATCTCTGTCTTAAAGACACTCAGTGACCCGGCCTCCTCTGTGGCAATGAATTCCACAGATTCACCACCCTCTGGCTAAAGAAATTTCTCCTCATCTCGGTTCTATAGGGATGTCCCTTTACTCTGAGGCTGTGCCCTCGGATCCGAATCTCTCCGACTAATGGAAACATCTTCCTCACGTCCACTCTATCCAGGTCTTTCAGGACTCTAAGTTTCAATGCGATCCCCCCTCATCCTTCTAAACTCCATCGAGTACAGACCCAGAGTCCTCAACCATTCCTCATATGTCAAGCCTTTCATTCCAGGGATCATTCTTGTGAACCTCCTCTGGACCCTTTCCAAGGCCAGCACATCCTTCCTTAGATATGGGGCCCAAATACTCCAAATGGGATCTGACCAGAGCCTTATACAGCCTCAGAAGTACATCCCTGCTCTTGTATTCTAGCCCTCTCGACATGAATGCTAACATTGCATTTGCCTTCCTAACCGCCGACTGAACCTGCACGTTAACCTTAAGAGAATCTTGAACAAGGACTCCCAAGCCCCTTTGCCCTTCCGATTTCTGAATTCTCACCCCGTTTAGAAAATGCCTTGCAAATCATTCACAAATTTCCTGCTTGCTGCAAGGGACTGCTCATTAGTTTAAATTCTTAGCTTTGAACGTTATTATTTTGTTTGCAATCACTCCTCCTCCCATTCATCCTTCCTTTCAATTTGATTCCCAATGGTATCGAGCTTCCAATCCTGACCCAGCAGTTGCCAATTGTAGTTGCACTTATTGGGTCATGTTTTGTTGGTCTAACCAATAGTTGCCCTGGACTCTCTCGGCTGGATTTCCACGGAGCGCCAGGAACCCGGGTTCGATTCCCGGCCTTGGGTCACTGTCTTGTGGCGTCTGCACATTCCATAGAATCCCTACAGTGCAAAAGGAGGCCACTCAGTCCATCGAGTCTGCACCGACTATAATCCCACCCAGGCCCTATTCCTGTAACCCCACATATTTACCCTGCTAATCCCCCTGACACGAGGATCAATTTAGCACGGCCAATCCACCCAACCCGCACGTCTTTCGGACTGTGGGAGGAAACTGGTGCTTCCGGAGGAAACCCACGCAGACACGAGGAGAACGTGCAGACTCCACACAGACAGTGACCCAAGCCGGGAATTGAACCCGGGTGCCTGGTGCTGTGAGGGAGCAGTGCTAACCACTGTGCCACCGTGCCAGTATCTGCGTGAATTTCCTCTGGGTGCTCCGGTTTCCTCCCACAGTCTGAAAGACGTGCTGGTTAGGTGGATTGGCCGTGCTAAATTCTCCCTCAGTGCACACGAAAAGCCGCTGGACTGTGGTGACGAGGGAGTTTTCACAGTAACTTCATTGCAGTGTTAATGTAAGCTTCCTTGCGAATAATAAATTAACTTTAAACTTTGTGCCGCAGCCATTTGAAAATGGCGGGCGGGACCCGATCCTGGGATTCCCACTGCCAGCAGTTTTCCCTGGTGTTGGATAAGGGCGCAGGGAGCAAGCACACACCCTGTACTCCCAACCTGGAGTGAACCATAGTGTGGATTGGGGGACCTTTTGAAAAGTCAGTTCAAAGACCCTAGCCAATGTCCTCCATCTGCTCCCCATAGCTCCTCATACCCACCATGCCAACCCCAGAGACTCCCCTGGTACTGCCCCAACTCAGTGACCCTCGCCACTCACCATGGTGCCTCATACTCTCCATGCTAACTCAATGCCAGCTCATGCCCCTTCCATGCACATCCACCCAGTTGAAAATACCCACGGCTCCTGCTCTGACCAAGACCGCAAGATGAATGAAGCCCAATCCATCACTCAAACCAGCCTCCCATCCATTGACTCTGTCTACACTTCCCGCTGCCTCGGGAAAAGCAGCCAGCATAATCAAGGACCCCACGCAATCCGGACATTCTCTCTTCCACCTTCTTCCGTCGGGAAACAGATACAAAAGTCTGAGAACACGTACCAACCGACTCAAGAACAGCTTCTTCCCTGCTGCTGTCAGACTTTTGAATGGACCTACCTCGCATTAAGCTGATCTTTCTCTACACCCTAGCTATGACTGTAACACTATATTCTGCACTCTCTCCTTTCCTTCTCCCCTATGTACTCTATGAACGGTATGCTTTGTCTGTATAGCGCACAAGAAACAATACTTTTCGTTGTATCCCAATAAATCAACTCAAGTATTAAGCTGATCTTTCTCTACACCCTAGCTATGGCTGTAACACTACATTCTGCACTCTCTCCTTTCCTTCTCCCCGATGTACTCTGTGAACAGCATGCTATATAGCACGCAAGAAACAATACTTTGCACTGCATTTTTTTATTCATTCGTGGGACATGGGCGTCGCTGGCTGGGCCAGCATTTATTGCCCATCCCTAATTGCCCTTGAAACTGAGTGGCTTGCGAGGCCATTTCAGAGGACAGTTGAGAGTCAACCACATTGCTGTGGCTTTGGAGTCACATGTAGGCCAGACCGGGTAAGGACGGCAGATTTCCTTCCCTAAAGGGACATTAGTGACCCAGATGGGTTTTTCCGACAATGGTTTCCTGGTCATCAGTAGATTCTTAATTCCAGATATTTTTTATTGAATTCAAATTCCACCATCTGCCGTGGTGGGATTCGAACCCGGGTCAAAGAACAAAGAACAGTACAGAACAGGAAACAGGCCCTTCGGCCCTCCAAGCCTGTGCCGCTCCTTGGTCCAACGAGACCATTCATTTGTATCCCTCCATTCCCAGGCTGCTCATGTGACTATCCAGGTAAGTCTTAAACGATGTCAGCGTGCCTGCCTCCACCACCCTACTTGGCAGCGCATTCCAGGCCCCCACCACCCTCTGTGTAAAAAACGTCCCTCTGATATCTGAGTTATACTTCGCCCCTCTCACCTTGAGCCCGTGACCCCTCGTGATCGTCACCTCCGACCTGGGAAAAAGCTTCCCACTGTTCACCCTATCTATCCCCTTCATAATCTTGTACACCTCTATTAGATCTCCCCTCATTCTCCGTCTTTCCAGGGAGAACAACCCCAGTTTACCCAATCTCTCCTCATAGCTAAGACCCTCCATACCAGGCAACATCCTGGTAAACCTTCTCTGCACTCTCTCTAACGCCTCCACGTCCTTCTGGTAGTGCGGCGACCAGAACTGGACGCAGTACTCCAAATGTGGCCTAACCAGCGTTCTATACAGCTGCATCATCAGACTCCAGCTTTTATACTCTATACCCCGTCCTATAAAGGCAAGCATACCATATGCCTTCTTCACCGCCTTCTCCACCTGTGTTGCCACCTTCAAGGATTTGTGGACTTGCACACCTAGGTCCCTCTGTGTTTCTATACTCCTGATGACTCTGCCATTTATTGTATAACTCCTCCCTACATTATTTCTTCCAAAATGCATCATTTCACATTTATCCGGATTAAACTCCATCTGCCACCTCTCCGCCCAATTTTCCAGCCTATCTATATCCTGCTGTATTGCCCGACAATGCTCTTCGCTATCTGCAAGTCCAACCATCTTTGTGTCATCCGCAAACATGCTGATTACACCAGTTACACCTTCTTCCAAATCATTTATATATATCACAAATAGCAGAGGCCCCAGTACAGAGCCCTGCAGAACACCACTGGTCACAGACCTCCAGCCGGAAAAAGACCCTTCGACCACTACCCTCTGTCTCCTATGGCCAAGCCAGTTCTCCACCCATCTAGCCACTTCTCCTTGTATCCCATGAGCCCTAACCTTCTTAACCAACCTGCCATGTGGGACTTTGTCAAATGCCTTACTGAAATCCATATAGACGACATCCACGGCCCTTCCTTCATCAACCGTTTTTGTCACTTCCTCAAAAAACTCCACCAAATTTGTAAGGCACGACCTCCCTCTTACAAAACCATGCTGTCTGTCACTAATGAGATTGTTCCGTTCTAAATGCACATACATCCTGTCTCTAAGAATCCTCTCCAACAACTTCCCTACCGCGGACGGCAAGCTCACCGGCCTATAATTTCCTGGGTTATCCCTGCTACCCTTCTTAAACAACGGGACCACATTCGCTATCCTCCAATCCTCAGGGACCTCACCCGTGTCCAAAGAAGCGACAAAGATTTCCGTCAGAGGCCCAGCAATTTCATCTCTCGTCTCCCTGAGCAGTCGAGGATAGATGCCATCAGGCCCTGGGGCTTTGTCAGTTTTAATGTTCCCTAAAAAACCTAACACTTCCTCTCTTGTAATGGAGATTTTCTCTAACGGGTCAACACCTCCCTCCGAAACACTCCCGGTTAACACGCCCCTCTCCTTCGTGAATACCGATGCAAAGTATTCATTTAGGATCTCCCCTATTCCCTTGGGTTCTAAGCATAATTCCCCTCCTTTGTCCCTGAGAGGTCCGATTTTCTCCCTGACAACTCTTTTGTTCCTAACGTATGAATAGAATGCCTTAGGATTCTCCTTAATCCTGCCTGCCAAGAACATCTCGTGACCTCTTTTTGCCCTTCTAACTCCCCGTTTGAGTTCTTTCCTACTCTCTCTGTATTCCTCCAGAGCTCCATCTGTTTTCAGTTGCCTGGACTTAACGTACGCCTCCCTTTTCATTTTAATCAGATCCTCAATTTCCCTGGTTATCCACGGCTCTCGAATCCTACCTTTCCTATCTTTCCTTTTTACAGGCACATGCCTATCCTGCAGCCTTATCAATAGTTCCTTAAAAGACTCCCACATGCCAGACGCGGACTTACCCTCGAACATCCTCTCCCAATCAACATCCACCAATTCCTGCCTAATCCGGCTATAGTTAGCCTTCCCCCAATTTAGCACCCTGCCCGTAGGACAGCATTCATCCTTGTCCATTACTATCCTAAAGTTAACAGAGTTGTGGTCACTATTTGCCACATGTTCCCCTACCGAAACTTTGACGACCTGACCGGGCTCATTTCCCAGAACTAGGTCCAGTATAGCCCCCTCTTCAGTCGGGCTATCTACATACTGTTCCAAAGAACCTTCCAGTACGCATTTTACAAATTCCTCCCCGTCCGGACCCCCAGCTCTAAGCACTTTCCAGTCTGTGCCAGGGAAATTAAAGTCCCCCACTACAACAACCCTATTTTTTCTGCACCTATCCAGAATCTCCTGACATATCCTTTCCTCCACTTCCCGTGGGCTGTTGGGTGGTCTGTAGTACACCCCCAGCATAGTGACTGCACCCTTCCTGTTTCTGAGTTCCACCCACAGCGACTCAGTACATGACCCCTCTAAGTTGTCTACCCTCTGCACCGCGGTAATATACTCCTTAACTAATATCGCTACTCCCCCACCTTTTTTAGCCGCTCCTCTGTCTCGCCTAAAACACTTAGACCCCGGAATATTCAGCTGCCAGTCCTGTCCTTCTTTTAACCAAGTTTCCGTCACCGCAACCACATCCAAATTCCACATAAGCATTAAGGCCCTAAGTTCGTCTGTTTTACCCGTTACGCTCCTCGCATTGAAGCAGATGCACTCCAGACCTCCAGGCCCACTCAGGTCATCCTCCTCCAGAGTGCTCCTCTTCTTAGCTAGCCTTGCCCTGGCCCCCAGCTCAACCCCAGCCTCAGTATTTACTGACCTACTGTTTTGTTCCCCACCCCCCGCCACACTAGTTTAAATCCTGCCGAAACACTCTAGCAAAACTCCCAGCCAGGATATTTGCTCCCTTCCAGTTAAGGTGTAACCCATCCTTTCTGTACAGTTGCCATCCTGACTTGAAGATTTCCCAGTTATCTATGAATTTAAAACCCTCCCTCTTGCACCAGTCCTTTAGCCATGCGTTCAACTGTAGAATCTCCCTGTTCCGAGCCTCACTTGCACTAGACACCGGGAGCAGTCCAGAGATTGCTACCCTGGAGGCCTTACTTTTTAGCCTCGCACCCAACTCCCTGAATTTCTCTCGTATGACCCCCCTGCTCTTCCTACCTACATCATTCCCCAGAACATTAGCTGAGTTTCTGGGTCACTGTCTGTGTGGAGTTTGCACATTCTCCTCGTGTCTGCGTGGGTTTCCTCCGGGTGCTCCGGTTTCCTCCCACAGTCCAAAGATGTGCGGGTTAGGTTGATTGGCCAGGTTAAAAATTGCCCCTTAGAATCCTAAGTTGCGTAGGTTAGAGGGATTAGCGGGTAAACATGTGGGGGTAGGGCCTGGGTGGGATTGTGGTTGGTGCAGACCCGATGGGCCGAATGGCCTCCTTCTGCACTGTAGGGTTTCTATGGTAATAGTCTAGCGATAATACCGTGAGACTATTGCCTCCCCGAGGTGATGGCCTAGTGGTATTATCACTCGACGATTAATGCATCCCAATACAATAGTGTCCAAAGATGTGCAGGTTAGATGGATTTTCCTTCTCTCCTATGTACTCTATGAACGGTATGCTTTGTCAGTATAGAACGCAAGAAACAATACTTTTCACTGTATCCCAATACATGTGACAATAATAAATCAAATCAAATATTAAGCTGATCTTTCTCCACACCCTATCTGTAACTGTAACACTACATTCTGCACCCTCTCCTTTCCTTCTCTATGAACGGTATGCTTTGTCTGTATAGTGCGCAAGAAACAATACTTTTCACTGTATCCCAATACATGTGACAAAAATAAATCAAATCAAAGCAATGGGCATCAGAATAACAATGGCAAGTGTGGAATTGCTGAGAAAAATAACACCCAATCAGAAATGTCCTTTGCAAAGAACGTGCCCCAGAACCTTCCAAAATTGTCAATCAGACAGACCAATAAAGTATCCATAACCGAGGCTTTACCCATTCTCCATCCCTTAATCGCGTCCAAATTAACACTGAGACGTTGACAAAAGAGAGCGCAGAAAGAATAACTTATTATAACCAGTTAAAGCTGTCAATCAAGCAAAGTCACTCAGCAAAACAGAATCTCGTGCTTTCATTGGTCTGGTCTCTCAGCCCCACATGTGTAATGAGGACATCATCATTATACCCAGCTGGGCCCGGGACATTTGTGTGTGGTTTGGTGCAGAGTGATGATGTTATTTAAGTGGGGGACATCTCATTAGTAAAGCTCATTCCTGCATCAGAACTTGTCCAGAGGTCCAAAGGGTCACCCTGACCCGAGCTATACTCAGAGTTCCCTTATCTCCCTTTCACTGCACTGGCTATCACGTGCCAACCCCTCGATTCCCTTCCTGATGAAAAATCTGTCTATCTCAGCCTTGAACATACTTAACGCCCCGGCCTCTCCAGCCCCCTGCGGTAAAGAATTCCACAGATTCACTCCCCTCAGAGAAGAAATTCCTCCTCATCTCTGTCTTCAATGTCTTACTCCGAGATGCTGCCCCCTGGTCCCAGACTCTCCCGCAAGGGTAAACCCTGAGGACTTTGCCTGCAGGCTCCTAAAGTCAGGGGTTCGGGGGGGGGAGCGGTGGTGGTGAGGGCTGGCTGGTTGAGGGGTCCCCCAGAGCCTGATCAAGGGACGCAGCATCGGAACCGAGGGGGGCGGGGGGAGGGGAATGGGGAGGGTGCTGAGAACCACCCTCCTGCCCGCAATGCCAACTCTCCTCCTCCCCCCTGTACCCCCTCGAGCCCTATCCCGCTGCCAGCTCCCTGCCAACACCCTGAGTCCCTGTGCCCCTTCAATTCGATGCTTCAGGTGGCAGCTGTACTGGCAGCTGCCGCTCTGGCGACATTACTGAGCACACAAGAGCTGTCAGCCTCTGACTGGCTGGCAGCTCTTGGTGGGCGGGTCTTCCAGCCACGGGGTCCTAGCTCGCCACGGGGTTGGCGGGGAGTGTGGGGGATGGGTTTGGGAAGAGGCTTAACACTTGCCAGTTAAGTGCCCGAGTGGCACAGGATGCAACAGGCCTTCCCAATGTGGGGCAAAGCTCAATGGCCCTCCAGCCAGCAGCTGGGATTGCCATTGTCTCCATAAGATTCGGCCCATGGAGCCTGGGATTGCACAGCCTGAAGCCATTTTGTCATCTGAAGGCCATTCTCTGGTACATTTGGCTCAATTCATTCATGTTGGCCAGTTTAGGATTGACAGCAAAGAGAAACGTTCCTGGCGGCCTGGTTGTGTGTGCCCTGTGGTGTGCAGGCCCTCAGCGATGGGCAGCACGGCGGCACAGCGGTTAGCACTGCTGCCTCACAGCGCCAGGGACCCGGGTTCAATTCCCGGCTTGGGTCACTGCCTGTGAGGAGTCTGCACGTTCTCCCCGTGTCTGCGTGGGTTTCCTCCGGGTGCTCCGGTTTCCTCCCGCACTCCAAAGATGTGTGAGTTAGGTGGATTGGCCATGCTAAATTGCCCCTTTGTGTCCAAAGATTTGTGGGTTAGGTGGATTGGCCATGCTAAATTGCCTCTTAGTGCCCAAAGATGTGCAGATTAGGTGGATTGGCCATGCTAAATTGCCCCTTAGTGTCCAAAGATGTGTAGGTTAGGTGGATTGGCCATGCTAAATTGCCCCTTAGTGTCCAAAGATGTGTAGGTTAGGTGGATTGTCCATGCTAAATTGCCCCTTAGTGTCCAAAGATGTATAGGTTAGGTGGATTGGCCATGCTAAATTGCCCCTTAGTGTCCAAAGATGTGCTGGTTAGGTGGATTGGCCATGCTAAATTGCCCCTTAGTGCCCAAAGATGTGTAGATTAGGTGGATTGGCCATGCTAAATTGCCCCTTAGTGCCCAAAGATGTGTAGATTAGGTGGATTGGCCATGCTAAATTGCCCCTTAGTGCCCAAAGATGTGTAGATTAGGTGGATTGGCCATGCTAAATTGCCCCTTAGTGTCCAAAGATGTATAGGTTATAGGACCTCGAAGGTAGTAATTTCAGGACTACTACCGGTACCACGTGCTAGTGAGAGTAGGAATAGGAAGATTCGGCAGATGAATGCGTGGCTTGAGAGCTGGTGCAGGGGGCAGGGATTTAGATTTTTGGATCATTGGGATCTTTTCTGGGGAAAGGGTGATCTGTTCAAGAGGGACAGGTTACACCTGAACTGGAGGGGAACTAACATCCTGGCGGGGAGATTTGCTGGAGCCACTCAGGAGGGTTTAAACTAGTTTGTCAGGGGGGTGGGATCCAAAGCAGTAGGGAGACAGAAGAGAAGGTTGAGGACAGCACAGAAGTTAAAGAGACCACATTAATTAGTAAAGGCAGTGTCAGTAATCCTAGTACCAGACAGATCAGGCAAAAGCAAGACAGAGAGCAAGGGAAATCCAGATTAAACTGCATTTATTTCAATGCAAGAGGCCTGACGGGCAAGGCAGATGAACTCAGGGCATGGATGGGTACATGGGACTGGGATATTATAGCAATTACTGAAACATGGCTAAGGGAGGGACAGGACTGGCAGCTCAATGTTTTAGGGTACAGATGCTATAGGAAAGATAGAACAGGAGGTAAGAGGGGAGCGGGAGTTGCACTTTTGATTAGGGAAAGCATCACGGCCGTACTGAGAGGGGATATATCCGAGGGTTCGGCCACTGAGTCTATATGGGTAGAACTGAGAAATAGGAAGGGGGAAATCACTTTGATAGGGCTGTACTATAGGCCCTCAAATAGTCGGCGGGAAATTGAGGAGCAAATATGTAAGGAGATTACAGATAGCTCCAAGAAAAATAGGGTGGTAATAGTCAGAGATTTTAACTTTCCCAACATTGACTGGGACAGCCATAGTATTAGAGGGTTGGATGGAGAGAAATTTGTTGAGTGTATTCAGGAGGAATTTCTCATTCAGTATGTGGATGGCCCGACTAGAGAGGGGGCAAAACTTGACCTCCTCTTGGGAAATAAGGAAGGGCAGGTGACAGAAGTGTTAGTGAGGGATCACTTTGGGACCAATGACCATAATTCTATTAGTTTTAAGATAGCTATGGAGAATGATAGGTCTGGCCCAAAAGTTAAAATTCTAAATTGGGGCAAGGCCAATTTTGTTGGTATCAGGCAGGAACTTTCAACAGTTAATTGGGGGAGTCTGTGGGAAGGTAAAGGGACGTCTGGTAAGTGGCAGGTTTTCAAAAATGTGTTAACCAGGGTTCAGGGTAAACACATTCCTCTTAGAGTGAAGGGCAAGGCTGGCAGAAGTCGGGAACCGTGGATGACTCGGGATATTGAGGCCCTGGTCAAGAAGAAGAAAGAGGCACATGACATGCATAGGCAACTGTGATCAAGTGAATCCCTTGAAGAGTATAGGGAGTGTAGGAGTAGAGTTAAGAGAGAAATCAGGAGGGCAAAAAGGGGACACGAGATTGTTTTGGCAGACAAGGCAAAGGAGAATCCAAAGAGCTTCTACAAATACATAAAGGGCAAAAGAGTAACAAGGGAGAGAGTAGGGTTTCTTAAGGATCAACAAGGTCATCTATGTGCGGATTCACAAGAGATGGGTGAGATCCTAAATGAATATTTCTCATCAGTATTTACTATTGAGAAAAGCATGGATGTTAGGGAACTTGGGGAAATAAATAGTGATGTCTTGAGGAGTGTACATATTACAGAGGAGGAGGTGCTGGAAGTCTTAAAGCGCATCAAGGTAGATAACTCCCCGGGACCTGATGAAGTGTATCCCAGGACACTGTGGGAGGCTCGGGAGGGAATTGCGGGTCCCCTCGCCGAGATATTTGAATCATCGATTGACACGGGTGAGGTGCCTGAAGATTGGAGAGTGGCAAATGTTGTGCCTTTGTTTAAGAAGGGCTGCAGGGAAAAGCCTGGGAACTACAGGCCGGTGAGCCTCACATCTGTGGTGGGTAAGTTGTCAGAAGATATTCTGAGAGACAGGATCTACAGGCATTTAGAGATGCAAGGACTGATTACGGACAGTCAGCATGGCTTTGTGAGTGGAAAATCATGTCTCACAAATTTGAATGAGTTTTGTGAAGGGGTAACCAAGAAGGTAGATGAGGGCAGTGCAGTTGATATTGTCTACATGGACTTTAGCAAGGCCTTTGACAAGGTACCGCATGGTAGGTTGTTGCATAACGTTAAATCTCAAGGGATCCAGGGTGAGGTATCTAAATGGATACAGAATTGGCTTCTTGACAGAAGCCAGAGGGTGGTTGCAGAGGGTTGTTTTTCAAACTGGAGACCAGTGACCAGCGGTGTGCCTCAGGGATCAGTGCTGGGCCCACTGTTATTTGTCATTTATATTAATGATTTGGATGAGAATATAGGAGGCATGGTTAGTAAGTTTGCAGGTGACACCAAGATTGGTGGCATAGTGGACAGTGAAGAAAGTTATCTCCAATTGCAACGGGATCTTGATCAATTGGGCCAGTAGGCTGACGAATGGCAGATGGAGTTTAATTTAGATAAATGCGAGGTGATGCATTTTGGTATATTGAACCAGGGCAGGACTAACTCAGTTAATGGTAGAGAGTTGGGGAGAGTTACAGAACAAAGAGATCTAGGGGTACATGTTCATAGCTCATTGAAAGTGGAGTCACAGGTGGACAGAGTGGTGAAGAAGGCATTTGGCATGCTTGGTTTCATCGGTCAGAACATTGAATACAGGAGTTGGGACGTCTTGTTGAAGTTGTACAAGACATTGGTAAGGCCACACTTGGAATACTGTGTGCAATTCTGGTCACCCTATTACAGAAAGGATATTATTAAACTAGAAAGAATGCAGAAAAGATTTACTAGGATGCGACCGGGACTTGATGGTTTGAGTTATAAGGAGAGGCTGGATAGACTGGGACTTTTTTCTCTGGAGCAAGGGGTGACCTTACAGAGGTCTATAAAATAATGAGGGCACAGATAAGCTAGATAGTCAATATCGTTTCCCAAAGGTAGGGGAGTCTAAAACTAGAGGGCACAGGTTTAAGGTGAGAGGGGAGAGATATAAAAGTGTCCAGAGGGGCAATTTTTTCACACAGAGGATGGTGAGTGTCTGGAACTAGCTGCCAGAGGTAGGAGTAGAGGCGGGTACAATTTTGTCTTTTCAAAAGCATTTAGACAGTTACATGGGTAAGATGTGCACAGAGGGATATGGTCAAATGCGGGCAATTGGGATTAGCTTAGGGGTTTAAAAGAAAAGGGTGGCATGGACAAGTTGGGCCGAAGGGCCTGTTTCCATGCTGTAAACCTCTAGGATAGGTGGATTGGCCATGCTAAATTGCCTTTTAGTGTCCAAAGATGTGTAGGTTAGGGGGATTGGCCATGCTAAATTGTCCCTTAGTGTCCCAAGATGTGCAGGTTAGGTGGATTGGCCGTGCTAAATTGTCCCTTAGTGTCCCAAGATGTGCAGGTTAGGGGGATTGGCCGTGCTAAATTGTCCCTTGGTGTCCAAAGATGTGCGGTTTAGGTGGATTGGCCATGCTAAATTGCCCCTTAGTGTCCCAAGATGTGCAGGTTAGGGGGATTGGCCATGCTAAATTGTCCCTTGGTGTCCAAAGATGTGCGGTTTAGGTGGATTGGCCATGGAAAATGTGTGTGGTTGCGGTGATATGGCGGAGGTGCGGTGGGTGGGGGTGGTGGCCGGGGGGGGGGGGGTTGGGGGGGGGGGGGGGGTTTGGCAGGGTGGGAGCCGGTTGGTGGGCCCGGGTAAGATGCTCTATCAGTAAGTGGGTGCAGACCCGATGGGCCGAACGGCCTCTTCTGCTTTGTGGGGGTTCTGCGAAAAAAAGACACAGCGAGCATGGAGAAGGATTATAAAAAGGGTCTTCTTACCTCTTTGCTCCCACCAACTTCGGATTCACTGCTGAAGTCTTCGGTGTTGAGGTTTTCAAAATCCGACTCTCCGACAGCGATCGGGACTCTGACAGTCAGATTGGGGTTGTGGATGAAGGAATTGTGGTCATCATCAATGATGTATTTCTCCACACTGCTGCCAATACCACTGGTGGTGCCATTGCCGTTCTTCTGGTAATCCATTTCTCGGTTAATATCGGCACCGGTGTGGTTGCCGATGTAGTTCACCTTTTTGTCGATGAGCTCGTCCAGTGGTTTGGCTTCATCCGCGTCTTTGCTCTTGAAGTGCTTCTGGACAAATACGTGGCCATAGGCTTTCATGAAGGCAATTCCCTTCTTGATTCGAATCACAGACAACTGAAGGTTGTTGATCTCGCCATCGTCGTCAGTCGCCGCGAGGTTATCAGCGCTGAAAGAACTCAGCAACAAGGCCAGGAACAAGTTCAGCACCTGGTTTGAAAGAAAGAGGAATGTGACAGGTTCAGGAATGCCGGGAGGCTTTTGCCTCAAGTTCGGAGCAAGCCAGGTACTGGCAGTTTTGGCAATTGCTTTGTCAGAAACATTGAACATAGAGAAGTATGGCACAGGAACAGGCCCTTCGGCCCACTGAACATGATGCCAAATAAAATTAATCCCGTCTGCTTGCCCTTGCTCCCTGTATTCCTTGCGTATTCATGTGCTTATTTAAAAGCCCCTTCAACTCCCCTATCATATCTGCCTCCACCACCACCCCCTGGCAATGCGTTCCAGACACCTATCACTCTCTGTGTAAAAAAAATTGTCCCTCACATCTTTCCCCCTCTCACCTCATGTCAGCTACGACTCTCACCAACTTTTACAGATGCACCATAGAAAGCATCCTTTCTGGATGTATCACAGCTTGGTATGGCTCCTGCTCTGCCCAAGACCGAAGGAGATTGTCATCGACTTCAGGAAGCGTAGTGGAGAACATGTCCCTGTCTACATCAACGGGGACGAAGTGGAAAGGGTGGAGAGCATCAAGTTTTTAGCTGTCCAGATCACCAACAACCTGTCCTGGTCCTCCCCATGCCGACAATATAGTTAAGAAAGCCCACCAACGCCTCTACTTTCTCAGAAGACTAAGGAAATTTAGCATGTCAGCTACAACTCTCACCAACTTTTACAGATGCACCATAGAAAGCATTCTTTCTGGTTGTATCACAGCTTGGTATGGGCTCCTGCTCTGCCCAAGACCCCAAGGAACTACAAAAGGTCGTGAATGTAGCCCAATCCATCACGCAAACCAGCCTCCCATCCATTGACTCTGTCTACACTTCCCACTGCCTCGGCAAAGCAGCCGGCATAATTAAGGACCCCACGCACCCCGGATATTCTCTCTTCCACCTTTATTAGCAGGATAAATATGTGTGGTTACGGGAATAAGGCCTGGGTGGGATTGTTGTCGGTGCAGACTCGATGGGCCGAATGGCCTCCTTCTGCTCTGTAGGGATTCTATTCTATTCTAAACGCGAAAAAGATTTATTTTAAACTCAGGAGTTGGGACGTCTTGTTGAAGTTGTACAAGACATTGGTAAGGCCACACTTGGAATCCTGTGCACAGTTCTGGTCACCCTATTATAGAAAGGATATTATTAAACTAGAAAGGGTGCAGAAAAGATTTACTAGGATGCTACCGGGATTTGATGGTTTGAGTTATAAGGAGAGGCTGGATAGACTGGGACTTTTTTCTCTGGAGCTTAGGAGGCTGAGGGGCGATCTTATAGAGGTCTATAAAATAATGAGGGGAACAGATCAGCTAGATAGTCAATATCTTTTCCCAAAGGTAGGGAAGTCTAAAACTAGAGGGCATAGGTTTAAGGTGAAAGGGGAGAGATACAAAAGTGTCCAGAGGGGCAATTTTTTCACACAGAGGGTGGTGAGTGTCTGGAACGAGCTGCCAGAGGTAGTAGTAGAGGCGGGTACAATTCTGTTTTTTAAAAAGTGTTTAGATAGTTACATGGGTACGATGGGTAGAGAGGGATATGGGCCAAATGGGGGCAATTGGGATTAGCTTAGGGGTTTTAAAAAAAAAGGGCGGCATGGACAAGTTGGGCCGAAGGGCCTGTTTCCATGCTGTAAACCTCTATGACTCTATTTATTTCCATATTTGAATTATGTATGCATGGAGTGATGCAGTGAATATTAGGTGTGCTACAAATTACAGCAAAAGAAATCTTTGATTGGATTACCTCCTATCATTCATTTTCAATTCTAGGTTCTATCTTTCTATCTCAGTTTAAAAACACCATGTACACTTCATGCGGTATATGTGGCCAAGTTGTATATGGGCTGGGATTCTGCAGGCCGTTCCCCGCCACTGGGATCTTCCTGTCTCTGCGATGACCATTCCCCACCGCCGGGGAACGATGGGAAACCCCGTTGACAGTGGCGGGACTGGAGGATCCCACTGCCGGCTGATGACGGAATTCCCGGAATGGCAGGACTGAAATATGAAGAGAGACTGGATCGACTGGGTTGTACTCACTGGAATTTAGAAGAATGAGAGGGGGATCTCATCGAAACATACAGAATCCTGATGGGACTGGACAGGCTAGATGTGGGAAGAATGTTCCCAATGTTGGGGAAGTCCAGATATAAGGGTCACAGTCTAAGAATAAGGGGTAAGCAATTCAGGACTGAGATGAGGAAGAACTTTGTCACTCAGAGAGTTGTGAACCTCTGGAATTTGCGACCACAGAAAGTTCATAGAATCCCTACAGTGCAGAAGACCATTCGGCCCATCGCGTCTGCACCGACCACAATCCCACCCAGGCCCCATTCCCACAACTATTCCCACAACCCCAAATATTTACCACGCTAATCCCCCTGACGCTAAGGGGCAATTTAGCATGGCCAATCCACCTAACCTGCACATCTTTGGGCTGTGGGAGGAAACCGGAGCACCCGGAGGAAACCCACGCAGACACGAGGGCGGAACTGAACCCGGGTCCCTGGTGCTGTGAGGTCGCAGTGCTACCACTGTGCTGCGGTGCCCTCTGTTCTTGAGGCCAGTTGGTTAGATATGTTCAGGAGGGAGCTGGACGTGGCCGTTGTGGCTAAAGGGGTCAAGGGAGTACGGAGAGAAAGCAGGAGTGGGATACTGAAAGTGCATGATCCGTCGTGACCATATTGAATGGTAGTGCAGACTCGATGGGCCGAATGGCCTCCTCCTGCACCTCGTTTCTGTGTTTCTATGTTTTCAATATCTTCGCTGTTCCAAAACATGCCACGTGGGGGGCAGAAAATCCCCCCATCATCTGTATCAAAGCGCTTGCCTGACACTTGCCCACATACAACAGGGTGGCACGGTGGCACAGTGGTGAGCACTGCTGCCTCATGGACCCAGAGACCCGGGTTTGATTCCCGGCTTGGGTCACTGTGCCTGCGTGGGTTTCCTCCGGCTGATCCGGTTTACTCCCACACTCCAAAGATGTGCAGGTTAGGTGGATTGGCCATGCTGAATTGCCCCTTAGTGTCCAAAGATGTGTAGGTCAGGAGGATTGGCCATGCTAAATTGTCCCTTAGTGTCCAAAGATGTGTAGGTTAGGTGGATTGGCCATGCTAAATTGTCCCTTGGTGCACAAAGATGTGCAGGTTAGGTGGATTGGCCATGCTAAATTGTCCCTTGGTGTCCAAAGATGTGTAGGTTAGGTGGATTGGCCATGCTAAATTGCCCCTTAGTGTCCAAAGATGTGTAGGTTAGGAGGATTGGCCATGCTAAATTGCCCCTTATTGTCCAAAGAAGTGCGGGTTAGGTGGATTGGCCATGTTAAATTGCCCCTTAGTGTCCAAAGATGTGTAGGTTAGGAGGATTGGCCATGCTAAATTGTCCCTTGGTGTCCAAAGAAGTGCGGGTTAGGTGGATTGGCCATGCTAAATTGCCCCTTAGTGTCCAAAGAAGTGCGGGTTAGGTGGATTGGCCATGCTAAATTGCCCCTTATTGTCCAAAGAAGTGCGGGTTAGGTGGATTGGCCATGCTAAATTGCCCCTTAGTGTCAAGGAAATTAGTAGGGTAAATACATGGGGTTGCGGGAATGGCGCCTGGGTGGGATTGTGGTCGGTGCAGACTCGATGGGCCGAATGCCCTCCTTCTGCACTGTAGGGATTCTATGAATTCTATGATTCTATGGTTCATGTATAAAGATGCGACTCACCACAAGATTTCCAATGACCATGACCATCATGAACACAATGAGACACATGCTCTGACCCGCCACCTCCATGCAGTCCCACATCGTCTCAATCCATTCGCCGCACAGCACGCGGAACACAATCAGGAAAGAGTGGAAGAAGTCATGCATGTGCCAACGGGGCAGGATGCAATCCATGTGGATCTTGCAGACGCAGTCGTTGTAGCTTTTCCCAAAGAGCTGCATGCCCACCACCGCAAAGATGAAGACGATGATCGCCAACACCAACGTCAGGTTTCCCAGGGCACCCACAGAGTTGCCGATAATCTTGATCAACATGTTAAGCGTTGGCCAAGACTTTGCCAATTTGAAAACTCTCAACTGGAAGACAAAAAGGAAGATAGTTCAATCAAACCAGTGATTTCAAGCACGAATCATCAGAGGAAGGCAGTGGCGTCACGGTATTGTCACTGGATTAGGACTCCAGAGACCCAGGGGGATGCTCTGGGGACCCGGGTTCGAATCCCACCACAGCAGATGGTGAAATTTCAATTCAATAAAAAGTTTGGAATTAAAGGTCGACTGATGGTTTCATGGTCATTGTCGTAAACGATAATAGAAGGAGGCCATTTGGCCCATTGAGCCTGCAACAATCCCACCCAGGCCCTATCCCCGTAACCCCCTGCTAATTGCCCTGAGACGAAGGCTCAATTTAGCATGGCCAATCAACCTAACCCGCACATCTTTGCTCTGTGGGAGGAAACCGGAGCACCCGGAGGAAACCCACGCAGACACGAGGAGAATGTGCAAACTCCACACAGACAGTCATCCAAAGTCGGAATTGAACCCGAGTCCCTGGCGTTGTGAGGTAGCTGTGCTAAATACCATGCCGCCCAATCTGCTTCACTAATGCCCCTTTAGGGAAGAAAATCTGCCATCCTTACCCAGCCTGGCCTACATTTGACTCCAGATCCACAGCAATGCGGTTGACTCTGAACTGCTCTCTGAAATGGCCTCGCAAGCCATTCAGTTCAAGGGCGATTAGAGATGGGCAACAAATGCTGGCCTAGCCAGTGATACCCACATCCATAGAACCACAGCAGAGGAGGCCAATCAGCCCATCTTGTCCCTGCCAGCCTAAGGAAACCCAAATGCCCTTTCTAATCCCACCTTCCTGCACCCGGCCCATAGCCCTGTAGCTTACAGCACTTAAGGAGTAGATCCAGGAACCTTTTAAAGAGTTTAGGGTCTCTGCCTCCACCATCAACTCGGGCAACAAATTCCAGACACCCCACCACTCTCTGCGCAAAGAAGTTCTTCCTCATGCCCCTCTACACCTACTGCCACTTGTCCTGAATCTATGCCCCCGGTTCTAGAATTCTCCACCAAGGCAAACAATTTTATCTTGTCCACTCTATCTCTTCCTCTCATAATTTTATACACCTCTCTCAAGTCACCCATTAAGTATCCAAAAAATGACTTCAACAATAGAAATAATCCACATCGATATATCTCTTTCATGACCTCAGTATGTTCCAAAGCGCTTCACCATCAATGGGTTACTTTGGGAGGCAGTGATTTTGAGACCAGTACAGAAAGTAAGATTAATTACTCCTCCAAGTTCCATTAATAAACCAGGTTAGTTAGTTGTAGTTCTGCTAACAGCTCACTGAAGTTACTACTAGTTTGATTCTGAACGTTGATCACCTGATATGTGATCTTGGAATTGCCTGACTTCCGTGGGCCATGGGTGGCACAGTGGTTAGCACTGTTGCTTCATAGCGACAGGGACGCGGGTTCGATTCCCGGCTTGGGTCACTGTCTGTGTGGAGTCTGCACGTTCTCCCCGTGTCTGCGTGGGTTTCCTCTGGATGCTCTGGTTTCCTCCCACAGTCCAAAGACGTGAGGGTTAGGAGGATTGGTCATGCTAAATTGCCCCTCAGTGTCCAAAGATGTGGAGGTTAGATGGATTGGACAGGGTAAATTGTCCCTTAATGTTTAAAGATAGAAACATAGAAAAACTACAGCACAAAACAGGCCCTTCGGCCCCACAAGTTGTGCCGAACATATCCCTACCTTCTAGACCTACCTATAACCCTCCATCCTATTAACTCCCATGTACTCATCCAGGAGTCTCTTAAAAGACCCTATTGAGTTTGCCTCCACCACCACTGACGGCAGCCGGTTCCACTCGCCCACCACCCTCTGTGTGAAAAACTTCCCCCGAACATTTCCCCTGTACCTAACCCCCAGCACCTTAAACCTGTGTCCTCTCGCAGCAGCCATTTCCACCCTGGGAAAAAGCCTCTGAGAGTCCACCCGATCTATGCCTCTCAACATCTTATACACCTCTATTAGGTCTCCTCTCATCCTACGTCTCTCCAAGGAGAAAAGACCGAGCTCCCTCAGCCTATCCTCATAAGGCATGCCACTCAATCCAGGCAACATCCTTGTAAATCTCCTCTGCACCCTTTCAATCTTTTCCACATCCTTCCTGTAATGAGGCGACCAGAACTGAGCACAGTACTCCAAGTGGGGTCTGACGAGGGTCAAGTGAGGTGGATTGGCCATGCTAAATTGCTCCTTAGTGTCCAAAGATGTGCAGGTTAGGTGGATTGGCCATGCTAAATTGCTCCTTAGTGTCCAAAGATGTGCAGGTTAGGTGGATTGGCCATGCAAAATTGCCCCTTAGTGTCCAAAGATGTGCAGGTTAGGTGGATTGGCCATGCGAAATTGCTCCTTAGTATTCAAAGATGTGCAGGTTAGGGGGATTGGCCATGCGAAATTGCCCCTTAGTGTCCAAAGATGTGCAGGTTAGGTGGATTGGCCATGCTAAATTGCTCCTTAGTGTCCAAAGATGTGCAGGTTAGGTGGATTGGCCATGCGAAATTGCCCCTTAGTGTCCAAAGATGTGCAGGTTAGGTGGATTGGCCATGCGAAATTGCTCCTTAGTGTTCAAAGATGTGCAGGTTAGGGGGATTAGCCATGCTAAATTGCCCCTTAATGTACAATGATGGACAGGTTAGAGGGATTGGCCATGCGAAATTGCTCCTTAGTGTTCAAAGATGTGCAGGTTAGGTGGATTGGCCATGCTAAATTGCCCCTTAGTGCCCAAAGATGTGGAGGTTAGGTAGATTGGCCATGCTAAATTGCCCCTTAGTGCCCAAAGATGTGCAGGTTAGGTGGATTGGCCATGCTAAATTGCCCCTTAGTGCCCAAAGATGTGGAGGTTAGGTAGATTGGCCATGCTAAATTGCCCCTTAGTGTCCAAAGATGTGCAGGTTAGGTGGATTGGCCGTGCTAAATTGCCCCTTAGTGCCCAAAGATGTGGAGGTTAGGTAGATTGGCCATGCTAAATTGCCCCTTAGTGTCCAAAGATGTGCAGGTTAGGTGGATTGGCCACGCTAAATTGTCCCTTAGTGTCCAAAGATGTGCAGGTTAGGTAGATTGGCCATGCTAAATTGCCCCTTAGTGTCCAAAGATGTGTAGGTTAGGTGGATTGGCCGTGCTAAATTGCCCCTTAGTGCCCAAAGATGTGGAGGTTAGGTAGATTGGCCATGCTAAATTGCCCCTTAGTGTCCAAAGATGTGCAGGTTAGGTGGATTGGCCATGCTAAATTGCCCCTTAGTGTCCAAAGATGTGCAGGTTAGGTGGATTGGCCATGCTAAATTGCCCCTTAGTGCCCAAAGATGTGTAGGTTAGGTAGATTGGCCATGCTAAATGTGTGGGGTTACAGCGATAGGATGGCGGAGATGGCCTGGGTAAGATGCTCTTTCGGAGAGAATCATGCAGGCTCAATGGGCCGAATGGCCTCTTCTACACTGCAGGGGTTCTCTGATTCAAACAGCCCAGACATGCACTGAAATTTGATGCAGTGTGAGTCTGAACCTCCTGAGGCTGCTCCAGAGTGTGCTGCAAGCACAGAGTTTGATGAGCGTCACATGCTGAGAGTGAGAAACAGCTCCTGTTGAGACTGTTGTCACAGGTATGACTCCAGCGTTCCGATGTTGTGATGTGTTATCAAAACTAACAGTTGCCTTTTTTAACCCTGAAAGCTGTCATCTTGGGATCTTCACCATTTAAAAAAAATAGACTTTTGTTTCTGGATATTTTCATTGTGTGCAAATTCTCACCCACCAAGGGATTGTATAGCTACAAACAGTCCGTGGAGTCAACCATCACAAGGTACCAGTGGCTACAACAGCAAGTTGCATTTATATAACACATTTAGAGTCAGGGAAGTAGTCCCTTCGGCCCACCATGTCTATGCCAACCTTCAAATACTGATTTATACTCATCCCACATATTTAACATAGAAAAATGTCCCAAGGCATTTTGCCAGGGCATGAGCAGGCACAAGCAGACATCACGGCTGGGATTCTCCGACCTCGCCAGCGGCTGGGATTTTCCAGTCCCGTTACTGTGAGTGAAGATTTGGCTGAGCGCCAAATTCTCCATTCGCGCTGGCAGCGGTCGTGGGACGAACAACATCAGAGAATTCCAGTCCAAGTCAGAAGAGGAAACATTTGCAGGATCACTGAAAACTTGGTTAAAGAAATAGATACTCGAATTTAATGAAGAGCTAGCAAGAGGTGTGAGTAGCTTGGGATTAGAAACGGCCAGAGAAAGACCAGAGTTACAAGTGCGTGAGCAACCTGCCTCCTTTTATTAAAAACGGCTTCTTCGTACTCTCTGATTCTGCTTGCAGACTCCCTCTGCTGGTACAATTCTGTATGGGAACTCTAACTGAACAAAACATACGTGGGGGAGTGTGGGGGGAGGGGAGGGGGGTAATTCTCTGTCCCCATTTTCGGCAGATGGGATGGCAGCAGGGGAAGAGAATCGAGTGGGAGTCCCAAAAGGGTTTTTACACTGGCAGGATTTTGCCGCTTAATCGTCTCTGCCCACCTACCAGTGACGAAACAGAGTTCCCACCTTGCGTTGATGGGAACCCCATTCGCAGACATTTCCATATACTTAGCAGACCTCACATCTTCAAAGCCTTTGCGGGTCCATTGCAAGCAATTTCCTGATCTTTGCTCACAGTGGCCCAAGCACTTGACACTATTGGAAACTCTTCCCTTAACTGTCTTTCAGAGAAGAGTCATAGAACCCTTACAGTTCAGGAGGAGGCCATTCAGCCCATCGAGCCTGCACCAACTCTCCGACAGAGCATCTCACCCAGCCACTGTCCCTGTAACCCCATGCATTTACCCTGCTAGTCCCTTAACCTACACATCCTGGGACACTAAGGGGCAATTTAGCATGTCCAATCCACATAACCTGCACATCTTTGGACAATAAGGGGCAATTTAGCATGTCCAATCCACATAACCTGCACATCTTTGGACAATAAGGGGCAATTTAGCATGGCCAATCCATCTAACCTGCACATCTTTGGACAATAAGGGGCAATTTAGCATGGCCAATCCATCTAACCTGCACATCTTTGGACACTGAGGGGCAATTTAGCATGGCCAATGCATCTAACCTGCACATCTTTGGACACTGAGGGGCAATTTAGCACGGTCAATCCACCTAACCTGCACATCTTTGGACAATAAGGGGCAATTTAGCATGGCCAATCCACCTAACCTCGACATCTTTGGACACTAAGGGGCAATTTAGCATGGCCAATCCTCCTAACCTTCACATCTTTGGATACCAAGGGGCAATTTAGCATGGCCAATCCATCTAACCTACACATCTTTGGACACTAAGGGGCAATTTAGCATGGCCAATCCACCTAACCTACACATCTTTGGACTGTGGGTGGAAACCGGAGCACCCGGAGGAAATCCACGCAGACATGGGGAGAACGTGCAGATTCCACACAGACAGTGACCCAAGGCTGGAATTGAACCCGGGTCCCTGGCGCTGTGAGGCAGTGTGCCATCATGCCGCCCAACCTCAGAAGGATGGCTTATTGTTGACTGTATATAAGTGTGCTGCTATTTCTGGATTAGATTACAATATGCAGTTCATATAATTTCACGTTTCGGCGTCTCATTGCTAATGTACACAGCACTCGGAGACAAAACACTTTACAAAGTGAAAACGCTAGCAAGTTGAATGCTTGGAATATTCTTAATTTGGAGCGAATCAGCTCAGCAATTCAGTCTTTCAATAAAGCAGCTTGAATATTAACGGTTAGTAATTATTCATGCACACCTGTTCTGCCAGTTCATTTGTCTCGTTACAAGTGTACAGTGGTGGTTTAAGTTGAGCTATGCGACTGGCTAATCCCCCTAAACTTCTTATTGATTTGTGCCTCTGCATTTTCACAGAACTATCATCCAGTCACTGCACCTTGCTGGAGGTGTTGTCAATTTGTATTATGTAACCATCCTTCACGCACCGTATCCTGCTCGGAAAATCATCCTGCTTTTAAATCGGAAGCCGTTGCCTGCAATTACAGCCATGAGTTCCGTTTGCTGCAGTTTGCAAACTCGACTTAAGTAGACTCTGTTGACTATTTGCTGCAGCGCACTGTTTAAATAGACTCTGCTTGCTGGGGTAAAGAGACAGCAATGGCCATAAAATAGGCAGCTTGTTATCACATGGGAAGGCAATGGCCTAGTGGTATTATCGCTGGACTATTAATCCAGAAACTCAGCTAATGTTCTGGGGGACCCGGGTTCGAATCCCACCACGGCAAGTGGTGGAATTTGAATTCAACAAAAAATGAGCTGTGAGAGGTGGGTACAACTGAATAAAAAAAATCTGGCATTAGGAATCTACTGATGTCGGAAAAACCCATCTGGTTTCCTTTAGGGAAGGAAATCTGCCGTCCTTACCCGGTCTGGCCTACATGTGACTCTAGAGCCACAGCAATGTGGTTGACTCTCAACTGCCCTCGAAGGGCAACTTAGGGATGGGCAATAAATGCTGGCCAGCCAGTGACGCCCATGTCCCACGAATGGATATATTAAAAAAAAGGTCCCAACCCATAGGTTGACACAGTGGTGTCGCTGAGGGAGGGCTTTTGCAGAGTTCTCCCAGTACAGACACCACGGTGATTGTAAATCAGATGAAGGCAAGTAATCCCTGGCTTGATATTTACCAGTCTGAAGGATCTGAGTACAGACAGTCCCTCAACGTTTGCGAGGCCCAATTCCATTAAACTAAGGGACACGATAAAGCCATCAAAGATGTTCCATCCTTCCTGGAAATAGTAGTAAGGGTCCATCGCGATTAGCTTCATCATCATTTCCGCTGTGAAGATCGCAGTGAACACCTGGAAGAAAGTGCAAAAAATTGTTTGCATGGATAATGCATGATCTGATGAGGCAAATAATTCAGAGCAGGCACAAGGGATCGCTCCTTTTTCAAACGGTGGATTAGTCCCAGTCACGTTTCTGTCCTCACTTGCGCTCAAAATATAGTGGCACAGTGCTTAGCCCTGCTGCCTCTCAGCGTCAGGGATCCAGGTTCAATTCCGGCCTCGGGTCACTGTCTGTGTGGAGTCTGCACGTTCTCCCTGTGTCTGCGTGGGTTTCTTCCGGGTGCTCCGGTTTCCTCCCACACTCCAAAGATGTGCAGATTAGGTTGATTGGCCATGCTAAATTGCCCCTTAGTGTCCAAAGATGTGTAGGTTAGGTGGATTGACCATGCTAAATTGCCCCTTAGTGTCCAAAGATGTGCAGGTTAGGTGGATTGGCCATGCTAAATTGCCACTTAGTGTCCAAAGATGTGTAGGTTAGGTGGATTGGCCATGCTAAATTGCCCCCTTAGTGTCCAACGATGAGCAGGTTAGATGGATTGGCCATGCTAAATTGCCCCCTTAGTGTCCAACGATGAGCAGGTTAGATGGATTGGCCATGCTAAATTGACCCCTTAGTGTCCAAAGATGTGTAGCTGAGGTGTATTGGCCAGGCTAAATTGCCCCTTAGTATCCAAAGATGTGTAGGTTAGGTGGATTGGCCATGCTAAATTGTCCCTTAGTATCCAAAGATGTGTAGGTTAGGTGGATTGGCCATGCTAAATTGCCCCTTAGTATCCAAAGATGTGTAGGTTAGGTGGATTGGCCATGCTAAATTGTCCCTTAGTATCCAGAGATGTGTAGGTTAGGTGGATTGGCCATGCTAAATTGCCCCTTAGTGTCCAAAGATGTGCAGGTTAGGTAGATTGGCCATGCTAAATTGTCCCTTAGTATCCAGAGATGTGTAGGTTAGCGGGATTGGCCATGCTAAATTGCCCCTTAGTATCCAGAGATGTGTAGGTTAGCGGGATTGGCCATGCTAAATTGCCCCTTAGTGTCAGGGGAACAAGCAGCGTAAATACATGGGGCTGCGGGGATTGGGCCTGGGTGGGATTGTTGTTGGTGCAGACTCGATGAGCTGAATGGCCTCCTTCTGCACTGTAGAGATTCAACGAAAATGAATCAGCAACTTATTTTAATGTCACATTGCAAACTTAAAACAGCAGAATACCACGAGTGTCAAACTCAAATATAGACGCTCAACAGTACAAGGTACTCTTGGCGTCCAATTGCGTGTGAGTGCACGCGCTAAATGTGTGGGCTGTGGATCTGCTGCTCAAAGGCTGGCAACACTGCACCAGAAAAAGCCATTCTTTCCAGCATTATATAAGAACATATTGTATTTATAACACATCTCTGTGTGAATCGCCGCTGACAAACAATGGGAGAGCGAGAGAACAGGAAAAATACATCTGTCTCCAAGCAGGATGCCTTGCGCATGTGACGGAACGCTCCAATCGCGGCAGGCACAAGGCGATGCTGCCTTTCAGGATTCGCATCAACCTCAATATTTAGTCACACATCCACACATTTACACGAGCTTTTCTCCTCATCGCAGTAGGCAGCTGCGACCGTTTGCAACCAGATTTCCTCCGTGTGTACACTTCCTGAGTGTCGCACCTGGTTTTCGTAATGTTTCGCTGCTATCTCAATAAAAGATACCGGCATTTTAATCATCGCGTTGTTTTACTCAAGAAAACCAGCCCAACTTGCAGTGTAGCTGGCGTCGGAAGGTTCACTGATGCACTGGAAGGCACGGTGGCACAGTGGTTTGCGCTGCTGCCTCACAGCACCAGGGACCCGGTTTCAATTCCCGGCTTGGGTCACTGTCTGTGCGGAGTCTGCACGTTCTCCCCGTGTCTGCGTGGGTTTCCTCCGGGTGCTCCAGTTTCCTCCCACAGTCCAAAGATGTGCGGGTTAGGTGGATTGGCCATGCTAAATTATCCCTTCGTGCCCAAAGATGTGCAGGTTAGGTGGATTGGTCATGCTAAATTGTCCCTTAGTGTCCAAAGATGTGCAGGTTAGGTGGATTGGCCATGCTAAATTGCCCCTTAGTGTCCAAAGATGTGCAGGTTAGGTGGATTGGTCATGCTAAATTGCCCCTTAGTGTCCAAAGATGTGCAGGTTAGGTGGATTGGCCATGCTAAATTGCCCCTTGGTGTCCAAAGATGTGCAGGTTAGGTGGATTGGCCATGCTAAATTGCCCGTAGTGTCCAAAGATGTGCAGGTTAGGGCGGATTAGCGGGGTAAATATGTGGGGTTGTGGGGATAGGGCCGGGTTTGATGCTCTGTCGGAGAGTCAGTGCAGACTCGATGGGCCGAATGGCTTCCTTCTGCACTGTATGGTTTCTATAATCAGGTTAAAAACATGCAAACATGTAACAATCATTTGGTAACCAAAACAGGCAAACAAACTGAGTGGGGAAGTGGTGGACCGGAAGTTAAAAGGAAGGGTAACATGGAATTGAAATTATGAAACCAATATATCGTTCCGACATTTCAGGCACTGATCATTTAAATACTTCATTTAGGACCTGAACCAAGTAAGGAGTTGGGTTGTGTCAGTACCTAGCGACAGTGGGATTGGCTCATCGACCTCCAATGACATGTTCCTCTCCTCCCTCGCTCGCTGCTCCTCCAATTATATATTCTGTCTTTGGAAGAGCAACAAGACTGAGAGAGAGGGAACCTGTGATTGGAGGAGATGGGGTAGTCAGTGTGGGACTCTAGAGGGGCAGCTCTGTCTCCCCCATGCTCACTGCTCCTCCAATCACTGCTCTGCCATCAGTTCCCACTCGCAGCAACCGGTAGTTGCTGAGTGCAGACCAAGACATGACCATTTAATTTTTTTTTAAAAAGCCTGTTGGAGAAACCATGAAGGTCAGAAGTAGCAGTTCCTACAGTTGCTGCAAGTAGGAATGGCTGCTTCTACGGAGGATGTGTCGGATGTAGCAGTTCCTTCATGTGGCAATGTGGGAGAGGAGAACTGAGTTCAGCAGGGGGTCGGCCAGGGGGACCAAGAAAATTAGCACATCAGCAGCAGCACTCGACACTGCAGATTGGCTGTCTCTGCATATACATGAAATAGATAGCGCAGACAAAGGTAGATGTTTCACTCTATCTATCGACAGAACACAGCTGAATGTCCTTGCTAACAGCACCAAAACTGAAATAAAGACATGATTAAGTAACCATTGTCTGAACGGACATTCCATCCATCCACCACTAAAGATTACGACATTACCAATGGGACGCGATGAAACAGCTATTGTCTTGGGCCGACCCCTTTATATCATCTGTAAATAATTGACCCGTGTACGTGACTAGAAATAATTATCTTCAGTTGAAGTTGTGCCCTATAAAAAGGCTAACTATATACAATTGAGCAGAGTAGACTGAAGAAGTCTTAGAATTCTCCAGTTCTCCTCTCCTTATCGATAAGAAGGCAATAAAGGATCCATCACTCGCAAACGCTGTGTCTGAATATCTTTTGAGCACCAACAGCAACTGTCGGTTAAACCCAATTTTGTTTTTTAAAAAGCCGGTCTTTCAGGGTCTGAAGATTGGAAAGGGAAATTCCAATGGCAGAAGTCCAAAAGCTCAATGCAAAAATGTCACATCGCTGAATTTTATGACACGTCCATTCAAATTATTTAGCACCCACAGATTTGGCTGTTCTGGCGTCATAGAGTATAAAAATTGGCAAGTCATGCTGCAGCTGCACACAACTTTAGTTAGGCCTCATTTAGAATATTGCATACAGTTCTGGTCGCCACACGAGCGGACGGATGTGGAGACTTTAGAGAGGGTACAGAAAAGGTTTGTCAGGATGTTAAGAACATAAGAACGAGGAGCAGGAGTAGGCCATCTGGCCCCTCGAGCCTGCTCCGCCATTCAATAAGATCATGGCTGATCTTTTCGTGGACTCAGCTCCACTTACCCGCCCGCTCACCATAACCCTTAATTCCTTTACTGTTCAAAAATCTGTCTATCTTTGCCTTAAAAACATTCAATGAGGTAGCCTCAACTGCTTCACTGGGCATGGAATTCCACAGATTCACAACCCTTTGTGTGAAGAAGTTCCTCCTCAACTCAGTCCTAAATCTGCTCCCCCTTATTTTGAGGCTATGCCCCCGAGTTCTAGTTTCACCCGCCAGTGGAAACAACCTCCCTGCTTCTATCTTATCTATTCCCTTCATAATCTTATATGTTTCTATAAGGTCCCCCCTCATTCTTCTGAATTCCACTGTCCCAGTCTACTCAGTCTCTGGTTTAAAGTGTATTAGCTATGAGGAAAGATTGGATAAACTTGGTTTGTTGAACGTCAGAGGCTGAGGGGAAAGTTGTTTTTGCACAGAGGGTGGTAAGTGCTTGCAATGCACTGCCAGAGGAGCTGGTAGAAATAGATACAAGAGCAATGTTTAAGAAGCATCTGGAGAGATACATGAAGAGGCAGGGAATTGAGGGAAACTGCGAAGAGGCAACAGTTTAGAAAGGAATTATGTGTCAACGCAGGCTTGGTGGGCCGAAGGGCCTGTCCCTGTGCTGTACTGTTCTTTGTACTTTGACTCCGAGTGGTTGCAGTATTCCTAACCATTAGGTACAACTGTTAGCAAAGTTTTAACCTTTTAAAGTTGTAAATTTATTTATTGCCGTCACAAGTAGGCTTACATTGACACTGCAATGAAGTAATTGTGAAAATCCCCAAGTCGCCACACTCCTGTTCGAGTAGACTGAGGGAGAATTCATCATGGCCAATCCACCCTAACCAGCACATCTTTGGACACTAAGGGGCAATTTAGCACGGCTAATCCACCTAATATGCACATCTTTCGGACTGTGGGAGAAAACCGGAGCACCCGGAGGAAACCCGCGCAGACACGGGGAGAACGTGCAGACACGGGGAGAATGTGCAGACACCACACAGACAGTGACCCAAGCCTGGAATTGAACCTGGATCAGAATCGCGACGACCAGAGTGTGGGGAGAATCGCGACGACCAGAGTGTGGGGAGAATCACTGCGACCAGAGTGTGGGGAGAATCACTGCGACCAGAGTGTGGGGAGAATCACTGCGACCAGAGTGTGGGGAGAATCACTGCGACCAGAGTGTGGGGAGAATCAATGCGACCAGAGTGTGGGGAGAATCGCGACGACCAGAGTGTGGGGAGAATCACTACGACCAGAGTGTGGGGAGAATCACTGCGACCAGAGTGTGGGGAGAATCACTACGACTCGAGTGTGGGGAGAATCACTGCGACCAGAGTGTGGGGAGAATCACTGCGACCAGAGTGTGGGGAGAATCACTGCAACCAGAGTGTGGGGAGAATCAATGCGACCAGAGTGTGGGGAGAATCGCGACGACCAGAGTGTGGGGAGAATCACTACGACCAGAGTGTGGGGAGAATCACTGCGACCAGAGTGTGGGGAGAATCACTACGACTCGAGTGTGGGGAGAATCACTGCGACCAGAGTGTGGGGAGAATCGCTGCGACCAGAGTGTGGGGAGAATCACTGCGACCAGAGTGTGCGGAGAATCGCTACGACCAGAGTGTGGGGAGTTGTAAGAAGTGCATTAGATTGCAGCTTCTGGAGGAGCGTGTAAAGGAGCTGGAGGGGGAGGTAGAGGAACTCCGCATAATTCGGGAGGCGGAGGTGGAAGTTGATAGGAGTTATAGAGAAATAGTAACTCCTAGAAATGAGGCTTGGGTCAATGCCAGGAGGAGGGGTAAGAAGCAATTGGGAAGACAATCCCCTGGGGCGGTTCCCCTCCATAATAGGTTTTCGGTGCTGGAGGCTACAGTTGAGGAGGAATCAACTGAGCATAGAGAGCAGATCTCTGGGGGTGAGCCGAGTGAGAAAGCTCAGGTGGTTAGGGGCTGTAAAAGACTGGGCCTTGTGATTGGGGACTCCACAATTAAGGGGACAGATAGGAGGGTCGGAACTAAAGGTAGGGACTCAGGGTTGGTGTGTTGCCTACCAGGGGCTGGGGTCCGGGATGTGTCTGACAGGGTATTCAGGACTCTTAGTGGGGAGGGAGATAAACCACAAGTTATTGTACATGTGGGGACACACGACATAGGGAGGATAGGGGAAGGGGATATTAGGCAGGGATTTATGGAGTTGGGGTGGAAACTAAAGGCCAAGACTGACAGAGTGGTTATCTCTGGACTCTTGCCTGTACCACGGGATAGTTTAGAGAGGAATAGGGAGAGGGAAGGTTTGAATTCATGGCTGAGGGGATGGTGCAGGAGGGAGGGGTTCAGGTACTTAAGCAATTGGGGCTCGTACTGGGGAAGGTGTGACCTCTATGAGAAGGATGGTCTACACCTTAATCAGAAGGGGACCAATATCCTGGGGGGTAAATTTGCTAAGGCCATGCAGGGAGGTTTAAACTGATTCGGGGGGGGGGGAGGGATCCTGAGTAGTGGGGCTGAAAGTGAGGGATGCATGGATGGGGACTGCAATGCACGGCATTGCAGAGGTGGGGTGGAGCAGGGTTTGAAATGTGTATACTTCAATGCCAGGAGTATTCGCAATAAAGTGGGTGAACTTGCAGCGTGGATCAGTACCTGGGACTTCGATGTTGTGGCTATTTCAGAGACATGGATAGAGCAGGGGCAGGAATGGATGCTGCAGGTCCCGGGGTTCAAATGTTTTAGTCGAAGTAGGGAAGGAGGTAGAAGAGGGGGAGGGGTAGCATTATTGGTCAGAGATTGTATCACAGTGTCAGAGAGGAGGTTTGATGAGGACTTATCTGTTGAGGTAGTATGGGCGGAGATTAGAAATAGGAGAGGAGAGGTCACCCTGTTGGGAGTCTTTTATAGACCTCCTAAAAGTTCTAGAGAGGTTGAGGAAAGGATTGCGGAGTCAATCCTGCTTAGGAGTGAAAGTAATAGGGCAATTGTTATGGGGATTTTAACTTGACTAATATTGACTGGAATTGTTATAGCTCTAGCTCGTTAGAGGGGTCAGTTTTTGTTCAAAGCGTGCAGGAAGGTTTTTTGACTCAGTATGTAGACAGGCCAACTAGAGGTGAGGCTATATTGGATCTGGTGCTGGGAAATGAGCCAGACCAGGTGCTAGACTTGGAAGTTGGTGTGCATTTTGGTGATAGTGACCACAATTCGGTTACGTTCACCTTAGTGATGGAAAGGGATAGGCATGAACCTCGGGCCAGTGGTTTTAGCTGGGGGAAGGGTAATTATGAGGCTATTAGGAGAGAATTAGGAAACATAGGTTGGACTAGGAGATTACAGGGACTGGGAACGTCCGACATGTGGAGTTTTTTCAAGGAGCAGCTACTGCGAGTCTGTGATAGGTATGTCCCTGTCAGGCAAGGAGGAATTGGTAGGGCTAGGGAACCGTGGTGCACCAAAAAAGTTTCTTTGTTGGTTAAAAAGAAAAAGGAGGCTTATGTTCGGATGAGACGTGAGCACTCGGGTAGTGCACTAGAAAGCTTTAGATTGGCTAAGAGGGAGTTGAAGAGCGAGCTTTGAAGGGCTAAAAGGGGACATGAGAAGACTTTGGCGGATAGGGTTAAAGAGAATCCTAAGGCGTTCTATAGGTATGTCAAGAACAGAAGGTTGGTTAGGGCAAGTTTAGGGCCAGTTATAGATGGCAGAGGGAAGTTATGTGTGGAACCGGAGGAGATTGGTGAAGCATTGAACCAATATTTCTCTTCGGTGTTCACGCAAGGGGACATGAATATAGCTGAGGAGGACACTGGGTTGCAAGGGAGTAGAATAGACAGTATTACAGTTGATAAGGAGGATGTGCAGGATATTCTGGAGGGTCTGAAAATAGATAAATCCCCTGGTCCGGATGGGATTTATCCAAGGATTCTCTGGGAGGCAAGAGAAGTGATTGCAGCGCCTCTGGCTCTGATCTTCAGGTCGTCGTTGGCCTCTGGTATAGTACCAGAAGATTGGAGGTTAGCGAATGTTGTCCCATTGTTTAAGAAGGGGAACAGAGACTTCCCCGGGAATTATAGACCGGTGAGTCTCACTTCTGTTGTCGGCAAGATGTTGGAAAAAATTATAAGGGATAGGATTTATAGTTATTTGGAGAGTAATGAATTGATAGGTGATAGTCAGCATGGTTTTGTGGCAGGTAGGTCGTGCCTTACTAACCTTATTGAGTTTTTTGAGAAAGTGACCAAGGAGGTGGATGGGGGCAAGGCAGTGGACGTGGTATATATGGATTTTAGTAAGGCGTTTGATAAGGTTCACCATGGTAGGCTTCTGCAGAAAATGCAGATGTATGGGATTGGGGGTGATCTAGGAAATTGGATCAGGAATTGGCTAGCGGATAGGAAACAGAGGGTGGTGGTTGATAGTAAATATTCATCATGGAGTGCGGTTACAAGTGGTGTACCTCAGGGATCTGTTTTGGGGCCACTGCTGTTTGTAATATTTATTAATGATCTGGATGAGGGTATAGTTGGGTGGATTAGCAAATTTGCTGATGACACCAAAGTCGGTGGTGTGGTAGACAGTGAGGAAGGGTGTCGTAGTCTGCAGGAAGACTTAGACAGGTTGCAAAGTTGGGCCGAGAGGTGGCGGATGGAGTTTAATGCGGAGAAGTGTGAGGTAATTCACTTTGGTAGGAATAACAGATGTGTTGAGTATAGGGCTAACGGGAGGACTTTGAATAGTGTGGAGGAGCAGAGGGATCTAGGTGTATGTGTGCATAGATCCCTGAAAGTTGGGAATCAAGTAGATAAGGTTGTTAAGAAGGCATATGGTGTCTTGGCGTTTATTGGTAGGGGGATTGAATTTAGGAGTCGTAGCGTTATGTTGCAACTGTACACAACTCTGGTGCGGCCGCACTTGGAGTACTGTGTGCAGTTCTGGTCCCCACATTACAGGAAGGATGTGGAGGCTTTGGAGAGGGTGCAGAGGAGGTTTACCAGGATGTTGCCTGGTATGGAGGGGAGATCCTATGAGGAGAGGCTGAGGGATTTGGGATTGTTTTCGCTGGAAAGGCGGCGGCTAAGAGGGGATCTTATTGAAACATATAAGATGATTAGAGGTTTAGATAGGGTGGATAGTGATAGCCTTTTTCCTCTGATGGAGAAATCCAGCACGAGGGGGCATGGCTTTAAATTGAGGGGGGGTAGTTATAGAACCGATGTCAGGGGTAGGTTCTTTACCCAGAGGGTGGTGAGGGATTGGAATGCCCTGCCAGCATCAGTAGTAAATGCGCCTAGTTTGGGGGCGTTTAAGAGATCCGTAGATAGGTTCATGGACGAAAAGAAATTGGTTTAGGTTGGAGGGTCACAGTTTTTTTTTTTAACTGGTCGGTGCAACATCGTGGGCCGAAGGGCCTGTTCTGCGCTGTAATGTTCTATGTTCTATGTTCTATGTTAATCACTACGACCAGAGTGTGGGGAGAATCACTGCGACCAGAGTGTGGGGAGAATCACTGCGACCAGAGTGTGGGGAGAATCACTACGACCAGAGTGTGGGGAGAATCACTACGACCATAGTGTGGGGAGAATCACTACGACCAGAGTGTGGGGAGAATCACTGCGACCAGAGTGTGCGGAGAATCGCTACGACCAGAGTGTGGGGAGAATCACTACGACCAGAATGTGGGGAGAATCACTGCGACCAGAGTGTGGGGAGAATCACTGCGACCAGAGTGTGGGGAGAATCGCTTCAACCAGAGTGTGGGGAGAATCACTGCGACCAGAGTGTGGGGAGAATCACAACGACCAGAGTGTGGGGAGAATCACAACGACCAGAGTGTGGGGAGAATCGCTACGACCAGAGTGTGGGGAGAATCACTACGACCAGAGTGTGGGGAGAATCGCGATGACGAGAGTGTGGGGAGAATCGCGAGTACCAGAGTGTGGGGAGAATCACTGCGACCAGAGTGTGGGGAGAATCGCTGCGACCAGAGTGTGGGGAGAATCACAACGACCAGGGTGTGGGGAGAATCACAACGACCAGAGTGTGGGGAGAATCACAACGACCAGAGTGTGGGGACAATCACTGCGACCAGAGTGTGGGGAGAATCGCTGCGACCAGAGTGTGGGGAGAATCACTACGACCAGAATGTGGGGAGAATCAATGCGACCAGAGTGTGGGGAGAATCACTGCGACCAGAGTGTGGGGAGAATCATTACAACCAGAGTGTGGGGAGAATCACTGCGATCAGAGTGTGGGGTGAATCGCTACGACCAGAGTGTGGGGAGAATCACTACGACCAGAATGTGGGGAGAATCAATGCGACCAGAGTGTGGGGAGAATCACTGCGACCAGAGTGTGGGGAGAATCATTACAACCAGAGTGTGGGGAGAATCACTGCGACCAGAGCGTGGGGAGAATCACTGCGACCAGAGTGTGGGGAGAATCGCTTCAACCAGAGTGTGGGGAGAATCACTGCGACCAGAGTGTGGGGAGAATCACAACGACCAGAGTGTGGGGAGAATCACAACGACCAGAGTGTGGGGAGAATCGCTACGACCAGAGTGTGGGGAGAATCACTACGACCAGAATGTGGGGAGAATCACTGCGACCAGAGTGTGGGGAGAATCACTGCGACCAGAGTGTGGGGAGAATCACTACGACCAGAGTGTGGGGAGAATCACTGCGAGCAGAGTGTGGGGAGAATCACTGCGATCAGAGTGTGGGGTGAATCGCTACGACCAGAGTGTGGGGAGAATCACTGCGACCAGAGTGTGGGGGGAATCACTACGACCAGAGTGTGGGGAGAATCACTGCGACCACAGTGTGGGGAGAATCACTGCGACCAGAGTGTGGGGAGAATCACCGCGACCAGAGTGTGGGGAGAATCACTACGACCAGAGTGTGGGGAGAATTGCTGCGACCAGAGTGTGGGGAGAATCGCTACGACCAGAGTGTGGGGAGAATCACTGCGACCAGAGTGTGGGGAGAATCACTGCGACCAGAGTGTGGGGAGAATCGCGATGACCAGAGTGTGGGGAGAATCATTGCGACCAGAGTGTGGGGAGAATCGCTGTGACCAGAGTGTGGGGAGAATCACTGCGACCAGAGTGTGGGGAGAATCACTACGACCAGAGTGTGGGGAGAATCACTGCGACCACAGTGTGGGGAGAATCACTGCGACCAGAGTGTGGGGAGAATCACTGCGACCAGAGTGTGGGGGGAATCACTACGACCAGAGTGTGGGGAGAATCACTGCGACCACAGTGTGGGGAGAATCACTGCGACCAGAGTGTGGGGAGAATCACCGCGACCAGAGTGTGGGGAGAATCACTACGACCAGAGTGTGGGGAGAATTGCTGCGACCAGAGTGTGGGGAGAATCGCTACGACCAGAGTGTGGGGAGAATTGCTGCGACCAGAGTGTGGGGAGAATCACTGCGACCAGAGTGTGGGGAGAATCGCGATGACCAGAGTGTGGGGAGAATCATTGCGACCAGAGTGTGGGGAGAATCGCTGTGACCAGAGTGTGGGGAGAATCACTGCGACCAGAGAGTGGGGAGAATCATTGCGACCAGAGTGTGGGGAGAATCACTGCGACCAGAGAGTGGGGAGAATCACTACGACCAGAGTGTGGGGAGAATCACAACGACCAGAGTGTGGGGAGAATCGCTACGACCAGAGTGTGGGGAGAATCACTACGACCAGAATGTGGGGAGAATCACTGCGACCAGAGTGTGGGGAGAATCACTGCGACCAGAGTGTGGGGAGAATCACTACGACCAGAGTGTGGGGAGAATCACTGCGAGCAGAGTGTGGGGAGAATCACTGCGATCAGAGTGTGGGGTGAATCGCTACGACCAGAGTGTGGGGAGAATCACTGCGACCAGAGTGTGGGGGGAATCACTACGACCAGAGTGTGGGGAGAATCACTGCGACCACAGTGTGGGGGAATCACTGCGACCAGAGTGTGGGGAGAATCACCGCGACCAGAGTGTGGGGAGAATCACTACGACCAGAGTGTGGGGAGAATTGCTGCGACCAGAGTGTGGGGAGAATCGCTACGACCAGAGTGTGGGGAGAATCACTGCGACCAGAGTGTGGGGAGAATCACTGCGACCAGAGTGTGGGGAGAATCGCGATGACCAGAGTGTGGGGAGAATCATTGCGACCAGAGTGTGGGGAGAATCGCTGTGACCAGAGTGTGGGGAGAATCACTGCGACCAGAGAGTGGGGAGAATCATTGCGACCAGAGTGTGGGGAGAATCACTGCGACCAGAGTGTGGGGAGAATCACTGCGACCAGAGTGTGGGGGGAATCACTACGACCAGAGTGTGGGGAGAATCACTGCGACCACAGTGTGGGGAGAATCACTGCGACCAGAGTGTGGGGAGAATCACCGCGACCAGAGTGTGGGGAGAATCACTACGACCAGAGTGTGGGGAGAATTGCTGCGACCAGAGTGTGGGGAGAATCGCTACGACGAGAGTGTGGGGAGAATTGCTGCGACCAGAGTGTGGGGAGAATCACTGCGACCAGAGTGTGGGGAGAATCGCGATGACCAGAGTGTGGGGAGAATCATTGCGACCAGAGTGTGGGGAGAATCGCTGTGACCAGAGTGTGGGGAGAATCACTGCGACCAGAGAGTGGGGAGAATCATTGCGACCAGAGTGTGGGGAGAATCACTGCGACCAGAGTGTGGGGAGAATCACTACGACCAGAGTGTGGGGAGAATCACTGCGACCAGAGTGTGGGGAGAATCACTGCGACCAGAGTGTGGGGAGAATCACTACGACCAGAGTGTGGGGAGAATCACTACGACCAGAGTGTGGGGAGAATCACTGCGACCAGAGTGTGGGGAGAATCACTGCGACCAGAGTGTGGGGAGAATCACTCCGACCAGAGTGTGGGGAGAATCACTGCGATCAGAGTGTGGGGAGAATCACTACAACAAGAGTGTGGGGAGAATCATTGCGACCAGAGTGTGGGAAGAATCACTGCGACCAGAGTGTGGGGAGAATCATTGCGACAAGAGTGTGGGGAGAATCACTGCGACCAGAGTGTGGGGAGAATCGCGACGACCAGAGTGTGGGGAGAATGACTGCAACCAGAGTGTGGGGAGAATCACTGCGACCAGAGTGTGGGTAGAATCACTGCGACCAGAGTGTCGGGAGAATCACTACGACCAGATTGTGGGGAGAATCAATACGACCAGAGTGTGGGGAGAGTTGCTTCGACGAGATTGTGGGGAGAATCATTGCGACCAGAGTGTGGGGAGAATCACTGCGACCAGAGTGTGGGGAGAATCACTACGACCAGAGTGTGGGGAGAATCACTACGACCAGAGTGTGGGGAGAATCACTACGACCAGAGTGTGGGGAGAATCACTGCGACCAGAATGTGGGGGGAATCACTGCGACCAGAGTGTGGGGAGAATCACTACGACCAGAGTGTGGGGAGAATCACTACGACCAGAGTGTGGGGAGAATCACTACGACCAGAGTGTGGGGTGAATCACTACGACCAGAGTGTGGGGAGAATCGCGATGACGAGAGTGTGGGGAGAATCGCGAGTACCAGAGTGTGGGGAGAATCACTGCGACCAGAGTGTGGGGAGAATCACTGCGACCAGAGTGTGGGGAGAATCACTGCGACCAGAGTGTGGGGAGAATCACTACGACCAGAGTGTGGGGAGAATCACTACGACCAGAGTGTGGGGAGAATCACTGCGACCAGAGTGTGGGGAGAATCACTGCGACCAGAGTGTGGGGAGAATCACTCCGACCAGAGTGTGGGGAGAATCACTGCGATCAGAGTGTGGGGAGAATCACTACAACAAGAGTGTGGGGAGAATCATTGCGACCAGAGTGTGGGAAGAATCACTGCGACCAGAGTGTGGGGAGAATCATTGCGACAAGAGTGTGGGGAGAATCACTGCGACCAGAGTGTGGGGAGAATCGCGACGACCAGAGTGTGGGGAGAATGACTGCAACCAGAGTGTGGGGAGAATCACTGCGACCAGAGTGTGGGTAGAATCACTGCGACCAGAGTGTCGGGAGAATCACTACGACCAGATTGTGGGGAGAATCAATACGACCAGAGTGTGGGGAGAGTTGCTTCGACGAGATTGTGGGGAGAATCATTGCGACCAGAGTGTGGGGAGAATCACTGCGACCAGAGTGTGGGGAGAATCACTACGACCAGAGTGTGGGGAGAATCACTACGACCAGAGTGTGGGGAGAATCACTACGACCAGAGTGTGGGGAGAATCACTGCGACCAGAATGTGGGGGGAATCACTGCGACCAGAGTGTGGGGAGAATCACTACGACCAGAGTGTGGGGAGAATCACTACGACCAGAGTGTGGGGAGAATCACTACGACCAGAGTGTGGGGTGAATCACTACGACCAGAGTGTGGGGAGAATCGCGATGACGAGAGTGTGGGGAGAATCGCGAGTACCAGAGTGTGGGGAGAATCACTGCGACCAGAGTGTGGGGAGAATCGCTGCGACCAGAGTGTGGGGAGAATCACAACGACCAGGGTGTGGGGAGAATCACAACGACCAGAGTGTGGGGAGAATCACAACGACCAGAGTGTGGGGAGAATCACTGCGACCAGAGTGTGGGGAGAATCGCTGCGACCAGAGTGTGGGGAGAATCACTACGACCAGAATGTGGGGAGAATCAATGCGACCAGAGTGTGGGGAGAATCACTGCGACCAGAGTGTGGGGAGAATCATTACAACCAGAGTGTGGGGAGAATCACTGCGATCAGAGTGTGGGGTGAATCGCTACGACCAGAGTGTGGGGAGAATCACTGCGACCAGAGTGTGGGGAGAATCACTGCGACCAGAGTGTGGGGAGAATCGCTTCAACCAGAGTGTGGGGAGAATCACTGCGACCAGAGTGTGGGGAGAATCACAACGACCAGAGTGTGGGGAGAATCACAACGACCAGAGTGTGGGGAGAATCGCTCCGACCAGAGTGTGGGGAGAATTACTACGACCAGAGTGTGGGGAGAATCGCGATGACGAGAGTGTGGGAAGAATCGCGAGTACCAGAGTGTGGGGAGAATCACTGCGACCAGAGTGTGGGGAGAATCGCTGCGACCAGAGTGTGGGGAGAATCACAACGACCAGGGTGTGGGGAGAATCACAACGACCAGAGTGTGGGGAGAATCACAACGACCAGAGTGTGGGGAGAATCACTGCGACCAGAGTGTGGGGAGAATCGCTGCGACCAGAGTGTGGGGAGAATCACTACGACCAGAATGTGGGGAGAATCGATGCGACCAGAGTGTGGGGAGAATCACTGCGACCAGAGTGTGGGGAGAATCATTACAACCAGAGTGTGGGGAGAATCACTGCGATCAGGGTGTGGGGTGAATCACTACGACCAGAGTGTGGGGAGAATCACTACGACCAGAATGTGGGGAGAATCAATGCGACCAGAGTGTTGGGAGAATCACTGCGACCAGAGTGTGGGGAGAATCATTACAACCAGAGTGTGGGGAGAATCACTGCGACCAGAGCGTGGGGAGAATCACTGCGACCAGAGTGTGGGGAGAATCGCTTCAACCAGAGTGTGGGGAGAATCACTGCGACCAGAGTGTGGGGAGAATCACAACGACCAGAGTGTGGGGAGAATCACAACGACCAGAGTGTGGGGAGAATCGCTACGACCAGAGTGTGGGGAGAATCACTACGACCAGAATGTGGGGAGAATCACTGCGACCAGAGTGTGGGGAGAATCACTGCGACCAGAGTGTGGGGAGAATCACTACGACCAGAGTGTGGGGAGAATCTCTACGACCAGAGTGTGGGGAGAATCACTGCGAGCAGAGTGTGGGGAGAATCACTGCGATCAGAGTGTGGGGAGAATCACTGCGATCAGAGTGTGGGGTGAATCGCTACGACCAGAGTGTGGGGAGAATCACTGCGACCAGAGTGTGGGGGGAATGACTACGACCAGAGTGTGGGGAGAATCACTGCGACCAGAGTGTGGGGAGAATCACTGCGACCAGAGCGTGGGGAGAATCACCGCGACCAGAGTGTGGGGAGAATCACTATGACCAGAGTGTGGGGAGAATTGCTGCGACCAGAGTGTGGGGAGAATCGCTACGACCAGAGTGTGGGGAGAATCACTGCGACCAGAGTGTGGGGAGAATCGCGATGACCAGAGTGTGGGGAGAATCATTGCGACCAGAGTGTGGGGAGAATCGCTGTGACCAGAGTGTGGGGAGAATCACTGCGACCAGAGAGTGGGGAGAATCATTGCGACCAGAGTGTGGGGAGAATCACTGCGACCAGAGTGTGGCGAGAATCACTACGACCAGAGTGTGGGGAGAATCACTGCGACCAGAGTGTGGGGAGAATCACTGCGACCAGAGTGTGGGGAGAATCACTGCGACCAGAGTGTGGGGAGAATCACTACGACCAGAGTGTGGGGAGAATCACTGCGACCAGAGTGTGGGGAGAATCACTACAACAAGAGTGTGGGGAGAATCACTACGACCAGAGTGTGGGGAGAATCGCGATGACCAGAGTGTGGGGAGAATCATTGCGACCAGAGTGTGGGAAGAATCACTGCGACCAGAGTGTGGGGAGAATCATTGCGACAAGAGTGTGGGGAGAATCACTGCGACCAGAGTGTGGGGAGAATCGCGACGACCAGAGTGTGGGGAGAATGACTGCAACCAGAGTGTGGGAAAATCACTGCGACCAGAGTGTGGGTAGAATCACTGCGACCAGAGTGTGGGGAGAATCACTACGACCAGATTGTGGGGAGAATCAATACGACCAGAGTGTGGGGAGAGTTGCTTCGACGAGATTGTGGGGAGAATCATTGCGACCAGAGTGTGGGGAGAATCACTGCGACCAGAGTGTGGGGAGAATCACAACGACCAGGGTGTGGGGAGAATCACAACGACCAGAGTGTGGGGAGAATCACAACGACCAGAGTGTGGGGAGAATCACTGCGACCAGAGTGTGGGGAGAATCGCTGCGACCAGAGTGTGGGGAGAATCACTACGACCAGAATGTGGGGAGAATCGATGCGACCAGAGTGTGGGGAGAATCACTGCGACCAGAGTGTGGGGAGAATCATTACAACCAGAGTGTGGGGAGTATCACTGCGATCAGGGTGTGGGGTGAATCACTACGACCAGAGTGTGGGGAGAATCACTACGACCAGAATGTGGGGAGAATCAATGCGACCAGAGTGTTGGGAGAATCACTGCGACCAGAGTGTGGGGAGAATCATTACAACCAGAGTGTGGGGAGAATCACTGCGACCAGAGCGTGGGGAGAATCACTGCGACCAGAGTGTGGGGAGAATCGCTTCAACCAGAGTGTGGGGAGAATCACTGCGACCAGAGTGTGGGGAGAATCACAACGACCAGAGTGTGGGGAGAATCACAACGACCAGAGTGTGGGGAGAATCGCTACGACCAGAGTGTGGGGAGAATCACTACGACCAGAATGTGGGGAGAATCACTGCGACCAGAGTGTGGGGAGAATCACTGCGACCAGAGTGTGGGGAGAATCACTACGACCAGAGTGTGGGGAGAATCTCTACGACCAGAGTGTGGGGAGAATCACTGCGAGCAGAGTGTGGGGAGAATCACTGCGATCAGAGTGTGGGGAGAATCACTGCGATCAGAGTGTGGGGTGAATCGCTACGACCAGAGTGTGGGGAGAATCACTGCGACCAGAGTGTGGGGGGAATGACTACGACCAGAGTGTGGGGAGAATCACTGCGACCAGAGTGTGGGGAGAATCACTGCGACCAGAGCGTGGGGAGAATCACCGCGACCAGAGTGTGGGGAGAATCACTATGACCAGAGTGTGGGGAGAATTGCTGCGACCAGAGTGTGGGGAGAATCGCTACGACCAGAGTGTGGGGAGAATCACTGCGACCAGAGTGTGGGGAGAATCGCGATGACCAGAGTGTGGGGAGAATCATTGCGACCAGAGTGTGGGGAGAATCGCTGTGACCAGAGTGTGGGGAGAATCACTGCGACCAGAGAGTGGGGAGAATCATTGCGACCAGAGTGTGGGGAGAATCACTGCGACCAGAGTGTGGCGAGAATCACTACGACCAGAGTGTGGGGAGAATCACTGCGACCAGAGTGTGGGGAGAATCACTGCGACCAGAGTGTGGGGAGAATCACTGCGACCAGAGTGTGGGGAGAATCACTACGACCAGAGTGTGGGGAGAATCACTGCGACCAGAGTGTGGGGAGAATCACTACAACAAGAGTGTGGGGAGAATCACTACGACCAGAGTGTGGGGAGAATCGCGATGACCAGAGTGTGGGGAGAATCATTGCGACCAGAGTGTGGGAAGAATCACTGCGACCAGAGTGTGGGGAGAATCATTGCGACAAGAGTGTGGGGAGAATCACTGCGACCAGAGTGTGGGGAGAATCGCGACGACCAGAGTGTGGGGAGAATGACTGCAACCAGAGTGTGGGAAAATCACTGCGACCAGAGTGTGGGTAGAATCACTGCGACCAGAGTGTGGGGAGAATCACTACGACCAGATTGTGGGGAGAATCAATACGACCAGAGTGTGGGGAGAGTTGCTTCGACGAGATTGTGGGGAGAATCATTGCGACCAGAGTGTGGGGAGAATCACTGCGACCAGAGTGTGGGGAGAATCACTACGACCAGAGTGTGGGGAGAATCACTACGACCAGAGTGTGGGGAGAATCACTACGACCAGAGTGTGGGGAGAATCACTGCGACCAGAATGTGGGGGGAATCACTGCGACCAGAGTGTGGGGAGAATCACTACGACCAGAGTGTGGGGAGAATCACTACGACCAGAGTGTGGGGAGAATCACTACGACCAGAGTGTGGGGTGAATCACTACGACCAGAGTGTGCGGAGAATCGCTACGACCAGAGTTGGGGAGAATCACTATGACCAGAATGTGGGGAGAATCACTGCGACCAGAGTGTGGGGAGAATCACTACGACAAGAGTGTGGGGAGAATCACTACGACCAGAGTGTGGGGAGAATCACTACGACCAGAGTGTGGGGAGAATCGCGATGACGAGAGTGTGGGGAGAATCACTACGACCAGAGTGTGGGGAGAATCACTGCGACCAGAGTGTGGGGAGAAACACTGCGACCAGAGTGTGGGGAGAATCACTGCGATCAGAGTGTGGGGAGAATCGCTACGACCAGAGTGTGGGGTGAATAACTGCGACCAGAGTGTGGGGAGAATCACTACGAACAGAGTGTGGGGAGAATCACTGCGAACAGAGTGTGGGGAGAATCACTGCGACCAGAGTTTCGGGAGAATCACTGCGACCAGAGTGTGGGGAGAATCGCTACGACCAGAGTGTGGGGAGAATCACTGCGACCAGAGTGTGGGGAGAATCACTGCGACCAGAGTGTGGGGAGAATGACTGCGACCAGAGTGTGGGGAGCATCACTGCGACCAGAGTGTGGGGAGAATCACTGCGAGCAGAGTGTGGGGAGAATCACTGCGACCAGTGTGTGGGGAGAATCACTGCGACCAGAGTGTGGGGAGAATCGCTACGACCAGAGTGTGGGGAGAATCACTACGTCCAGAGTGTGGGGAGAATCACTGCGACCAGAGTGTGGGGAGAATCACTGCGACCAGAGTGTGGGGAGAATCACTGCGACCAGAGTGTGTGGAGAATCACTGCGACCAGAGTGTGGGGAGAATCACTGCGACCAGAGTGTGGGGAGAATCACTGCGACCAGAGTGTGGGGAGAATCGCGATGACGAGAGTGTGGGGAGAATCACTACGACCAGAGTGTGGGGAGAATCACTGCGACCAGAGTGTGGGGAGAAACACTGCGACCAGAGTGTGGGGAGAATCACTGCGATCAGAGTGTGGGGAGAATCGCTACGACCAGAGTGTGGGGTGAATAACTGCGACCAGAGTGTGGGGAGAATCACTACGAACAGAGTGTGGGGAGAATCACTGCGAACAGAGTGTGGGGAGAATCACTGCGACCAGAGTTTCGGGAGAATCACTGCGACCAGAGTGTGGGGAGAATCACTACGACCAGAGTGTGGGGAGAATCACTGCGACCAGAGTGTGGGGAGAATCACTGCGACCAGAGTGTGGGGAGAATGACTGCGACCAGAGTGTGGGGAGCATCACTGCGACCAGAGTGTGGGGAGAATCACTGCGAGCAGAGTGTGGGGAGAATCACTGCGACCAGTGTGTGGGGAGAATCACTGCGACCAGAGTGTGGGGAGAATCACTACGACCAGAGTGTGGGGAGAATCACTACGACCAGAGTGTGGGGAGAATCACTGCGACCAGAATGTGGGGGGAATCACTGCGACCAGAGTGTGGGGAGAATCACTACGACCAGAGTGTGGGGAGAATCACTACGACCAGAGTGTGGGGAGAATCACTACGACCAGAGTGTGGGGTGAATCACTACGACCAGAGTGTGCGGAGAATCGCTACGACCAGAGTTGGGGAGAATCACTATGACCAGAATGTGGGGAGAATCACTGCGACCAGAGTGTGGGGAGAATCACTACGACAAGAGTGTGGGGAGAATCACTACGACCAGAGTGTGGGGAGAATCACTACGACCAGAGTGTGGGGAGAATTGCGATGACGAGAGTGTGGGGAGAATCACTACGACCAGAGTGTGGGGAGAATCACTGCGACCAGAGTGTGGGGAGAAACACTGCGACCAGAGTGTGGGGAGAATCACTGCGATCAGAGTGTGGGGAGAATCGCTACGACCAGAGTGTGGGGTGAATAACTGCGACCAGAGTGTGGGGAGAATCACTACGAACAGAGTGTGGGGAGAATCACTGCGAACAGAGTGTGGGGAGAATCACTGCGACCAGAGTTTCGGGAGAATCACTGCGACCAGAGTGTGGGGAGAATCGCTACGACCAGAGTGTGGGGAGAATCACTGCGACCAGAGTGTGGGGAGAATCACTGCGACCAGAGTGTGGGGAGAATGACTGCGACCAGAGTGTGGGGAGCATCACTGCGACCAGAGTGTGGGGAGAATCACTGCGAGCAGAGTGTGGGGAGAATCACTGCGACCAGAGAGTGGGGAGAATCATTGCGACCAGAGTGTGGGGAGAATCACTGCGACCAGAGTGTGGCGAGAATCACTACGACCAGAGTGTGGGGAGAATCACTGCGACCAGAGTGTGGGGAGAATCACTGCGACCAGAGTGTGGGGAGAATCACTGCGACCAGAGTGTGGGGAGAATCACTACGACCAGAGTGTGGGGAGAATCACTGCGACCAGAGTGTGGGGAGAATCACTACAACAAGAGTGTGGGGAGAATCACTACGACCAGAGTGTGGGGAGAATCGCGATGACCAGAGTGTGGGGAGAATCATTGCGACCAGAGTGTGGGAAGAATCACTGCGACCAGAGTGTGGGGAGAATCATTGCGACAAGAGTGTGGGGAGAATCACTGCGACCAGAGTGTGGGGAGAATCGCGACGACCAGAGTGTGGGGAGAATGACTGCAACCAGAGTGTGGGAAAATCACTGCGACCAGAGTGTGGGTAGAATCACTGCGACCAGAGTGTGGGGAGAATCACTACGACCAGATTGTGGGGAGAATCAATACGACCAGAGTGTGGGGAGAGTTGCTTCGACGAGATTGTGGGGAGAATCATTGCGACCAGAGTGTGGGGAGAATCACTGCGACCAGAGTGTGGGGAGAATCACAACGACCAGGGTGTGGGGAGAATCACAACGACCAGAGTGTGGGGAGAATCACAACGACCAGAGTGTGGGGAGAATCACTGCGACCAGAGTGTGGGGAGAATCGCTGCGACCAGAGTGTGGGGAGAATCACTACGACCAGAATGTGGGGAGAATCGATGCGACCAGAGTGTGGGGAGAATCACTGCGACCAGAGTGTGGGGAGAATCATTACAACCAGAGTGTGGGGAGTATCACTGCGATCAGGGTGTGGGGTGAATCACTACGACCAGAGTGTGGGGAGAATCACTACGACCAGAATGTGGGGAGAATCAATGCGACCAGAGTGTTGGGAGAATCACTGCGACCAGAGTGTGGGGAGAATCATTACAACCAGAGTGTGGGGAGAATCACTGCGACCAGAGCGTGGGGAGAATCACTGCGACCAGAGTGTGGGGAGAATCGCTTCAACCAGAGTGTGGGGAGAATCACTGCGACCAGAGTGTGGGGAGAATCACAACGACCAGAGTGTGGGGAGAATCACAACGACCAGAGTGTGGGGAGAATCGCTACGACCAGAGTGTGGGGAGAATCACTACGACCAGAATGTGGGGAGAATCACTGCGACCAGAGTGTGGGGAGAATCACTGCGACCAGAGTGTGGGGAGAATCACTACGACCAGAGTGTGGGGAGAATCTCTACGACCAGAGTGTGGGGAGAATCACTGCGAGCAGAGTGTGGGGAGAATCACTGCGATCAGAGTGTGGGGAGAATCACTGCGATCAGAGTGTGGGGTGAATCGCTACGACCAGAGTGTGGGGAGAATCACTGCGACCAGAGTGTGGGGGGAATGACTACGACCAGAGTGTGGGGAGAATCACTGCGACCAGAGTGTGGGGAGAATCACTGCGACCAGAGCGTGGGGAGAATCACCGCGACCAGAGTGTGGGGAGAATCACTATGACCAGAGTGTGGGGAGAATTGCTGCGACCAGAGTGTGGGGAGAATCGCTACGACCAGAGTGTGGGGAGAATCACTGCGACCAGAGTGTGGGGAGAATCGCGATGACCAGAGTGTGGGGAGAATCATTGCGACCAGAGTGTGGGGAGAATCGCTGTGACCAGAGTGTGGGGAGAATCACTGCGACCAGAGAGTGGGGAGAATCATTGCGACCAGAGTGTGGGGAGAATCACTGCGACCAGAGTGTGGCGAGAATCACTACGACCAGAGTGTGGGGAGAATCACTGCGACCAGAGTGTGGGGAGAATCACTGCGACCAGAGTGTGGGGAGAATCACTGCGACCAGAGTGTGGGGAGAATCACTACGACCAGAGTGTGGGGAGAATCACTGCGACCAGAGTGTGGGGAGAATCACTACAACAAGAGTGTGGGGAGAATCACTACGACCAGAGTGTGGGGAGAATCGCGATGACCAGAGTGTGGGGAGAATCATTGCGACCAGAGTGTGGGAAGAATCACTGCGACCAGAGTGTGGGGAGAATCATTGCGACAAGAGTGTGGGGAGAATCACTGCGACCAGAGTGTGGGGAGAATCGCGACGACCAGAGTGTGGGGAGAATGACTGCAACCAGAGTGTGGGAAAATCACTGCGACCAGAGTGTGGGTAGAATCACTGCGACCAGAGTGTGGGGAGAATCACTACGACCAGATTGTGGGGAGAATCAATACGACCAGAGTGTGGGGAGAGTTGCTTCGACGAGATTGTGGGGAGAATCATTGCGACCAGAGTGTGGGGAGAATCACTGCGACCAGAGTGTGGGGAGAATCACTACGACCAGAGTGTGGGGAGAATCACTACGACCAGAGTGTGGGGAGAATCACTACGACCAGAGTGTGGGGAGAATCACTGCGACCAGAATGTGGGGGGAATCACTGCGACCAGAGTGTGGGGAGAATCACTACGACCAGAGTGTGGGGAGAATCACTACGACCAGAGTGTGGGGAGAATCACTACGACCAGAGTGTGGGGTGAATCACTACGACCAGAGTGTGCGGAGAATCGCTACGACCAGAGTTGGGGAGAATCACTATGACCAGAATGTGGGGAGAATCACTGCGACCAGAGTGTGGGGAGAATCACTACGACAAGAGTGTGGGGAGAATCACTACGACCAGAGTGTGGGGAGAATCACTACGACCAGAGTGTGGGGAGAATCGCGATGACGAGAGTGTGGGGAGAATCACTACGACCAGAGTGTGGGGAGAATCACTGCGACCAGAGTGTGGGGAGAAACACTGCGACCAGAGTGTGGGGAGAATCACTGCGATCAGAGTGTGGGGAGAATCGCTACGACCAGAGTGTGGGGTGAATAACTGCGACCAGAGTGTGGGGAGAATCACTACGAACAGAGTGTGGGGAGAATCACTGCGAACAGAGTGTGGGGAGAATCACTGCGACCAGAGTTTCGGGAGAATCACTGCGACCAGAGTGTGGGGAGAATCGCTACGACCAGAGTGTGGGGAGAATCACTGCGACCAGAGTGTGGGGAGAATCACTGCGACCAGAGTGTGGGGAGAATGACTGCGACCAGAGTGTGGGGAGCATCACTGCGACCAGAGTGTGGGGAGAATCACTGCGAGCAGAGTGTGGGGAGAATCACTGCGACCAGTGTGTGGGGAGAATCACTGCGACCAGAGTGTGGGGAGAATCGCTACGACCAGAGTGTGGGGAGAATCACTACGTCCAGAGTGTGGGGAGAATCACTGCGACCAGAGTGTGGGGAGAATCACTGCGACCAGAGTGTGGGGAGAATCACTGCGACCAGAGTGTGTGGAGAATCACTGCGACCAGAGTGTGGGGAGAATCACTGCGACCAGAGTGTGGGGAGAATCACTGCGACCAGAGTGTGGGGAGAATCGCGATGACGAGAGTGTGGGGAGAATCACTACGACCAGAGTGTGGGGAGAATCACTGCGACCAGAGTGTGGGGAGAAACACTGCGACCAGAGTGTGGGGAGAATCACTGCGATCAGAGTGTGGGGAGAATCGCTACGACCAGAGTGTGGGGTGAATAACTGCGACCAGAGTGTGGGGAGAATCACTACGAACAGAGTGTGGGGAGAATCACTGCGAACAGAGTGTGGGGAGAATCACTGCGACCAGAGTTTCGGGAGAATCACTGCGACCAGAGTGTGGGGAGAATCACTACGACCAGAGTGTGGGGAGAATCACTGCGACCAGAGTGTGGGGAGAATCACTGCGACCAGAGTGTGGGGAGAATGACTGCGACCAGAGTGTGGGGAGCATCACTGCGACCAGAGTGTGGGGAGAATCACTGCGAGCAGAGTGTGGGGAGAATCACTGCGACCAGTGTGTGGGGAGAATCACTGCGACCAGAGTGTGGGGAGAATCACTACGACCAGAGTGTGGGGAGAATCACTACGACCAGAGTGTGGGGAGAATCACTGCGACCAGAATGTGGGGGGAATCACTGCGACCAGAGTGTGGGGAGAATCACTACGACCAGAGTGTGGGGAGAATCACTACGACCAGAGTGTGGGGAGAATCACTACGACCAGAGTGTGGGGTGAATCACTACGACCAGAGTGTGCGGAGAATCGCTACGACCAGAGTTGGGGAGAATCACTATGACCAGAATGTGGGGAGAATCACTGCGACCAGAGTGTGGGGAGAATCACTACGACAAGAGTGTGGGGAGAATCACTACGACCAGAGTGTGGGGAGAATCACTACGACCAGAGTGTGGGGAGAATTGCGATGACGAGAGTGTGGGGAGAATCACTACGACCAGAGTGTGGGGAGAATCACTGCGACCAGAGTGTGGGGAGAAACACTGCGACCAGAGTGTGGGGAGAATCACTGCGATCAGAGTGTGGGGAGAATCGCTACGACCAGAGTGTGGGGTGAATAACTGCGACCAGAGTGTGGGGAGAATCACTACGAACAGAGTGTGGGGAGAATCACTGCGAACAGAGTGTGGGGAGAATCACTGCGACCAGAGTTTCGGGAGAATCACTGCGACCAGAGTGTGGGGAGAATCGCTACGACCAGAGTGTGGGGAGAATCACTGCGACCAGAGTGTGGGGAGAATCACTGCGACCAGAGTGTGGGGAGAATGACTGCGACCAGAGTGTGGGGAGCATCACTGCGACCAGAGTGTGGGGAGAATCACTGCGAGCAGAGTGTGGGGAGAATCACTGCGACCAGTGTGTGGGGAGAATCACTGCGACCAGAGTGTGGGGAGAATCGCTACGAACAGAGTGTGGGGAGAATCACTACGTCCAGAGTGTGGGGAGAATCACTGCGACCAGAGTGTGGGGAGAATCACTGCGACCAGAGTGTGGGGAGAATCACTGCGACCAGAGTGTGTGGAGAATCACTGCGACCAGAGTGTGGGGAGAATCACTGCGACCAGAGTGTGGGGAGAATCACTGCGACCAGAGTGTGGGGAGAATCGCGATGACGAGAGTGTGGGGAGAATCACTACGACCAGAGTGTGGGGAGAATCACTGCGACCAGAGTGTGGGGAGAAACACTGCGACCAGAGTGTGGGGAGAATCACTGCGATCAGAGTGTGGGGAGAATCGCTACGACCAGAGTGTGGGGTGAATAACTGCGACCAGAGTGTGGGGAGAATCACTACGAACAGAGTGTGGGGAGAATCACTGCGAACAGAGTGTGGGGAGAATCACTGCGACCAGAGTTTCGGGAGAATCACTGCGACCAGAGTGTGGGGAGAATCGCTACGACCAGAGTGTGGGGAGAATCACTGCGACCAGAGTGTGGGGAGAATCACTGCGACCAGAGTGTGGGGAGAATGACTGCGACCAGAGTGTGGGGAGCATCACTGCGACCAGAGTGTGGGGAGAATCACTGCGAGCAGAGTGTGGGGAGAATCACTGCGACCAGTGTGTGGGGAGAATCACTGCGACCAGAGTGTGGGGAGAATCGCTACGACCAGAGTGTGGGGAGAATCACTACGTCCAGAGTGTGGGGAGAATCACTGCGACCAGAGTGTGGGGAGAATCACTGCGACCAGAGTGTGGGGAGAATCACTGCGACCAGAGTGTGTGGAGAATCACTGCGACCAGAGTGTGGGGAGAATCACTGCGACCAGAGTGTGGGGAGAATCACTGCGACCAGAGTGTGGGGAGAATCACTGCGATCAGAGTGTGGGGAGAATCACTGCGACCAGAGTGTGGGGGGAATCACTACGACCAGAGTGTGGGGAGAATCACTGCGACAAGAGTGTGGGGAGAATCACTGCGACCAGAGTGTGGGGAGAATCACTGCGACCAGAGTGTGGGGAGAATCGCTACGACCAGAGTGTGGGGAGAATCACTGCGACCAGAGTGTGGGGAGAATCACTGCGACCAGAGTGTGGGGAGAATCACTGCGACCAGAGTGTGGGGAGAATCACTACGACCAGAGTGTGGGGAGAATCACTGCGACCAGAGTGTGGGGAGAATCACTGCGACCAGAGTGTGGGGAGAATCACTGCGACCAGAGTGTGGGGAGAATCACTGCGACCAGAGTGTGGGGAGAATCACTGCGACCAGAGTGTGGGGAGAATCACTGCGACCAGAGTGTGGGGAGAATCACTACGACCAGAGTGTGGGGAGAATCACTGCGACCAGAGTGTGGGGAGAATCACTGCGACCAGAGTGTGGGGAGAATCACTGCGACCAGAGTGTGGGGAGAATCACTGCGACCAGAGTGTGGGGAGAATCACTGCGACCAGAGTGTGGGGAGAATCACTGCGACCAGAGTGTGGGGAGAATCACTGCGACCAGAGTGTGGGGAGAATCGCTACGACCAGACTGTGGGGAGAATCACTACGTTTGGTGAACCATCGTTTGTTCCCAGGGCTGGCCAGTACTACAGGAATGTATATAGGTTACTGTGGGATTGTTCTAATGTTGTTGTTGGGCTAGGGTGGGATTGATACACCTGTGGTTGTTACTGTTGTGGCCCATCCCAGTCGGGCTCCGCCTCCTGGGAGAGGTATAAGACCCCCTGCTCGGGCGGGACCTCTTCAGTCTGGGATAGTGTGTTAAAGTTCTGATAGTTCCATTGTTAGTTAATAAAAGACTTCTTTTCCCGAAGCTTTGAGCCTCGTGTCCAATTGATGCGCCTCAATTTTATTAACTAACATTAAACTCTCGACGGAAGAAAAAAAAAGAAAGGAGAGTATGGAGCAAATTCTTAAGCCAGAACGTCTGACGCTAGATCCACGTGCGGTGGGCGCCTCTAACACCTTCGACCACTGGCTGAAGTGTTTCGAAGACTACCTGGCAGCCTCCACAGCGGTCACCACAGATGATGACAGACTCCGGGTCCTCCATGCGAGGGTAAGCGACACAGTCTACCTCGCGATCCGTGCGGTCACCACTTACCCGAGGGCCCTCGAGCTTCTAAAAAAGCGCTATACGAAACCTCCTAACGAGATCCACGCTCGTTACCTCCTCGCTACACGACGTCGGCAGTCGGGCGAAACCATGGAGGATTACGCCAATGAGCTCTTACAGCTCGCCAGGGGCTGTGACTGCAAAGCCGTGTCGGCTGAGCAGTACATGTACGACCTCGCCCGGGATGCGTTTGTGGCCGGGGTCGGGTCTTCATACATCCGTCTCAAGCTGCTAGAAAAGGGAAATCTCAACCTTACCCAAGCTATGGAATTAGCTGAAATGCTCGAGGCGGCTTCGAAGAGCTTAGTCCTGTATCCGGAGGACCACGTGGAGACAACGTGGCAGGAGCAGTCGCAAATCCCTCCTCGCCCCTTGGGCTTGAAGTGCAGTGTTATGGCGTGCTCCCATGTGGACCAGACGACGGCTGCAGCCCCATGCGGCCCGTGGTGCTACTTCTGCGGAGGAGCCAAGCATCCACGACAAAAGTGTCCCGCTAAAGCGGTGGTCTGTAACCTATGCGCTAAAAAGGGGCATTATGCGAAGGTGTGCAGATCGAAGCCCAAGAACGGCAGTGCGGCCTGTGACCCTTCGGAACGGGGATCATCACCATCGTCGTCGAAGTACTCACGGGGTTCGTCCACGTGCGAGTCCAGGACGACGCCATTGCGGTCGATGGAGTCGGAGGAGGATGACCACCAGGGGTCGCTAAGTTTGGCACCCTCACCCATGTGCGATTCATGGGGGCGGCCATTTTGGTCGACGATGACCATGAGCGACCAGCAGGGGTCCTCAGCATCAACCTCAGCTGCCTGCAGTGACGTTCACGGACCAACGGTGGCGTCGATCACCCTGAACCAGGCGAAGCCTCACAGGCTTGATTGTTCGATGATGGATATCCAGGTAAACAATCATGCGATTTGTTGTCTGTTTGACAGCGGGAGCACTGAGAGTTTTATCCACCCTGACACTGTGAAGAGGTGTGGACTCCAGATTCAACCTGCCAAACAGACAATCTCTATGGCATCAAGGTCCCGGTCTGTCGCTGTGCTAGGACGTTGTGTGGTAACTTTGAAAATGCAAGGCACAATTTACGAGCGTTTCAGGCTCCTTGTGTTGCCGCATCTTTGCGCACCAATTCTCCTCGGACTAAACTTTATGGTCCACATGAAGAGTGTGATCCTACAGTACGGTGGGCCACTCCCTTCGCTGACAGTGGGAGAACAGCTGCAGTCTCCAAATTGTCCAAAGCGCCCCGCCTGCAATCTTTCTACGTTAAAGATCACCACACCCTCTTTATTTCAGAATCTGGTACCAGGCTGCAAGCCCATCGCTACTAAAAGTAGGCGTTACAGCACTGAGGATCGGATCTTCATCAGATCTGAGGTTCAGCGACTCCTCAAAGAAGGGATCATGCAGCCCAGTGTTAGTCCGTGGAGAGCACAGGTTGTGGTGGTCAAGAGCGGGAACAAACCCTGGATGGTCATTGATTACAGTCAGACCATTAACTGATATACGCAGCTGAATGCGTATCCTCTCCCGCGCATTTCTAACATGGTCAATCAGATTGCGCAGTACCGGGTGTTCTCCACCATAGACCTTAAGTCCGCCTACCACCAACTCCCCATTCGCCCAGAGGACCGACATTACACGGCCTTTGAGGCGGATGGTCGTCTGTATCATTTCCTTAGGGTTCCATTTGGTGTCACCAATGGGGTCTCGGTCTTCCAGCGTGCTATGGACCGAATGGTGGACCAGAACAGGCTGCGGGCTACGTTCCCGTACCTGGATAATGTCACCATCTGCGGCCGTGATCAGCAGGACCATGACACAAATCTCCAGAACTTCTTACGCACTGCATCTCGCCTGAATTTGACCTACAACAGGGAGAAGTGTGTATTCTGTACGCGCCGGTTAGCCATCCTGGGATACGTGGTGGAAAACGGGGTCATTGGCCCTGATCCAGACCGTATGCGCCCCCTTGCTGAACTTCCCTTGCCCGCTAGCGCAAAGGCACTGAGAAGATGCCGAGGCTTCTTCTCCTATTATGCGCAGTGGGTCCCCAACTACGCGGACAAAGCCCGTCCGCTTATTAAGTCCACGACTTTTCCACTCACGCCAGAGGCCCAATTGGCCTTCGAGGAATTGAAACACGATATCGCGAAAGCCACGATGCACGCGGTAGACGAATCCATCCCCTTTCAGGTGGAAAGCGATGCATCTGATTTCGCCCTGGCCGCCACACTAAACCAGGCGGGCAGGCCCGTCGCGTTTTTTTCCCGCACCCTCCAAGGCCCCGAAATTCGGCATTCAGCGGTGGAAAAGGAGGCCCAGGCCATTGCGGAGGCCGTCAGACACTGGCGCCATTACCTGGCGGGAAAGCGGTTCACCCTGATCACGGACCAGCGGTCCGTGGCGTTCATGTTCAACAACTCGCAGAGGGGCAAGATCAAGAATGACAAGATCTTGCGGTGGAGAATTGAACTCTCCATCTATAACTACGATATCTTGTATCGTCCAGGGAAACTCAATGAGCCCTCGGATGCCCTCTCGCGCGGAACATGCGCTCGTACTGAGGAGGATCGCTTGAACGCCCTCCATAATGACCTGTGCCATCCTGGGGTCACTCGGCTCTACCACTTTGTCAAAGCCCGCAACCTGCCTTACTCGGTGGAGGACGTCAGGTCGGTGACAAGGAGCTGTTGGGTTTGCGCGGAATGCAAACCGCACTTTTACCGACCTGACCGGGCACATTTGGTCAAGGCCACTCGCCCCTTCGAGAGGCTGAGTGTTGATTTTAAGGGCCCCCTTCCCTCAACAGATCGGAATGTGTACTTTCTGAACATAATAGATGAGTACTCCCGGTTCCCGTTTGTTGTCCCCTGCGCGGACACATCGGCTGCCACGGTGATCAAGGCATTCCGCGATCTTTTTATCCTGTTCGGGTACCCCAGCTATATCCATAGCGACAGGGGCTGGTCGTTCATGAGCAATGACTTGAGGCAATTCCTGCTCTCATACATGACTGCCTCTAGTAGGACCACGAGTTACAACCCTAGGGGTAATGGACAGGTGGAGCGAGAGAATGCTACAGTCTGGAAGGCTATCCTATTGCCGTTGAAGTCCAAAGGCCTTCCAGTCTCCCGTTGGCAGGAGGTCCTCCCTGATGCGCTTCACTCTATTCGCTCCCTCCTCTGTACGGCAACCAATGCTACTCCCCACGAGAGGATGTTCTCATTCCCTCGGAAGTCGTCCTCGGGGATATCTTTACCAGGCTGGTTGACGTACCCAGGACCCGTCCTCCTGCGGCGACATGTAAGGGCCCGCAAGTCCGACCCCTTGGTCGAACAGGTCCACCTCCTCCACGCCAACCCTCAGTATGCCTATGTGGCATATCCTGACGGGCGAGAGGACGCAGTCTCGATCCGAGACCTGGCGGCCGCAGGGGACGTAGCAACTCCTGTCGCTCCCATACCCCCAGTGATGAATCCCTTATCCCTTATTTCTCCCCCGGACGTAGCGCGGACAGCATCGGGACCAGTGCTTAACAGTTTTACTCCAATGCACAGCTTGCCTGAGCCCCGAAGATCGTCGCCACCGCAGAATGTGTCAGGATCCCCTGCACTACCATCTCATCAGGGTCAACCGGCCTGGGAGTCCGTGGGAGAACAGCTGGACGCCATTTTGGGGAGAACGCCACCGCAAGCACCTACTCCGGTGTCACCGCCGGTATTGAGGAGGTCACAACGACGGTGCGGTCCTCCAGACTGTCTGAACTTATAATCTGTTGACTTTTTAGTCTATTTTCGTACCCCGCCGGGCTTTATTCTCAAAGGAGGGGTGAATGTCGTAAACCATCGTTGGTTCCCACTGGATAGTACTGAGCCAGGGCTGGCCAGCACTATAGGAATGTATATAGGTTACTGTGGGATTGTACTAATGTTGTTGTTGGGCTAGGATGGGATTGATACACCTGTGGTTGTTACTGTTGTGGCACATCCCAGTCGGGCTCCGCCTCCTGGGAGAGGTATAAGACCCCCTGCTCGGGCGGGACCCCTTCAGTCTGGGATAGTGTGTTAAAGTTCTGACAGTTCCATTGTTAGTCAATAAAAGACTTCTTTTACTGAAGCTTCGAGCCTCGTGTCAAATTGATGCGCATCAGGGGAGAATGACAGCGACCAGAGTGTGGGGAGACTCGCGATGACCAGACTGTGGGGAGAATCACTGCGACCAGAGTGTGGGGAGAATCACTATGAACAGAGTGTGGGGAGACTCGCGATGACCAGAGTGTGGGGAGAATCACTGCGATCAGAGTGTGGGGAGAATCGCGATGACCAGACTGTGGGGAGAATCACTGCGACCAGAGTGTGGGGAGAATCACTACGAACAGAGTGTGGGGAGATTCGCGATGACCAGAGTGTGGGGAGAATCACTGTGATCAGAGTGTGGGGAGAATCGCGATGACCAGAGTGTGGGGAGAATCACTGCGAGCAGAGTGTGGGGAGAATCGCTGCGACCAGAGTGTGGGGAGGATCGCTGCGACCAGAGTGTGGGGAGAATCACTGTGATCAGAGTGTGGGGAGAATCGCGATGACCAGAGTGTGGGGAGAATCACTGCGACCAGAGTGTGGGGAGAATCACTACGAACAGAGTGTGGGGAGACTCGCGATGACCAGAGTGTGGGGAGAATCACTGCGATCAGAGTGTGGGGAGAATCGCGATGACCAGACTGTGGGGAGAATCACTGCGACCAGAGTGTGGGGAGAATCACTACGAACAGAGTGTGGGGAGAATCGCTACGACCAGAGTGTGGGGAGAATTGACTATGACCAGAGTGTGGGGAGAATCACTGCGACCAGAGTGTGGGGAGAATCACTGCGACCAGAGTGTGGGGAGAATCACTGCGACCAGAGTGTGGGGAGAATCACTGCGACCAGAGTGTGGGGAGAATCGCTACGACCAGAGTGTGGGGAGAATCACTACGTCCAGAGTGTGGGGAGAATCACTGCGACCAGAGTGTGGGGAGAATCACTACGACCAGAGTGTGGGGAGAATCACTGCGACCAGAGTGTGGGGAGAATCACTGCGACCAGAGTGTGGGGAGAATCACTGCGACACGAGTGTGGGGAGAATCACTACGACCAGAGTGTGGGGAGAATCACTGCGACCAGAGTGTGGGGAGAATCACTGCGACAAGAGTGTGGGGAGAATCACTGCAACCAGAGTGTGGGGACAATCACTGTGACCAGAGTGTGGGGACAATCACTGCGACAAGAGTGTGGGGAGAATCACTGCGACCAGAGTGTGTGGAGAATCACTGCGACCAGAGTGTGGGGAGAATCGCTACGACCAGAGTGTGGGGATAATCACTACGACCAGAGCGTGGGGAGAATCAATACGACCAGAGTGTGGGGAGAATAACTGTGACCAGAGCGTGGGAAGAATCAGTACGACCAGAATGCGGGGAGAATCACTGCGAGCAGAGTGTGGGGAGAATCACTGCGACCAGAGTGTGGGGAGAATCACTGCGACCAGAGTGTGGGGAGAATCACTGCGACCAGAGTGTGGGGAGAATCACTACGACCAGAGTGTGGGGAGAATTGCGATGACCAGAGTGTGGGGAGAATCACTGCGACCAGAGTGTGGGGAGAATCACTGCGACCAGAGTGTGGGGAGAATCACTGCGACCAGAGTGTGGGGAAAATCACTACGACCAGAGTGTGTGGAGAATCACTGCGACCAGAGTGTGGGGAGAATCACTACGACCAGAGTCTGGGGAGAATCACTGCGACCAGAGTGCGGGGAGAATCGCTACGACCAGAGTGTGGGGAGAATTGACTATGACCAGAGTGTGGGGAGAATCACTGCGACCAGAGTGTGCGGAGAATCACTGCGACCAGAGTGTGGGGAGAATCACTGCGACCAGAGTGTGGGGAAAATCACTACGACCAGAGTGTGGGGAGAATCACTGCGACCAGAGTGTGTGGAGAATCACTGCGACCAGAGTGTGGGGAGAATCACTACGACCAGAGTGTGGGGAGAATCACTGCGACCAGAGTGCGGGGAGAATCGCTACGACCAGATTGTGGGGAAAATCACAGCGACCAGAGTGTGGGGAGAATCACTGCGACCAGAGTGTGGGGAGAATCACTACGGCCTGAGTGTGGGGAGAATCACTGCGACCAGAGTGTGGGGAGAATCGCTGCGAGCAGAGTGTGGGGAGAATCACTGCGAGCAGAGTGTGGGGAGAATCACTGCGAGCAGAGTGAGGGTAGAATCACTGCGACCAGAGTGTGGGGAGAATCACTGCGAGCAGAGTGTGGGGAGAATCAGTACGACCAGAATGCGGGGAGAATCACTGCGAGCAGAGTGTGGGGAGAATCACTGCGAGCAGAGTGTGGGGAGAATCACTGCGAGCAGAGTGTGGGGAGAATCACTACGACCAGAGTGTGGGGAGAATCACTGCGACCAGAGTGTGGGGAGAATCACAGCGACCAGAGTGTGGGGAGAATCACTGCGACCAGAGTGTGGGGAGAATCACAGCGACCAGAGTGTGGGGAGAATCACTGCGACCAGAGTGTGGGTAGAATCACTTCAACCAGAATGTGGGGAGAATCACTACGACCAGAGTGTGGGGAGAATCGCGATGACCAGAGTGTGTGGAGAATCATTGCGACCAGATTGTGGGGAGAATCGCGATGACCAGAGTGTGGGTAGAATCACTTCAACAAGCATGTGGGGAGAATCACTTCAACCAGAGTGTGGGGAGAATCACTACGACCAGAGTGTGGGGAGAATCACTGCGACCAGCGAGTGGGGACAATCACTGCGACCAGAGTGTGGGGAGAATCACTTCGACCAGAGTGTGGGGAGAATCACTGCGACCAGAGTGTGGGGAGAATCACTGCGACCAGATTGTGGGGAGAATCGCGATGACCAGAGTGTGGGTAGAATCACTTCAACAAGCATGTGGGGAGAATCACTTCAACCAGAGTGTGGGGAGAATCACTACGACCAGAGTGTGGGGAGAATCACTGCGACCAGAGTGTGGGGAGAATCGCGCTGACCAGAGTGTGGGGAGAATCACTACGACCAGAGTGTGGGGCGAATCGCTGCGACCAGAGTGTGGGGAGAATCACTGCGACCAGAGTGTGGGGAGAATCACTGCGACACGAGTGTGGGGAGAATCACTATGACCAGAGTGTGGGGAGAATCACTGCGACTTGAGTGTGGGGAGAATCACTACGACCAGAGTGTGGGGAGAATCACTTCAACCAACGTGTGGGGAGAATCACTGCGACCGGCGTGTGGGGAGACTCGCGATGACCAGAGTGTGGGGAGAATCACTGCGACCAGAGTGTGGGGAGAATCGCGATGACCAGAGTGTGGGGAGAATCACTGCGACCAGCGTGTGGGGAGACTCGCGATGACCAGAGTGTGGGGAGAATCACTACGACCAGAGTGTGGGGAGACCCGCGATGACCAGAGTGTGGGGAGAATCACTGCGATCAGAGTGTGGGGAGAATCACTACGACCAGAGTGTGGGGAGAATCACTACGACCAGAGTGTGGGGAGAATCACTGCGATCAGAGTGTGGGGAGAATCACTACGACCAGAGTGTGGGGAGAATCACTACGAACAGAGAGTGGGGAGAATCACTGCGATCAGAGTGTGGGGAGAATCACTGCGACCAGAGTTTGGGGAGAATCGCTGCGACAAGAGTGTGGGGAGAATCGCGATGACCAGAGTGTGGGGAGAATCACTGCGACCAGAGTGTGGGGAGAATCACTGCGACCAGAGTGTGGGTAGAATCACTTCAACCAGTGTGTGGGTAGAATCACTTCAACCAGAATGTGGGGAGAATCACTACGACCAGAGTGTGGGGAGAATCACTGCGACCAGAGTGTGGGGAGAATCACTACGACCAGAGTGTCGGCAGAATCACTGCGACCAGAGTGCGGGGAGAATCACTGCGACCAGAGTGTGGGTAGAATCAATACGACCAGAGTGTTGGGAGAATCACTGCGACCAGAGTGTGGGGAGAATCGCTACGACCAGAGTGTGGGGAGAATCGCGACGACCAGAGTGTGGGGAGAATCAATACGACCAGAGTGTGTGGAGAATCACTGCGACCAGAGTGTGGGGAGAATCACTACGACCAGAGTGTGGGGAGAATCGCGACGACCAGAGTGTGGGGAGAATCAATACGACCAGAGTGTGTGGAGGATCACTACGACCAGAGTGTGGGGAGAATCACTGCGACCAGAGTGTGGGGAGAATCACTGCGACCAGAGTGTGGGGAGAATCACTGCGACCAGAGTGTGGGGAGAATCACTGCGAGCAGAGTGTGGGGAGAATCACTGCGAGCAGAGTGTGGGGAGAATCACTGCGAGCAGAGTGTGGGGAGAATCACTGCGAGCAGAGTGAGGGTAGAATCACTGCGACCAGAGTGTGGGGAGAATCACTGCGAGCAGAGTGTGGGGAGAATCAGTACGACCAGGATGCGGGGAGAATCACTGCGAGCAGAGTGTGGGGAGAATCACTGCGAGCAGAGTGTGGGGAGAATCACTGCGAGCAGAGTGTGGGGAGAATCACTACGACCAGAGTGTGGGGAGAATCACTGCGACCAGAGTGTGGGGAGAATCACAGCGACCAGAGTGTGGGGAGAATCACTGCGACCAGAGTGTGGGGAGAATCACAGCGACCAGACTGTGGGGAGAATCACTGCGACCAGAGTGTGGGTAGAATCACTTCAACCAGAATGTGGGGAGAATCACTACGACCAGAGTGTGGGGAGAATCGCGATGACCAGAGTGTGGGGAGAATCATTGCGACCAGATTGTGGGGAGAATCGCGATGACCAGAGTGTGGGTAGAATCACTTCAACAAGCATGTGGGGAGAATCACTTCAACCAGAGTGTGGGGAGAATCACTACGACCAGAGTGTGGGGAGAATCACTGCGACCAGAGTGTGGGGAGAATCGAGGTGACCAGAGTGTGGGGAGAATCACTACGACCAGAGTGTGGGGCGAATCGCTGCGACCAGAGTGTGGGGAGAATCACTGCGACCAGAGTGTGGGGAGAATCACTGCGACACGATTGTGGGGAGAATCACTACGACCAGAGTGTGGGGAGAATCACTGCGTCCAGAGTGTGGGGAGAATCACTACGACCAGAGTGTGGGGAGAATCACTTCAACCAACGTGTGGGGAGAATCACTGCGACCAGCGTGTGGGGAGACTCGCGATAACCAGAGTGTGGGGAGAATCACTGCGACCAGAGTGTGGGGAGAATCGCGATGACCAGAGTGTGGGGAGAATCACTGCGACCAGCGTGTGGGGAGACTCGCGATGACCAGAGTGTGGGGAGAATCACTACGACCAGAGTGTGGGGAGACCCGCGATGACCAGAGTGTGGGGAGAATCACTGCGATCAGAGTGTGGGGAGAATCACTACGACCAGAGTGTGGGGAGAATCACTACGACCAGAGTGTGGGGAGAATCACTGCGACCAGAGTGTGGGGAGAATCACTACGACCAGAGTGTGGGGAGAATCACTTCAACCAACGTGTGGGGAGAATCACTGCGACCAGCGTGTGGGGAGACTCGCGATAACCAGAGTGTGGGGAGAATCACTGCGACCAGAGTGTGGGGAGAATCGCGATGACCAGAGTGTGGGGAGAATCACTGCGACCAGCGTGTGGGGAGACTCGCGATGACCAGAGTGTGGGGAGAATCACTACGACCAGAGTGTGGGGAGACCCGCGATGACCAGAGTGTGGGGAGAATCACTGCGATCAGAGTGTGGGGAGAATCACTACGACCAGAGTGTGGGGAGAATCACTACGACCAGAGTGTGGGGAGAATCACTGCGATCAGAGTGTGGGGAGAATCACTACGACCAGAGTGTGGGGAGAATCACTACGAACAGAGTGTGGGGAGAATCACTGCGATCACAGTGTGGGGAGAATCACTACGACCAGAGTTTGGGGAGAATCGCTGCGACAAGAGTGTGGGGTGAATCGCGATGACCAGAGTGTGGGGAGAATCACTGCGACCAGAGTGTGGGGAGAATCACTGCGACCAGAGTGTGGGGAGAATCACTGCGACCAGAGTGTGGGTAGAATCACTTCAACCAGTGTGTGGGTAGAATCACTTCAACCAGAATGTGGGGAGAATCACTACGACCAGAGTGTGGGGAGAATAACTGCGACCAGAGTGTGGGGAGAATCACTGCGGCCAGAGTGTGGGGAGAATCACTGCGACCAGAGTGTGGGGAGAATCACTGCGACCAGAGTGTGGGAGAATCACTGCGACCAGAGTGCGGGGAGAATCACTGCGACCAGAGTGTGGGTAGAATCAATACGACCAGAGTGTTGGGAGAATCTCTGCGACCAGAGTGTGGGGAGAATCGCTACGACCAGAGTGTGGGGAGAATCGCGACGACCAGAGTGTGGGGAGAATCAATACGACCAGAGTGTGGGGCGAATCACTACGACCAGAGTGTGTGGAGGATCACTGTGAGCAGAGTGTGTGGAGAATCACTGCGACCAGAGTGTGTGGAGAATCGCTACGACCAGAGTGTGGGGAGAATCACGGCGACCAGAGTGTGGGGAGAATCACTGCGACCAGAGTGTGTGGAGAATCGCTACGACCAGAGTGTGGGGAGAATCGCTACGACCAGAGTGTGGGGAGAATCACTGCGAGCAGAGTGTGGGGAGAATCACTGCGACCAGAGTGTGGGTAGAATCACTTCAACCAGTGTGTGGGTAGAATCACTTCAAACAGAGTGTGGGGAGAATCACTGCGACCAGAATGCGGGGAGAATCACTGCGACCAGAGTGTGGGGAGAATCACTGCGAGCAGAGTGTGGGTAGAATCACTGCGACCAGAGTGTGGGTAGAATCACTTCAACCAGAATGTGGGGTGAATCACTCCGACCAGGATGTAGGGAGAATCACTACGACCAGAGTGTGGGGAGAATCACTGCGACCAGAGTGTGGGGAGAATCGCTGTGACCAGAGTGTCGGCAGAATCACTGCGACCAGAGTGTGGGGAGAATCACTACGACCAGAGTGTGGGGAGAATCACTGCGACCAGAGTATGGGGAGAATCGCGATGACCAGAGTGTGGGTAGGATCACTTCAACAAGCGTGTGGGGAGAATCACTTCAACCAGCGTGTGGGGAGAATCACTACGACCAGAGTGTGGGGAGAATCACAGCGACCAGAGTGTGAGGAGAATCACAGCGACCAGAGTGTGGGGAGAATCACTGCGACCAGAGTGTGGTGAGAATCACTGCGACCAGAGTGTGGGGAGAATCACTGCGACCAGAGTGTGGGGAGAATCACTGCGACCAGAGTGTGGTTAGAATCACTGCGACCAGAGTGTGGGGAGAATCACTACGACCAGAGTGTGGGGAGAATCACTATGACCAGAGTGTGGGGAGAATCGCTGCGACCAGAGTGTGGGGAGCATCGGTACGACCAGAGTGTCAGGAGTATCTCTGCGATCAGAGTGTGGGGAGAATCAGTACGACCAGATTGTGGGAAGAATCACTACGACCAGAGTGTGGGGAGAATCACTGCGACCAGAGTGTGGGGAGAATCACTGCGACCAGAGTGTGGGGAGAATCGCTACGACCAGAGGGTGGGGAGAATCACTGCGACCAGAGTGTGGGGAGAATCACTGCGACCAGAGTGTGGGGAGAATCACAGCGACCAGAGTGTTGGCAGAATTACTGCGACCAGAGTGTGGGGAGAATCACTACGACCAGAGTGTGGGGAGAATCACTGCGACCAGAGTGTGGGTAGAATCACTTCAACAAGCGTGTGGGGTGAATCACTACGACCAGAGTGTGGGGAGAATCACTGCGACCAGAGTGTGGGGAGAATCGCTACGACCAGAGTATGGGGAGAATCACTACGTCCAGAGTGTGGGGAGAATCCCTGCGACCAGAGTGTGGTGAGAATCACTGCGACCAGAGTGTGGGGAGAATCACTGCGACCAGAGTGTGGGGTGAATCACTGCGACCAGAGTGTGGGGAGAATCACTGCGACCAGAGTGTGTGGAGAATCACTGCGACCAGAGTGTGGGGACAATCGCTACGACCAGAGTGTGGGGAGAGTCACTGCGACCAGAGTGTGTGGAGAATCACTGCGACCAGAGTGTGGGGACAATCGCGGTGACCAGAGTGTGGGGAGAATCACTACGACCAGAGTGTGGGGAGAATCACTACGACCAGAGCGTGGGGAGAATCACTGCGACCAGAGTGTGGGGAGAATCACTGCGACACGAGTGTGGGGAGAATCACTACGACCAGAGTGTGGGGAGAATCACTGCGACCAGAGTGTGGGGAGAATCACTACGACCAGAGTGTGGGGAGAATGACTTCAACCAACGTGTGGGGAGAATCACTGCGACCAGCGTGTGGGGAGACTCACGATGACCAGAGTGTGGGGAGAATCACTGCGACCAGAGTGTGGGGAGAATCGCGATGACCAGAGTGTGGGGAGAATCACTGCGACCAGCGTGTGGGGAGACTCGCGATGACCAGTGTGTGGGGAGAATCACTACGACCAGAGTGTGGGGAGACTCGCGATGACCAGAGTGTGGGGAGAATCACTGCGATCAGAGTGTGGGGAGAATCACTATGACCAGAGTGTGGGGAGAATCACTACGACCAGAGTGTGGGGAGAATCACTGCGATCAGAGTTTGAGGAGAATCACTGCGACCAGAGTGTGGGGAGAATCACTGCGACCAGAGTGTGGGGAGAATCACTGCGACCAGAGTGTGGGGAGGATCACAGCGACCAGAGTGTGGGGAGAATCACAGCGACCAGAGTGTGGGGAGAATCGCTGCGACCAGAGTGTGGGGAGAATCACAGCGACCAGAGTGTGGGGAGAATCGCTGCGACCAGAGTGTGGGGAGAATCGCGATGACCAGAGTGTGGGGAGAATCACTGCGACCAGAGTGCGGGGAAAATCACAGCGACCAGAGTGTGGGGAGAATCACAGCGACCAGAGTGTGGGGAGAATCGCTGCGACCAGAGTGTGGGGAGAATCACAGCGACCAGAGTGTGGGGAGAATCACAGCGACCAGAGTGTGGGGAGAATCGCTGCGACCAGAGTTTGGGGAGAATCGCGATGACCAGAGTGTGGGGAGAATCACTGCGACCAGAGTGCGGGGAAAATCACAGCGACCAGAGTGTGGGGTGAATCACTGCGACCAGAATGTGGGGAGAATCACTACGACCAGAGTGTGGGTAGAATCACTTCAACAAGCGTGTGGGGTGAATCACTACGACCAGAGTGTGGGGAGAATCACTACGACCAGAGTGTGGGTAGAATCACTTCAACAAGCGTGTGGGGTGAATCACTACGACCAGAGTGTGGGGAGAATCACTGCGACCAGAGTATGGGGAGAATCACTACGTCCAGAGTGTGGGGAGAATCCCTGCGACCAGAGTGTGGGGAGAATCACTGCGACCAGAGTGTGGGGTGAATCACTGCGACCAGAGTGTGGGGTGAATCACTGCGACCAGAGTGTGTGGAGAATCACTGCGACCAGCGAGTGGGCACAATCACTGCGACCAGAGTGTGGGGAGAATCACTGCGACCAGAGTGTGGGGAGAATCGCTGCGACCAGAGTGTGGGGAGAATCACTGCGACCAGAGTGTGTGGAGAATCACTGCGACCAGAGTGTGGGGACAATCGCAACGACCAGAGTGTGGGGAGAATCACTGCGACCAGAGTGTGGGGAGAATCACTACGACCAGAGTGTGGGGAGAATCACTGCGACCAGAGTGTGGGGAGAATCACTACGACCAGAGTGTGGGGAGAATCACTTCAACCAACGTGTGGGGAGAATCACTGCGACCAGCGTGTGGGGAGACTCGCGATAACCAGAGTGTGGGGAGAATCACTGCGACCAGAGTGTGGGGAGAATCGCGATGACCAGAGTGTGGGGAGAATCACTGCGACCAGCGTGTGGGGAGACTCGCGATGACCAGAGTGTGGGGAGAATCACTACGACCAGAGTGTGGGGAGACCCGCGATGACCAGAGTGTGGGGAGAATCACTGCGATCAGAGTGTGGGGAGAATCACTACGACCAGAGTGTGGGGAGAATCACTACGACCAGAGTGTGGGGAGAATCACTGCGATCAGAGTGTGGGGAGAATCACTACGACCAGAGTGTGGGGAGAATCACTACGAATAGAGTGTGGGGAGAATCACTGCGATCACAGTGTGGGGAGAATCACTACGACCAGAGTTTGGGGAGAATCGCTGCGACAAGAGTGTGGGGTGAATCGCGATGACCAGAGTGTGGGGAGAATCACTGCGACCAGAGTGTGGGGAGAATCACTGCGACCAGAGTGTGGGGAGAATCACTGCGACCAGAGTGTGGGTAGAATCACTTCAACCAGTGTGTGGGTAGAATCACTTCAACCAGAATGTGGGGAGAATCACTACGACCAGAGTGTGGGGAGAATAACTGCGACCAGAGTGTGGGGAGAATCACTGCGGCCAGAGTGTGGGGAGAATCACTGCGACCAGAGTGTCGGCAGAATCACTGCGACCAGAGTGTGGGAGAATCACTGCGACCAGAGTGCGGGGAGAATCACTGCGACCAGAGTGTGGGTAGAATCAATACGACCAGAGTGTTGGGAGAATCTCTGCGACCAGAGTGTGGGGAGAATCGCTACGACCAGAGTGTGGGGAGAATCGCGACGACCAGAGTGTGGGGAGAATCAATACGACCAGAGTGTGGGGCGAATCACTACGACCAGAGTGTGTGGAGGATCACTGTGAGCAGAGTGTGTGGAGAATCACTGCGACCAGAGTGTGTGGAGAATCGCTACGACCAGAGTGTGGGGAGAATCACGGCGACCAGAGTGTGGGGAGAATCACTGCGACCAGAGTGTGTGGAGAATCGCTACGACCAGAGTGTGGGGAGAATCGCTACGACCAGAGTGTGGGGAGAATCACTGCGAGCAGAGTGTGGGGAGAATCACTGCGACCAGAGTGTGGGGAGAATCACTGCGACCAGAGTGTGGGTAGAATCACTTCAACCAGTGTGTGGGTAGAATCACTTCAAACAGAATGTGGGGAGAATCACTACGACCAGAGTGTGGGGAGAATCACTGCGACCAGAGTGTGGGGAGAATCACTGCGACCAGAGTGTGGGGAGAATCACTACGACCAGAGTGTGGGTAGAATCACTGCGACCAGAGTGTGGGGAGAATCACTGCGACCAGAGTGTGGGTAGAATCACTTCAACCAGTGTGTGGGGTGAATCACTGCGACCAGAATGCGGGGAGAATCACTGCGACCAGAGTGTGGGGAGAATCACTGCGAGCAGAGTGTGGGTAGAATCACTGCGACCAGAGTGTGGGTAGAATCACTTCAACCAGAATGTGGGGTGAATCACTCCGACCAGGATGTAGGGAGAATCACTACGACCAGAGTGTGGGGAGAATCACTGCGACCAGAGTGTGGGGAGAATCGCTGTGACCAGAGTGTCGGCAGAATCACTGCGACCAGAGTGTGGGGAGAATCACTACGACCAGAGTGTGGGGAGAATCACTGCGACCAGAGTATGGGGAGAATCGCGATGACCAGAGTGTGGGTAGGATCACTTCAACAAGCGTGTGGGGAGAATCACTTCAACCAGCGTGTGGGGAGAATCACTACGACCAGAGTGTGGGGAGAATCACAGCGACCAGAGTGTGAGGAGAATCACAGCGACCAGAGTGTGGGGAGAATCACTGCGACCAGAGTGTGGTGAGAATCACTGCGACCAGAGTGTGGGGAGAATCACTGCGACCAGAGTGTGGGGAGAATCACTGCGACCAGAGTGTGGTGAGAATCACTGCGACCAGAGTGTGGGGAGAATCACTACGACCAGAGTGTGGGGAGAATCACTATGACCAGAGTGTGGGGAGAATCGCTGCGACCAGAGTGTGGGGAGCATCGGTACGACCAGAGTGTGAGGAGTATCTCTGCGATCAGAGTGTGGGGAGAATCAGTACGACATGATTGTGGGAAGAATCACTACGACCAGAGTGTGGGGAGAATCACTGCGACCAGAGTGTGGGGAGAATCACTGCGACCAGAGTGTGGGGAGAATCGCTACGACCAGAGGGTGGGGAGAATCACTGCGACCAGAGTGTGGGGAGAATCACTGCGACCAGAGTGTGGGGAGAATCACAGCGACCAGAGTGTTGGCAGAATTACTGCGACCAGAGTGTGGGGAGAATCACTACGACCAGAGTGTGGGGAGAATCACTGCGACCAGAGTGTGGGTAGAATCACTTCAACAAGCGTGTGGGGTGAATCACTACGACCAGAGTGTGGGGAGAATCACTGCGACCAGAGTGTGGGGAGAATCGCTACGACCAGAGTATGGGGAGAATCACTACGTCCAGAGTGTGGGGAGAATCCCTGCGACCAGAGTGTGGTGAGAATCACTGCGACCAGAGTGTGGGGAGAATCACTGCGACCAGAGTGTGGGGTGAATCACTGCGACCAGAGTGTGGGGAGAATCACTGCGACCAGAGTGTGTGGAGAATCACTGCGACCAGAGTGTGGGGACAATCGCTACGACCAGAGTGTGGGGAGAGTCACTGCGACCAGAGTGTGTGGAGAATCACTGCGACCAGAGTGTGGGGACAATCGCGGTGACCAGAGTGTGGGGAGAATCACTACGACCAGAGTGTGGGGAGAATCACTACGACCAGAGCGTGGGGAGAATCACTGCGACCAGAGTGTGGGGAGAATCACTGCGACACGAGTGTGGGGAGAATCACTACGACCAGAGTGTGGGGAGAATCACTGCGACCAGAGTGTGGGGAGAATCACTACGACCAGAGTGTGGGGAGAATGACTTCAACCAACGTGTGGGGAGAATCACTGCGACCAGCGTGTGGGGAGACTCACGATGACCAGAGTGTGGGGAGAATCACTGCGACCAGAGTGTGGGGAGAATCGCGATGACCAGAGTGTGGGGAGAATCACTGCGACCAGCGTGTGGGGAGACTCGCGATGACCAGTGTGTGGGGAGAATCACTACGACCAGAGTGTGGGGAGACTCGCGATGACCAGAGTGTGGGGAGAATCACTGCGATCAGAGTGTGGGGAGAATCACTATGACCAGAGTGTGGGGAGAATCACTACGACCAGAGTGTGGGGAGAATCACTGCGATCAGAGTTTGAGGAGAATCACTGCGACCAGAGTGTGGGGAGAATCACTACGACCAGAGCGTGGGGAGAATCACTGCGACCAGAGTGTGGGGAGAATCACTGCGACACGAGTGTGGGGAGAATCACTACGACCAGAGTGTGGGGAGAATCACTGCGACCAGAGTGTGGGGAGAATCACTACGACCAGAGTGTGGGGAGAATGACTTCAACCAACGTGTGGGGAGAATCACTGCGACCAGCGTGTGGGGAGACTCACGATGACCAGAGTGTGGGGAGAATCACTGCGACCAGAGTGTGGGGAGAATCGCGATGACCAGAGTGTGGGGAGAATCACTGCGACCAGCGTGTGGGGAGACTCGCGATGACCAGTGTGTGGGGAGAATCACTACGACCAGAGTGTGGGGAGACTCGCGATGACCAGAGTGTGGGGAGAATCACTGCGATCAGAGTGTGGGGAGAATCACTATGACCAGAGTGTGGGGAGAATCACTACGACCAGAGTGTGGGGAGAATCACTGCGATCAGAGTTTGAGGAGAATCACTGCGACCAGAGTGTGGGGAGAATCACTGCGACCAGAGTGTGGGGAGAATCACTGCGACCAGAGTGTGGGGAGGATCACAGCGACCAGAGTGTGGGGAGAATCACAGCGACCAGAGTGTGGGGAGAATCGCTGCGACCAGAGTGTGGGGAGAATCACAGCGACCAGAGTGTGGGGAGAATCGCTGCGACCAGAGTGTGGGGAGATTCGCGATGACCAGAGTGTGGGGAGAATCACTGCGACCAGAGTGCGGGGAAAATCACAGCGACCAGAGTGTGGGGAGAATCACAGCGACCAGAGTGTGGGGAGAATCGCTGCGACCAGAGTGTGGGGAGAATCACAGCGACCAGAGTGTGGGGAGAATCACAGCGACCAGAGTGTGGGGAGAATCGCTGCGACCAGAGTTTGGGGAGAATCGCGATGACCAGAGTGTGGGGAGAATCACTGCGACCAGAGTGCGGGGAAAATCACAGCGACCAGAGTGTGGGGTGAATCACTGCGACCAGAATGTGGGGAGAATCACTACGACCAGAGTGTGGGTAGAATCACTTCAACAAGCGTGTGGGGTGAATCACTACGACCAGAGTGTGGGGAGAATCACTACGACCAGAGTGTGGGTAGAATCACTTCAACAAGCGTGTGGGGTGAATCACTACGACCAGAGTGTGGGGAGAATCACTGCGACCAGAGTATGGGGAGAATCACTACGTCCAGAGTGTGGGGAGAATCCCTGCGACCAGAGTGTGGGGAGAATCACTGCGACCAGAGTGTGGGGTGAATCACTGCGACCAGAGTGTGGGGTGAATCACTGCGACCAGAGTGTGTGGAGAATCACTGCGACCAGCGAGTGGGCACAATCACTGCGACCAGAGTGTGGGGAGAATCACTGCGACCAGAGTGTGGGGAGAATCGCTGCGACCAGAGTGTGGGGAGAATCACTGCGACCAGAGTGTGTGGAGAATCACTGCGACCAGAGTGTGGGGACAATCGCAACGACCAGAGTGTGGGGAGAATCACTGCGACCAGAGTGTGGGGAGAATCACTACGACCAGAGTGTGGGGAGAATCACTGCGACCAGAGTGTGGGGAGAATCACTGCGACCAGAGTGTGGGTAGAATCACTTCAACCAGTGTGTGGGTAGAATCACTTCAACCAGAATGTGGGGAGAATCACTACGACCAGAGTGTGGGGAGAATAACTGCGACCAGAGTGTGGGGAGAATCACTGCGGCCAGAGTGTGGGGAGAATCACTGCGACCAGAGTGTCGGCAGAATCACTGCGACCAGAGTGTGGGGAGAATCACTGCGACCAGAGTGCGGGGAGAATCACTGCGACCAGAGTGTGGGTAGAATCAATACGACCAGAGTGTTGGGAGAATCTCTGCGACCAGAGTGTGGGGAGAATCGCTACGACCAGAGTGTGGGGAGAATCGCGACGACCAGAGTGTGGGGAGAATCAATACGATCAGAGTGTGGGGCGAATCACTACGACCAGAGTGTGTGGAGGATCACTGTGAGCAGAGTGTGTGGAGAATCACTGCGACCAGAGTGTGTGGAGAATCGCTACGACCAGAGTGTGGGGAGAATCACGGCGACCAGAGTGTGGGGAGAATCACTGCGACCAGAGTGTGTGGAGAATCGCTACGACCAGAGTGTGGGGAGAATCGCTACGACCAGAGTGTGGGGAGAATCACTGCGAGCAGAGTGTGGGGAGAATCACTGCGACCAGAGTGTGGGTAGAATCACTTCAACCAGTGTGTGGGTAGAATCACTTCAAACAGAATGTGGGGAGAATCACTACGACCAGAGTGTGGGGAGAATCACTGCGACCAGAGTGTGGGGAGAATCACTGCGACCAGAGTGTGGGGAGAATCACTACGACCAGAGTGTGGGTAGAATCACTGCGACCAGAGTGTGGGGAGAATCACTGCGACCAGAGTGTGGGTAGAATCACTTCAACCAGTGTGTGGGGTGAATCACTGCGACCAGAATGCGGGGAGAATCACTGCGACCAGAGTGTGGGGAGAATCACTGCGAGCAGAGTGTGGGTAGAATCACTGCGACCAGAGTGTCGGCAGAATCACTGCGACCAGAGTGTGGGGAGAATCACTACGACCAGAGTGTGGGGAGAATCACTGCGACCAGAGTATGGGGAGAATCGCGATGACCAGAGTGTGGGTAGGATCACTTCAACAAGCGTGTGGGGAGAATCACTTCAACCAGCGTGTGGGGAGAATCACTACGACCAGAGTGTGGGGAGAATCACAGCGACCAGAGTGTGAGGAGAATCACAGCGACCAGAGTGTGGGGAGAATCACTGCGACCAGAGTGTGGTGAGAATCACTGCGACCAGAGTGTGGGGAGAATCACTGCGACCAGAGTGTGGGGAGAATCACTGCGACCAGAGTGTGGTGAGAATCACTGCGACCAGAGTGTGGGGAGAATCACTACGACCAGAGTGTGGGGAGAATCACTATGACCAGAGTGTGGGGAGAATCGCTGCGACCAGAGTGTGGGGAGCATCGGTACGACCAGAGTGTGAGGAGTATCTCTGCGATCAGAGTGTGGGGAGAATCAGTACGACCAGATTGTGGGGAGAATCGCTACGACCAGAGTGTGGGGAGAATCACTGCGACCAGAGTGTGGGGAGAATCACTGCGACCAGAGTGTGGGGAGAATCGCTACGACCAGAGGGTGGGGAGAATCACTGCGACCAGAGTGTGGGGAGAATCACTGCGACCAGAGTGTGGGGAGAATCACAGCGACCAGAGTGTTGGCAGAATTACTGCGACCAGAGTGTGGGGAGAATCACTACGACCAGAGTGTGGGGAGAATCACTGCGACCAGAGTGTGGGTAGAATCACTTCAACAAGCGTGTGGGGTGAATCACTACGACCAGAGTGTGGGGAGAATCACTGCGACCAGAGTGTGGGGAGAATCGCTACGACCAGAGTATGGGGAGAATCACTACGTCCAGAGTGTGGGGAGAATCCCTGCGACCAGAGTGTGGTGAGAATCACTGCGACCAGAGTGTGGGGAGAATCACTGCGACCAGAGTGTGGGGTGAATCACTGCGACCAGAGTGTGGGGAGAATCACTGCGACCAGAGTGTGTGGAGAATCACTGCGACCAGAGTGTGGGGACAATCGCTACGACCAGAGTGTGGGGAGAGTCACTGCGACCAGAGTGTGTGGAGAATCACTGCGACCAGAGTGTGGGGACAATCGCGGTGACCAGAGTGTGGGGAGAATCACTACGACCAGAGTGTGGGGAGAATCACTACGACCAGAGCGTGGGGAGAATCACTGCGACCAGAGTGTGGGGAGAATCACTGCGACACGAGTGTGGGGAGAATCACTACGACCAGAGTGTGGGGAGAATCACTGCGACCAGAGTGTGGGGAGAATCACTACGACCAGAGTGTGGGGAGAATGACTTCAACCAACGTGTGGGGAGAATCACTGCGACCAGCGTGTGGGGAGACTCACGATGACCAGAGTGTGGGGAGAATCACTGCGACCAGAGTGTGGGGAGAATCGCGATGACCAGAGTGTGGGGAGAATCACTGCGACCAGCGTGTGGGGAGACTCGCGATGACCAGTGTGTGGGGAGAATCACTACGACCAGAGTGTGGGGAGACTCGCGATGACCAGAGTGTGGGGAGAATCACTGCGATCAGAGTGTGGGGAGAATCACTATGACCAGAGTGTGGGGAGAATCACTACGACCAGAGTGTGGGGAGAATCACTGCGATCAGAGTTTGAGGAGAATCACTGCGACCAGAGTGTGGGGAGAATCACTGCGACCAGAGTGTGGGGAGAATCGCTACGACCAGAGGGTGGGGAGAATCACTGCGACCAGAGTGTGGGGAGAATCACTGCGACCAGAGTGTGGGGAGAATCACAGCGACCAGAGTGTTGGCAGAATTACTGCGACCAGAGTGTGGGGAGAATCACTACGACCAGAGTGTGGGGAGAATCACTGCGACCAGAGTGTGGGGAGAATCACTGCGACCAGAGTGTGGGGAGGATCACAGCGACCAGAGTGTGGGGAGAATCACAGCGACCAGAGTGTGGGGAGAATCGCTGCGACCAGGGTGTGGGGAGAATCACAGCGACCAGAGTGTGGGGAGAATCGCTGCGACCAGAGTGTGGGGAGAATCGCGATGACCAGAGTGTGGGGAGAATCACTGCGACCAGAGTGCGGGGAAAATCACAGCGACCAGAGTGTGGGGAGAATCACAGCGACCAGAGTGTGGGGAGAATCGCTGCGACCAGAGTGTGGGGAGAATCACAGCGACCAGAGTGTGGGGAGAATCACAGCGACCAGAGTGTGGGGAGAATAGCTGCGACCAGAGTTTGGGGAGAATCGCGATGACCAGAGTGTGGGGAGAATCACTGCGACCAGAGTGCGGGGAAAATCACAGCGACCAGAGTGTGGGGTGAATCACTGCGACCAGAATGTGGGGAGAATCACTACGACCAGAGTGTGGGTAGAATCACTTCAACAAGCGTGTGGGGTGAATCACTACGACCAGAGTGTGGGGAGAATCACTACGACCAGAGTGTGGGTAGAATCACTTCAACAAGCGTGTGGGGTGAATCACTACGACCAGAGTGTGGGGAGAATCACTGCGACCAGAGTATGGGGAGAATCACTACGTCCAGAGTGTGGGGAGAATCCCTGCGACCAGAGTGTGGGGAGAATCACTGCGACCAGAGTGTGGGGTGAATCACTGCGACCAGAGTGTGGGGTGAATCACTGCGACCAGAGTGTGTGGAGAATCACTGCGACCAGCGAGTGGGCACAATCACTGCGACCAGAGTGTGGGGAGAATCACTGCGACCAGAGTGTGGGGAGAATCGCTGCGACCAGAGTGTGGGGAGAATCGCTGCGACCAGAGTGTGGGGAGAATCACTGCGACCAGAGTGTGTGGAGAATCACTGCGACCAGAGTGTGGGGACAATCGCAACGACCAGAGTGTGGGGAGAATCACTGCGACCAGAGTGTGGGGAGAATCACTGCGACCAGAGTGTGGGGAGAATCACTGCGACCAGAGTGTGGGGAGAATCACTGCGACCAGAGTGTGGGTAGAATCACTTCAACCAGTGTGTGGGTAGAATCACTTCAACCAGAATGTGGGGAGAATCACTACGACCAGAGTGTGGGGAGAATAACTGCGACCAGAGTGTGGGGAGAATCACTGCGGCCAGAGTGTGGGGAGAATCACTGCGAACAGAGTGTCGGCAGAATCACTGCGACCAGAGTGTGGGGAGAATCACTGCGACCAGAGTGCGGGGAGAATCACTGCGACCAGAGTGTGGGTAGAATCAATACGACCAGAGTGTTGGGAGAATCTCTGCGACCAGAGTGTGGGGAGAATCGCTACGACCAGAGTGTGGGGAGAATCGCGACGACCAGAGTGTGGGGAGAATCAATACGACCAGAGTGTGGGGCGAATCACTACGACCAGAGTGTGTGGAGGATCACTGTGAGCAGAGTGTGTGGAGAATCACTGCGACCAGAGTGTGTGGAGAATCGCTACGACCAGAGTGTGGGGAGAATCACGGCGACCAGAGTGTGGGGAGAATCACTGCGACCAGAGTGTGTGGAGAATCGCTACGACCAGAGTGTGGGGAGAATCGCTACGACCAGAGTGTGGGGAGAATCACTGCGAGCAGAGTGTGGGGAGAATCACTGCGACCAGAGTGTGGGTAGAATCACTTCAACCAGTGTGTGGGTAGAATCACTTCAAACAGAATGTGGGGAGAATCACTACGACCAGAGTGTGGGGAGAATCACTGCGACCAGAGTGTGGGGAGAATCACTGCGACCAGAGTGTGGGGAGAATCACTACGACCAGAGTGTGGGTAGAATCACTGCGACCAGAGTGTGGGGAGAATCACTGCGACCAGAGTGTGGGGAGAATCACTTCAACCAGTGTGTGGGGTGAATCACTGCGACCAGAATGCGGGGAGAATCACTGCGACCAGAGTGTGGGGAGAATCACTGCGAGCAGAGTGTGGGTAGAATCACTGCGACCAGAGTGTGGGTAGAATCACTTCAACCAGAATGTGGGGTGAATCACTCCGACCAGGATGTAGGGAGAATCACTACGACCAGAGTGTGGGGAGAATCACTGCGACCAGAGTGTGGGGAGAATCGCTGTGACCAGAGTGTCGGCAGAATCACTGCGACCAGAGTGTGGGGAGAATCACTACGACCAGAGTGTGGGGAGAATCACTGCGACCAGAGTATGGGGAGAATCGCGATGACCAGAGTGTGGGTAGGATCACTTCAACAAGCGTGTGGGGAGAATCACTTCAACCAGCGTGTGGGGAGAATCACTACGACCAGAGTGTGGGGAGAATCACAGCGACCAGAGTGTGAGGAGAATCACAGCGACCAGAGTGTGGGGAGAATCACTGCGACCAGAGTGTGGTGAGAATCACTGCGACCAGAGTGTGGGGAGAATCACTGCGACCAGAGTGTGGGGAGAATCACTGCGACCAGAGTGTGGTGAGAATCACTGCGACCAGAGTGTGGGGAGAATCACTACGACCAGAGTGTGGGGAGAATCACTATGACCAGAGTGTGGGGAGAATCGCTGCGACCAGAGTGTGGGGAGCATCGGTACGACCAGAGTGTGAGGAGTATCTCTGCGATCAGAGTGTGGGGAGAATCAGTACGACCAGATTGTGGGGAGAATCACTACGACCAGAGTGTGGGGAGAATCACTGCGACCAGAGTGTGGGGAGAATCACTGCGACCAGAGTGTGGGGAGAATCGCTACGACCAGAGGGTGGGGAGAATCACTGCGACCAGAGTGTGGGGAGAATCACTGCGACCAGAGTGTGGGGAGAATCACAGCGACCAGAGTGTTGGCAGAATTACTGCGACCAGAGTGTGGGGAGAATCACTACGACCAGAGTGTGGGGAGAATCACTGCGACCAGAGTGTGGGTAGAATCACTTCAACAAGCGTGTGGGGTGAATCACTACGACCAGAGTGTGGGGAGAATCACTGCGACCAGAGTGTGGGGAGAATCGCTACGACCAGAGTATGGGGAGAATCACTACGTCCAGAGTGTGGGGAGAATCCCTGCGACCAGAGTGTGGTGAGAATCACTGCGACCAGAGTGTGGGGAGAATCACTGCGACCAGAGTGTGGGGTGAATCACTGCGACCAGAGTGTGGGGAGAATCACTGCGACCAGAGTGTGTGGAGAATCACTGCGACCAGAGTGTGGGGACAATCGCTACGACCAGAGTGTGGGGAGAGTCACTGCGACCAGAGTGTGTGGAGAATCACTGCGACCAGAGTGTGGGGACAATCGCGGTGACCAGAGTGTGGGGAGAATCACTACGACCAGAGTGTGGGGAGAATCACTACGACCAGAGCGTGGGGAGAATCACTGCGACCAGAGTGTGGGGAGAATCACTGCGACACGAGTGTGGGGAGAATCACTACGACCAGAGTGTGGGGAGAATCACTGCGACCAGAGTGTGGGGAGAATCACTACGACCAGAGTGTGGGGAGAATGACTTCAACCAACGTGTGGGGAGAATCACTGCGACCAGCGTGTGGGGAGACTCACGATGACCAGAGTGTGGGGAGAATCACTGCGACCAGAGTGTGGGGAGAATCGCGATGACCAGAGTGTGGGGAGAATCACTGCGACCAGCGTGTGGGGAGACTCGCGATGACCAGTGTGTGGGGAGAATCACTACGACCAGAGTGTGGGGAGACTCGCGATGACCAGAGTGTGGGGAGAATCACTGCGATCAGAGTGTGGGGAGAATCACTATGACCAGAGTGTGGGGAGAATCACTACGACCAGAGTGTGGGGAGAATCACTGCGATCAGAGTTTGAGGAGAATCACTGCGACCAGAGTGTGGGGAGAATCACTGCGACCAGAGTGTGGGGAGAATCGCTACGACCAGAGGGTGGGGAGAATCACTGCGACCAGAGTGTGGGGAGAATCACTGCGACCAGAGTGTGGGGAGAATCACAGCGACCAGAGTGTTGGCAGAATTACTGCGACCAGAGTGTGGGGAGAATCACTACGACCAGAGTGTGGGGAGAATCACTGCGACCAGAGTGTGGGGAGAATCACTGCGACCAGAGTGTGGGGAGGATCACAGCGACCAGAGTGTGGGGAGAATCACAGCGACCAGAGTGTGGGGAGAATCGCTGCGACCAGAGTGTGGGGAGAATCACAGCGACCAGAGTGTGGGGAGAATCGCTGCGACCAGAGTGTGGGGAGAATCGCGATGACCAGAGTGTGGGGAGAATCACTGCGACCAGAGTGCGGGGAAAATCACAGCGACCAGAGTGTGGGGAGAATCACAGCGACCAGAGTGTGGGGAGAATCGCTGCGACCAGAGTGTGGGGAGAATCACAGCGACCAGAGTGTGGGGTGAATCACTGCGACCAGAATGTGGGGAGAATCACTACGACCAGAGTGTGGGTAGAATCACTTCAACAAGCGTGTGGGGTGAATCACTACGACCAGAGTGTGGGGAGAATCACTACGACCAGAGTGTGGGTAGAATCACTTCAACAAGCGTGTGGGGTGAATCACTACGACCAGAGTGTGGGGAGAATCACTGCGACCAGAGTATGGGGAGAATCACTACGTCCAGAGTGTGGGGAGAATCCCTGCGACCAGAGTGTGGGGAGAATCACTGCGACCAGAGTGTGGGGTGAATCACTGCGACCAGAGTGTGGGGTGAATCACTGCGACCAGAGTGTGTGGAGAATCACTGCGACCAGCGAGTGGGCACAATCACTGCGACCAGAGTGTGGGGAGAATCACTGCGACCAGAGTGTGGGGAGAATCGCTGCGACCAGAGTGTGGGGAGAATCGCTGCGACCAGAGTGTGGGGAGAATCACTGCGACCAGAGTGTGTGGAGAATCACTGCGACCAGAGTGTGGGGACAATCGCAACGACCAGAGTGTGGGGAGAATCACTGCGACCAGAGTGTGGGGAGAATCACTACGACCAGAGTGTGGGGAGAATCACTTCAACCAACGTGTGGGGAGAATCACTGCGACCAGCGTGTGGGGAGACTCGCGATGACCAGAGTGTGGGGAGAATCACTGCGACCAGAGTGTGGGGAGAATCGCGATGACCAGAGTGTGGGGAGAATCACTGCGACCAGCGTGTGGGGAGACTCGCGATGACCAGAGTGTGGGGAGAATCACAACGACCAGAGTGTGGGGAGACTCGCGATGACCAGAGTGTGGGGAGAATCACTGCGATCAGAGTGTGGGGAGAATCACTATGACCAGAGTGTGGGGAGAATCACTACGACCAGAGTGTGGGGAGAATCACTGCGATCAGAGTTTGGGGAGAATCACTACGACCAGAGTGTGGGGAGAATCACTACGACCAGAGTGTGGGGAGAATCACTGCGATCAGAGTGTGGGGAGAATGACTACGACCAGAGTGTGGGGAGAATCGCTGCGACCAGAGTGTGGGGAGAATCGCGATGACCAGAGTGTGGGAAGAATCACTGCGATCAGAGTGTGGGGAGAATCACTGCGACCAGAGTGTGGGGAGAATCACTGCGACCAGAGTGTGGGTAGAATCACTTCAACCAGTGTGTGGGTAGAATCACTTCAAACAGAATGTGGGGAGAATCACTACGACCAGAGTGTGGGGAGAATCACTGCGACCAGAGTGTGGGGAGAATCACTGCGACCAGAGTGTGGGAAGAATCACTGCGACCAGAGTGTGGGGAGAATCACTGCGACCAGAGTGTGGGAAGAATCACTGCGACTAGAGTGTGGGGAGAATCACTACGACCAGAGTGTGGGGAGAATCACTGCGACCAGAGTGTGGGGAGAATCACTGCGACCAGAGTGTGGGGAGAATCACTGCGACCAGAGTGTGGGGAGAATCACTACGACCAGAGTGTGGGTAGAATCACTGCGACCAGAGTGTGGGGAGAATCACTGCGACCAGAGTGTGGGGAGAATCACTGCGACCAGAGTGTGGGGAGAATCACTACGACCAGAGTGTGGGTAGAATCACTTCAACCAGTGTGTGGGGTGAATCACTGCGACCAGAATGCGGGGAGAATCACTGCGACCAGAGTGTGGGGAGAATCACTGCGAGCAGAGTGTGGGAAGAATCACTGCGACCAGAGTGTGGGTAGAATCACTTCAACCAGTATGTGGGGTGAATCACTACGACCAGGATGTAGGGAGAATCACTACGACCAGAGTGTGGGGAGAATCACTGCGACCAGAGTGTGGGGAGAATCACTGCGACCAGAGTGTGGGTAGAATCACTTCAACAAGCATGTGGGGTGAATCACTACGACCAGAGTGTGGGGAGAATCACTGCGACCAGAGTGTGGGGAGAATCGCTACGACCAGAGTATGGGGAGAATCACTACGTCCAGAGTGTGGGGAGAATCCCTGCGACCAGAGTGTGGGGAGAATCACTGCGACCAGAGTGTGGGGAGAATCACTGCGACCAGAGTGTGGGGTGAATCACTGCGACCAGAGTGTGGGGAGAATCACTGCGACCAGAGTGTGTGGAGAATCACTGCGACCAGAGTGTGGGGACAATCGCTACGACCAGAGTGTGGGGAGAATCACTGCGACCAGAGTGTGTGGAGAATCACTGCGACCAGAGTGTGGGGACAATCGCGGTGACCAGAGTGTGGGGAGAATGACTACGACCAGAGCGTGGGGAGAATCACTGCGACCAGAGTGTGGGGAGAATCACTGCGACACGAGTGTGGGGAGAATCACTACGACCAGAGTGTGGGGAGAATCACTGCGACCAGAGTGTGGGGAGAATCACTACGACCAGAGTGTGGGGAGAATGACTTCAACCAACGTGTGGGGAGAATCACTGCGACCAGCGTGTGGGGAGACTCACGATGACCAGAGTGTGGGGAGAATCACTGCGACCAGAGTGTGGGGAGAATCGCGATGACCAGAGTGTGGGGAGAATCACTGCGACCAGCGTGTGGGGAGACTCGCGATGACCAGAGTGAGGGGAGAATCACTACGACCAGAGTGTGGGGAGACTCGCGATGACCAGAGTGTGGGGAGAATCACTGCGATCAGAGCGTGGGGAGAAGCACTATGACCAGAGTGTGGGGAGAATCACTACGACCAGAGTGTGGGGAGAATCACTGCGATCAGAGTTTGGGGAGAATCACTGCGACCAGAGTGTGGGGAGAATCACTGAGACCAGAGTGTGGGGAGAATCGCTACGACCAGAGGGTGGGGAGAATCACTGCGACCAGAGTGTGGGGAGAATCACTGCGACCAGAGTGTGGGGAGAATCACAGCGACCAGAGTGTTGGCAGAATTACTGCGACCAGAGTGTGGGGAGAATCACTACGACCAGAGTGTGGGGAGAATCACTGCGACCAGAGTGTAGGGAGAATCACTGCGACCAGAGTGTGGGGAGGATCACAGCGACCAGAGTGTGGGGAGAATCACAGCGACCAGAGTGTGGGGAGAATCGCTGCGACCAGAGTGTGGGGAGAATCACAGCGACCAGAGTGTGGGGAGAATCGCTGCGACCAGAGTGTGGGGAGAATCGCGATGACCAGAGTGTGGGGAGAATCACTGCGACCAGAGTGCGGGGAAAATCACAGCGACCAGAGTGTGGGGAGAATCACAGCGACCAGAGTGTGGGGAGAATCGCTGCGACCAGAGTGTGGGGAGAATCACAGCGACCAGAGTGTGGGGAGAATCACAGCGACCAGAGTGTGGGGAGAATCGCTGCGACCAGAGTTTGGGGAGAATCGCGATGACCAGAGTGTGGGGAGAATCACTGCGACCAGAGTGCGGGGAAAATCACAGCGACCAGAGTGTGGGGTGAATCACTGCGACCAGAATGTGGGGAGAATCACTACGACCAGAGTGTGGGTAGAATCACTTCAACAAGCGTGTGGGGTGAATCACTACGACCAGAGTGTGGGGAGAATCACTGCGACCAGAGTGTGGGGAGAATCGCTACGACCAGAGTATGGGGAGAATCACTACGTCCAAAGTGTGGGGAGAATCCCTGCGACCAGAGTGTGGGGAGAATCACTGCGACCAGAGTGTGGGGTGAATCACTGCGACCAGAGTGTGGGGTGAATCACTGCGACCAGAGTGTGTGGAGAATCACTGCGACCAGCGAGTGGGCACAATCACTGCGACCAGAGTGTGGGGAGAATCACTGCGACCAGAGTGTGGGGAGAATCACTACGACCAGAGTGTGGGGAGAATCACTTCAACCAACGTGTGGGGAGAATCACTGCGACCAGCGTGTGGGGAGACTCGCGATGACCAGAGTGTGGGGAGAATCACTGCGACCAGAGTGTGGGGAGAATCGCGATGACCAGAGTGTGGGGAGAATCACTGCGACCAGCGTGTGGGGAGACTCGCGATGACCAGAGTGTGGGGAGAATCACTACGACCAGAGTGTGGGGAGACTCGCGATGACCAGAGTGTGGGGAGAATCACTGCGATCAGAGTGTGGGGAGAATCACTATGACCAGAGTGTGGGGAGAATCACTACGACCAGAGTGTGGGGAGAATCACTGCGATCAGAGTTTGGGGAGAATCACTACGACCAGAGTGTGGGGAGAATCACTGCGACCAGAGTGTGGGGAGAATCACTGCGATCAGAGTGTGGGGAGAATGACTACGACCAGAGTGTGGGGAGAATCGCTGCGACCAGAGTGTGGGGAGAATCGCGATGACCAGAGTGTGGGAAGAATCACTGCGATCAGAGTGTGGGGAGAATCACTGCGACCAGAGTGTGGGGAGAATCACTTCAACCAGTGTGTGGGTAGAATCACTTCAAACAGAATGTGGGGAGAATCACTACGACCAGAGTGTGGGGAGAATCACTGCGACCAGAGTGTGGGGAGAATCACTGCGACCAGAGTGTGGGGAGAATCACTACGACCAGAGTGTGGGTAGAATCACTGCGACCAGAGTGTGGGGAGAATCACTGCGACCAGAGTGTGGGTAGAATCACTTCAACCAGTGTGTGGGGTGAATCACTGCGACCAGAATGCGGGGAGAATCACTGCGACCAGAGTGTGGGGAGAATCACTGCGAGCAGAGTGTGGGTAGAATCACTGCGACCAGAGTGTGTGTAGAATCACTTCAACCAGTATGTGGGGTGAATCACTACGACCAGGATGTAGGGAGAATCACTACGACCAGAGTGTGGGGAGAATCACTGCGACCAGAGTGTGGGGAGAATCGCTGTGACCAGAGTGTCGGCAGAATCACTGCGACCAGAGTGTGGGGAGAATCACTACGACCAGAGTGTGGGGAGAATCACAGCGACCAGAGTGTGAGGAGAATGACTGCGACCAGAGTGTGGGGAGAATCACTGCGACCAGAGTGTGGTGAGAATCACTGCGACCAGAGTGTGGGGAGAATCACTACGACCAGAGTGTGGGGAGAATCACTGCGACCAGAGTGTGGGGAGAATCACTGCGACCAGAGTGTGGGGAGAATCACTACGACCAGAGTGTGGGGAGAATCACTATGACCAGAGTGTGGGGAGAATCACTGCGACCAGAGTGTGGGGAGAATCGCTACGACCAGAGTATGGGGAGAATCACTACGTCCAGAGTGTGGGGAGAATCCCTGCGACCAGAGTGTGGGGAGAATCACTGCGACCAGAGTGTGGGGAGAATCACTGCGACCAGAGTGTGGGGTGAATCACTGCGACCAGAGTGTGGGGAGAATCACTGCGACCAGAGTGTGTGGAGAATCACTGCGACCAGAGTGTGGGAACAATCGCTACGACCAGAGTGTGGGGAGAATCACTGCGACCAGAGTGTGTGGAGAATCACTGCGACCAGAGTGTGGGGACAATCGCGGTGACCAGAGTGTGGGGAGAATGACTACGACCAGAGCGTGGGGAGAATCACTGCGACCAGAGTGTGGGGAGAATCACTGCGACACGAGTGTGGGGAGAATCACTACGACCAGAGTGTGGGGAGAATCACTGCGACCAGAGTGTGGGGAGAATCACGACGACCAGAGTGTGGGGAGAATGACTTCAACCAACGTGTGGGGAGAATCACTGCGACCAGCGTGTGGGGAGACTCACGATGACCAGAGTGTGGGGAGAATCACTGCGACCAGAGTGTGGGGAGAATCGCGATGACCAGAGTGTGGGGAGAATCACTGCGACCAGCGTGTGGGGAGACTCGCGATGACCAGAGTGTGGGGAGAATCACTACGACCAGAGTGTGGGGAGACTCGCGATGACCAGAGTGTGGGGACAATCACTGCGATCAGAGTGTGGGGAGAATCACTATGACCAGAGTGTGGGGAGAATCACTACGACCAGAGTGTGGGGAGAATCACTGCGATCAGAGTTTGGGGAGAATCACTGCGACCAGAGTGTGGGGAGAATCACTGCGACCAGAGTGTGGGGAGAATCGCTCCGACCAGAGGGTGGGGAGAATCACTGCGACCAGAGTGTGGGGAGAATCACTGCGACCAGAGTGTGGGCAGAATCACAGCGACCAGAGTGTTGGCAGAATCACTGCGACCAGAGTGTGGGGAGAATCACTACCACCAGAGTGTGGGGAGAATCACTGCGACCAGAGTGTGGGGAGAATCACTGCGACCAGAGTGTGGGGAGGATCACTGCGACCAGAGTGTGGGGAGAATCACAGCGACCAGAGTGTGGGGAGAATCACAGCGACCAGAGTGTGGGGAGAATCGCTGCGACCAGAGTGTGGGGAGAATCGCGATGACCAGAGTGTGGGGAGAATCACTGCGACCAGAGTGCGGGGAAAATCACAGCGACCAGAGTGTGGGGTGAATCACTGCGACCAGAATGTGGGGAGAATCACTACGACCAGAGTGTGGGTAGAATCACTTCAACAAGCGTGTGGGGTGAATCACTACGACCAGAGTGTGGGGAGAATCACTGCGACCAGAGTGTAGGGAGAATCGCTACGACCAGAGTATGGGGTGAATCACTGCGACCAGAGTGTGGGTTGAATCACTGCGACCAGAGTGTGTGGAGAATCACTGCGACCAGCGAGTGGGGACAATCACTGCGACCAGAGTGTGGGGAGAATCACTGCGACCAGAGTGTGGGGAGAATCACTGCGACCAGAGTGTGGGGAGAATCACTGCGACCAGAGTGTGTGGAGAATCACTGCGACCAGAGTGTGGGGACAATCGCTACGACCAGAGTGTGGGGAGAATCACTGCGACCAGAGTGTGGGGAGAATCACTACGACCAGAGTGTGGGGAGAATCACTTCAACCAACGTGTGGGGAGAATCACTGCGACCAGCGTGTGGGGAGACTCGCGATGACCAGAGTGTGGGGAGAATCACTGCGACCAGAGTGTGGGGAGAATCGCGATGACCAGAGTGTGGGGAGAATCACTGCGACCAGCGTGTGGGGAGACTCGCGATGACCAGAGTGTGGGGAGAATCACTACGACCAGAGTGTGGGGAGACTCGCGATGACCAGAGTGTGGGGAGAATCACTGCGATCAGAGTGTGGGGAGAATCACTATGACCAGAGTGTGGGGAGAATCACTACGACCAGAGTGTGGGGAGAATCACTGCGATCAGAGTTTGGGGAGAATCACTACGACCAGAGTGTGGGGAGAATCACTACGACCAGAGTGTGGGGAGAATCACTGCGATCAGAGTGTGGGGAGAATGACTACGACCAGAGTGTGGGGAGAATCGCTGCGACCAGAGTGTGGGGAGAATCGCGATGACCAGAGTGTGGGAAGAATCACTGCGATCAGAGTGTGGGGAGAATCACTGCGACCAGAGTGTGGGGAGAATCACTGCGACCAGAGTGTGGGTAGAATCACTTCAACCAGTGTGTGGGTAGAATCACTTCAAACAGAATGTGGGGAGAATCACTACGACCAGAGTGTGGGGAGAATCACTGCGACCAGAGTGTGGGGAGAATCACTGCGACCAGAGTGTGGGGAGAATCACTACGACCAGAGTGTGGGTAGAATCACTGCGACCAGAGTGTGGGTAGAATCACTTCAACCAGTGTGTGGGGTGAATCACTGCGACCAGAATGCGGGGAGAATCACTGCGACCAGAGTGTGGGGAGAATCACTGCGAGCAGAGTGTGGGTAGAATCACTGCGACCAGAGTGTGGGTATATTCACTTCAACCAGTATGTGGGGTGAATCACTACGACCAGGATGTAGGGAGAATCACTACGACCAGAGTGTGGGGAGAATCACTGCGACCAGAGTGTGGGGAGAATCGCTGTGACCAGAGTGTCGGCAGAATCACTGCGACCAGAGTGTGGGGAGAATCACTACGGCCAGAGTGTGGGGAGAATCACTGCGACCAGAGTGTGGGGAGAATCACTGCGACCAGAGTATGGGGAGAATCGCGATGACCAGAGTGTGGGTAGAATCACTTCAACAAGCGTGTGGGGAGAATCACTTCAACCAGCGTGTGGGGAGAATCACTACGACCAGAGTGTGGGGAGAATCACTGCGACCAGAGTGTGGTGAGAATCACTGCGACCAGAGTGTGGGGAGAATAACTGCGACCAGAGTGTGGGGAGAATCACTGCGACCAGAGTGTGGTGAGAATCACTGCGACCAGAGTGTGGGGAGAATCACTACGACCAGAGTGTGGGGAGAATCACTGCGACCAGAGTGTGGGGAGAATCACTATGACCAGAGTGTGGGGAGAATCGCTGCGACCAGAGTGTGGGGAGAATCACTGCGACCAGAGTGTGGGGAGAATCAGTACGACCAGAGTGTGGGGAGAATCAGTACGACCAGAGTGTGGGGAGAAACACTCCGACCAGAGTGTGGGGAGAATCACTACGACCAGATTGTGGGGAGAATCACTACGACCAGAGCGTGGTGAGAATCACAGCGACCAGAGTGTGGGCAGAATGGCGACGACCAGAGAGCGGGGAGAATCACTCCGACCAGAGTGTGGGGAGAATCACTACGACCAGAGTGTGGGGAAAATCACTGCGACCAGAGTGTGGGGAGAATCACTGCGACCAGTGTGTGGGGAAAACCCCGACTACCAGAGTGTGGCGAGAATCACAGCGACCAGAGCGTGGTGAGAATCACTGCGACCAGAGTGTGGGGAGAGTCACTGCGACAAGAGTGTGGGGAGAATCAATGCGACCAGAGTGTGGGGAGAATCACGACGACCAGAGTGTGGGGAGGATCGTGACGACCAGAGTGTGGGGAGAATCACTGCGACCAGAGTGTGAGGAAAATCATTACGACCAGAGTGTGGGGAGAATCGCGATGACCAGCGTGTGGGGAGAATCACTGCGACCAGCGTGTGGGGAGACTCGCGATGACCAGAGTGTGGGGAGAATCACTGCGATCAGAGTGTAGGGAGAATCGCGATGACCAGAGTGTGGGGAGAATCACTGCGATCAGAGTGTGGGGAGACTCGCGATGACCAGAGTTTGGGGAGAATCACTGCGATCAGAGTGTGGGGAGAATCACTACGACCAGAGTGTGGGGAGAATCGCTGCGACCAGAGTGTGGGGAGACTCGCGATGGCCAGAGTGTGGGGAGAATCGCGATGACCAGAGTGTGGGGAGAATCACTACGAGCAGAGTGTGGGGAGAATCACTGCGACCAGAGTGTGGGGAGGTTCACTGCCACCAGATTGTGGGGAGAATCACTTCAACCAGCATGTGGGGAGAATCAGTACGACCAGAATGCGTGGAGAATCACTGCGAGCAGAGTGTGGGGAGAATCACTGCAACCAGAGTGTGGGGAGAATCACTGCGAGCAGAGTGTGGGGAGAATCACTACGACCAGAGTGTGGGGAGAATCACTGCGACCAGAGTGTGGGGAGAATCACAGCGATCAGATTGTGGGGAGAATAACTGCGATCAGAGTGTGGGGAGAATCACTGCGACCAGAGTGTGGGGAGAATCACTGCGACCAGAGTGTGGGTAGAATCACTTCAAACAGAATGTGGGGAGAATCACTACGACCAGAGTGTGGGGAGAATCACTGCGACCAGAGTGTGGGGAGAATCACTGCGACCAGAGTGTGGGGAGAATCACTACGACCAGAGTGTGGGTAGAATCACTGCGACCAGAGTGTGGGTAGAATCACTTCAACCAGTGTGTGGGGTGAATCACTGCGACCAGAATGCGGGGAGAATCACTGCGACCAGAGTGTGGGGAGAATCACTGCGAGCAGAGTGTGGGTAGAATCACTGCGACCAGAGTGTGGGTATATTCACTTCAACCAGTATGTGGGGTGAATCACTACGACCAGGATGTAGGGAGAATCACTACGACCAGAGTGTGGGGAGAATCACTGCGACCAGAGTGTGGGGAGAATCGCTGTGACCAGAGTGTCGGCAGAATCACTGCGACCAGAGTGTGGGTAGAATCACTACGACCAGAGTGTGGGGAGAATCACTGCGACCAGAGTGTGGGGAGAATCACTGCGACCAGAGTATGGGGAGAATCGCGATGACCAGAGTGTGGGTAGAATCACTTCAACAAGCGTGTGGGGAGAATCACTTCAACCAGCGTGTGGGGAGAATCACTACGACCAGAGTGTGGGGAGAATCACAGCGACCAGAGTGTGAGGAGAATGACAGCGACCAGAGTGTGGGGAGAATCACTGCGACCAGAGTGTGGTGAGAATCACTGCGACCAGAGTGTGGGGAGAATAACTGCGACCAGAGTGTGGGGAGAATCACTGCGACCAGAGTGTGGTGAGAATCACTGCGACCAGAGTGTGGGGAGAATCACTACGACCAGAGTGTGGGGAGAATCACTATGACCAGAGTGTGGGGAGAATCGCTGCGACCAGAGTGTGGGGAGAATCACTGCGACCAGAGTGTGGGGAGAATCAGTACGACCAGAGTGGGGGGAGAATCAGTACGACCAGAGTGTGGGGAGAAACACTCCGACCAGAGTGTGGGGAGAATCACTACGACCAGATTGTGGGGAGAATCACTACGACCAGAGCGTGGTGAGAATCACAGCGACCAGAGTGTGGGCAGAATGGCGACGACCAGAGAGCGGGGAGAATCACTCCGACCAGAGTGTGGGGAGAATCACTACGACCAGAGTGTGGGGAAAATCACTGCGACCAGAGTGTGGGGAGAATCACTGCGACCAGTGTGTGGGGAAAACCCCGACTACCAGAGTGTGGCGGGAATCACAGCGACCAGAGCGTGGTGAGAATCACTGCGACCAGAGTGTGGGGAGAGTCACTGCGACAAGAGTGTGGGGAGAATCAATGCGACCAGAGTGTGGGGAGAATCACGACGACCAGAGTGTGGGGAGGATCGTGACGACCAGAGTGTGGGGAGAATCACTGCGACCAGAGTGTGAGGAAAATCATTACGACCAGAGTGTGGGGAGAATCGCGATGACCAGCGTGTGGGGAGAATCACTGCGACCAGCGTGTGGGGAGACTCGCGATGACCAGAGTGTGGGGAGAATCACTGCGATCAGAGTGTAGGGAGAATCGCGATGACCAGAGTGTGGGGAGAATCACTGCGATCAGAGTGTGGGGAGACTCGCGATGACCAGAGTTTGGGGAGAATCACTGCGATCAGAGTGTGGGGAGAATCACTACGACCAGAGTGTGGGGAGAATCGCTGCGACCAGAGTGTGGGGAGACTCGCGATGGCCAGAGTGTGGGGAGAATCGCGATGACCAGAGTGTGGGGAGAATCACTACGAGCAGAGTGTGGGGAGAATCACTGCGACCAGAGTGTGGGGAGGTTCACTGCCACCAGATTGTGGGGAGAATCACTTCAACCAGCATGTGGGGAGAATCAGTACGACCAGAATGCGGGGAGAATCACTGCGAGCAGAGTGTGGGGAGAATCACTGCAACCAGAGTGTGGGGAGAATCACTGCGAGCAGAGTGTGGGGAGAATCACTACGACCAGAGTGTGGGGAGAATCACTGCGACCAGAGTGTGGGGAGAATCACAGCGACCAGATTGTGGGGAGAATCACTGCGACCAGAGTGTGGGGAGAATCACTGCAACCAGAGTGTGGGTAGAATCACTTCAACCAGTGTGTGGGGAGAATCACAACGACCAGAGTGTGGGGAGAATCACTGCGACCAGAGTGTGGGGAGAATCACTGCGACCAGAGTGTGGGGAGAATCGCTACAACCAGAGGGTGGGGAGAATCGCTGCGACCAGAGTGTGGGGAGAATCACTACGACCAGAGTGTGGGGAGAATCACTACGACCAGAGTGTGGGGAGAATCGCTACGATCAGAGTGTGGAGTGAAAAACTACGACCACAGTGTGGGGAGAATCGCGACGACCAAAGTGTGGGGAGAATCACTGCGACCAGAGTGTGGGGAGAATCACTACGACCAGAGTGTGGGGAGAATCGCTGCGACCAGAGTGTGGGGAGAATCACTGCGACCAGAGTGTGGGGAGAATCACTGCGACCAGAGTGTGGGGAGAATCGCGACGACCAGAGTGTGGGGAGAATCGCTGCGACCAGAGTGTGGGGTGAATCACTACGACCAGAGTGTGAGGAGAATCACTACGACCAGAGTGTGGGGAGAATCACTACGACCAGAGTGTGGGGAGAATCACTTCGACCAGAGTGTGGGGAGAATCACTGCGACCAGAGTGTGGGGAGAATCGCGACGACCAGAGTGTGGGGAGAATAGCGGTGACCAGAGTGTGGGGAGAATCACTGTGACCAGAAGGTGGGGACAATCACTACGACCAGTGAGTGGGGAGAATCACTGCGACCAGAGTTTGGGGAGAATCACTGCGACCAGAGTGTGGGGAGAATCACTGCGACCAGAGTGTGGGGAGAATCACTGCGACCAGAGTGTGGGGAGAATCGCTGTGACCAGAGTGTCGGCAGAATCACTGCGACCAGAGTGTGGGTAGAATCACTACGACCAGAGTGTGGGGAGAATCACTGCGACCAGAGTGTGGGGAGAATCACTGCGACCAGAGTATGGGGAGAATCGCGATGACCAGAGTGTGGGTAGAATCACTTCAACAAGCGTGTGGGGAGAATCACTTCAACCAGCGTGTGGGGAGAATCACTACGACCAGAGTGTGGGGAGAATCACAGCGACCAGAGTGTGAGGAGAATGACAGCGACCAGAGTGTGGGGAGAATCACTGCGACCAGAGTGTGGTGAGAATCACTGCGACCAGAGTGTGGGGAGAATAACTGCGACCAGAGTGTGGGGAGAATCACTGCGACCAGAGTGTGGTGAGAATCACTGCGACCAGAGTGTGGGGAGAATCACTACGACCAGAGTGTGGGGAGAATCACTATGACCAGAGTGTGGGGAGAATCGCTGCGACCAGAGTGTGGGGAGAATCACTGCGACCAGAGTGTGGGGAGAATCAGTACGACCAGAGTGTGGGGAGAATCAGTACGACCAGAGTGTGGGGAGAAACACTCCGACCAGAGTGTGGGGAGAATCACTACGACCAGATTGTGGGGAGAATCACTACGACCAGAGCGTGGTGAGAATCACAGCGACCAGAGTGTGGGCAGAATGGCGACGACCAGAGAGCGGGGAGAATCACTCCGACCAGAGTGTGGGGAGAATCACTACGACCAGAGTGTGGGGAAAATCACTGCGACCAGAGTGTGGGGAGAATCACTGCGACCAGTGTGTGGGGAAAACCCCGACTACCAGAGTGTGGCGAGAATCACAGCGACCAGAGCGTGGTGAGAATCACTGCGACCAGAGTGTGGGGAGAGTCACTGCGACAAGAGTGTGGGGAGAATCAATGCGACCAGAGTGTGGGGAGAATCACGACGACCAGAGTGTGGGGAGAATCACTGCGACCAGAGTGTGAGGAAAATCATTACGACCAGAGTGTGGGGAGAATCGCGATGACCAGCGTGTGGGGAGAATCACTGCGACCAGCGTGTGGGGAGACTCGCGATGACCAGAGTGTGGGGAGAATCACTGCGATCAGAGTGTAGGGAGAATCGCGATGACCAGAGTGTGGGGAGAATCACTGCGATCAGAGTGTGGGGAGACTCGCGATGACCAGAGTTTGGGGAGAATCACTGCGATCAGAGTGTGGGGAGAATCACTACGACCAGAGTGTGGGGAGAATCGCTGCGACCAGAGTGTGGGGAGACTCGCGATGGCCAGAGTGTGGGGAGAATCGCGATGACCAGAGTGTGGGGAGAATCACTACGAGCAGAGTGTGGGGAGAATCACTGCGACCAGAGTGTGGGGAGGTTCACTGCCACCAGATTGTGGGGAGAATCACTTCAACCAGCATGTGGGGAGAATCAGTACGACCAGAATGCGGGGAGAATCACTGCGAGCAGAGTGTGGGGAGAATCACTGCAACCAGAGTGTGGGGAGAATCACTGCGAGCAGAGTGTGGGGAGAATCACTACGACCAGAGTGTGGGGAGAATCACTGCGACCAGAGTGTGGGGAGAATCACAGCGACCAGATTGTGGGGAGAATCACTGCGACCAGAGTGTGGGGAGAATCACTGCAACCAGAGTGTGGGTAGAATTACTTCAACCAGTGTGTGGGGAGAATCACAACGACCAGAGTGTGGGGAGAATCACTGCGACCAGAGTGTGGGGAGAATCACTGCGACCAGAGTGTGGGGAGAATCGCTACAACCAGAGGGTGGGGAGAATCGCTGCGACCAGAGTGTGGGGAGAATCACTACGACCAGAGTGTGGGGAGAATCACTACGACCAGAGTGTGGGGAGAATCGCTACGATCAGAGTGTGGAGTGAAAAACTACGACCACAGTGTGGGGAGAATCGCGACGACCAAAGTGTGGGGAGAATCACGGCGACCAGAGTGTGGGGAGAATCACTACGACCAGAGTGTGGGAAGAATCGCTGCGACCAGAGTGTGGGGAGAATCACTGCGACCAGAGTGTGGGGAGAATCACTGCGACCAGAGTGTGGGGAGAATCGCGACGACCAGAGTGTGGGGAGAATCGCTGCGACCAGAGTGTGGGGTGAATCACTACGACCAGAGTGTGAGGAGAATCACTACGACCAGAGTGTGGGGAGAATCACTACGACCAGAGTGTGGGGAGAATCACTTCGACCAGAGTGTGGGGAGAATCACTGCGACCAGAGTGTGGGGAGAATCGCGACGACCAGAGTGTGGGGAGAATAGCGGTGACCAGAGTGTGGGGAGAATCACTGTGACCAGAAGGTGGGGACAATCACTACGACCAGTGAGTGGGGAGAATCACTGCGACCAGAGTTTGGGGAGAATCACTGCGACCAGAGTGTGGGGAGAATCACTGCGACCAGAGTGTGGGGAGAATCACTGCGACCAGAGTGTGGGGAGAATCACTGCGACCAGAGTGTGGGGAGAATCACTGCGACCAGAGTGTGGGGAGAATCACTGCGACCAGAGTGTGGGGAGAATCACTGCGACCAGAGTGTGGGGAGAATCATTGCGACCAGAGTGTGGGGAGAATCACTGCGACCAGAGTGTGGGGAGAATCCAGAGTGCGGGGAAAATCACTACGACCAGAGTTTGGGGAGAATCACTACAACCAGAGTGTGGGGAGAATCACTACGACCAGAGTGTGGGGAGAATCACTGCGACCAGAGTGTGGGGAGAATCACCGCGACCAGAGTGTGGGGAGAATCACCGCGACCAGAGTGTGGGGAGAATCACTGCGACCAGAGTGTGGGGAGAATCACTACGACCAGAGTGTGGGGAGAATCATTGCGACCAGAGTGTGGGGAGAATCACTGCGACCAGAGTGTGGGGAGAATCACTGCGACCAGAGTGTGGGGAGAATCACTGCGATGAGAGTGTTGGGAAAATCACTACGACCAGAGTGTGGGGAGAATCGCTATGACCAGAGTGTGGGGAGAATCACGACTACCAGAGTGTGGGGAGAATCACTATGACCAGAGTGTGGGGAGAATCACTACGACCAGAGTGTGGGGAGAATCACTGCGACCAGAGTGTGGGGAGAATCACTGCGACTAGAGTGTGGGGAGAATCACTACGACCAGAGTGTGGGGAGACTCGCGATGACCAGAGTGTGGGGAGAATCACTGCGATCAGAGTGTGGGGAGAATCACTATGACCAGAGTGTGGGGAGAATCACTACGACCAGAGTGTGGGGAGAATCACTGCGATCAGAGTTTGGGGAGAATCACTACGACCAGAGTGTGGGGAGAATCACTACGACCAGAGTGTGGGGAGAATCACTGCGATCAGAGTGTGGGGAGAATGACTACGACCAGAGTGTGGGGAGAATCGCTGCGACCAGAGTGTGGGGAGAATCGCGATGACCAGAGTGTGGGAAGAATCACTGCGATCAGAGTGTGGGGAGAATCACTGCGACCAGAGTGTGGGGAGAATCACTGCGACCAGAGTGTGGGTAGAATCACTTCAACCAGTGTGTGGGTAGAATCACTTCAAACAGAATGTGGGGATAATCACTACGACCAGAGTGTGGGGAGAATCACTGCGACCAGAGTGTGGGGAGAATCACTGCGACCAGAGTGTGGGGAGAATCACTACGACCAGAGTGTGGGTAGAAACACTGCGACCAGAGTGTGGGTAGAATCACTTCAACCAGTGTGTGGGGTGAATCACTGCGACCAGAATGCGGGGAGAATCACTGCGACCAGAGTGTGGGGAGAATCACTGCGAGCAGAGTGTGGGTAGAATCACTGCGACCAGAGTGTGGGTATATTCACTTCAACCAGTATGTGGGGTGAATCACTACGACCAGGATGTAGGGAGAATCACTACGACCAGAGTGTGGGGAGAATCACTGCGACCAGAGTGTGGGGAGAATCGCTGTGACCAGAGTGTCGGCAGAATCACTGCGACCAGAGTGTGGGGAGAATCACTACGACCAGAGTGTGGGGAGAATCACTGCGACCAGAGTGTGGGGAGAATCACTGCGACCAGAGTATGGGGAGAATCGCGATGACCAGAGTGTGGGTAGAATCACTTCAACAAGCGTGTGGGGAGAATCACTTCAACCAGCGTGTGGGGAGAATCACTACGACCAGAGTGTGGGGAGAATCACAGCGACCAGAGTGTGAGGAGAATGACAGCGACCAGAGTGTGGGGAGAATCACTGCGACCAGAGTGTGGTGAGAATCACTGCGACCAGAGTGTGGGGAGAATAACTGCGACCAGAGTGTGGGGAGAATCACTGCGACCAGAGTGTGGTGAGAATCACTGCGACCAGAGTGTGGGGAGAATCACTACGACCAGAGTGTGGGGAGAATCACTATGACCAGAGTGTGGGGAGAATCGCTGCGACCAGAGTGTGGGGAGAATCACTGCGACCAGAGTGTGGGGAGAATCAGTACGACCAGAGTGTGGGGAGAATCAGTACGACCAGAGTGTGGGGAGAAACACTCCGACCAGAGTGTGGGGAGAATCACTACGACCAGATTGTGGGGAGAATCACTACGACCAGAGCGTGGTGAGAATCACAGCGACCAGAGTGTGGGCAGAATGGCGACGACCAGAGAGCGGGGAGAATCACTCCGACCAGAGTGTGGGGAGAATCACTACGACCAGAGTGTGGGGAAAATCACTGCGACCAGAGTGTGGGGAGAATCACTGCGACCAGTGTGTGGGGAAAACCCCGACTACCAGAGTGTGGCGAGAATCACAGCGACCAGAGCGTGGTGAGAATCACTGCGACCAGAGTGTGGGGAGAGTCACTGCGACAAGAGTGTGGGGAGAATCAATGCGACCAGAGTGTGGGGAGAATCACGACGACCAGAGTGTGGGGAGGATCGTGACGACCAGAGTGTGGGGAGAATCACTGCGACCAGAGTGAGAGGAAAATCATTACGACCAGAGTGTGGGGAGAATCGCGATGACCAGCGTGTGGGGAGAATCACTGCGACCAGCGTGTGGGGAGACTCGCGATGACCAGAGTTTGGGGAGAATCACTGCGATCAGAGTGTGGGGAGAATCACTACGACCAGAGTGTGGGGAGAATCGCTGCGACCAGAGTGTGGGGAGACTCGCGATGGCCAGAGTGTGGGGAGAATCGCGATGACCAGAGTGTGGGGAGAATCACTACGAGCAGAGTGTGGGGAGAATCACTGCGACCAGAGTGTGGGGAGGTTCACTGCCACCAGATTGTGGGGAGAATCACTTCAACCAGCATGTGGGGAGAATCAGTACGACCAGAATGCGGGGAGAATCACTGCGAGCAGAGTGTGGGGAGAATCACTGCAACCAGAGTGTGGGGAGAATCACTGCGAGCAGAGTGTGGGGAGAATCACTACGACCAGAGTGTGGGGAGAATCACTGCGACCAGAGTGTGGGGAGAATCACAGCGACCAGATTGTGGGGAGAATCACTGCGACCAGAGTGTGGGGAGAATCACTGCAACCAGAGTGTGGGTAGAATCACTTCAACCAGTGTGTGGGGAGAATCACAACGACCAGAGTGTGGGGAGAATCACTGCGACCAGAGTGTGGGGAGAATCACTGCGACCAGAGTGTGGGGAGAATCGCTACAACCAGAGGGTGGGGAGAATCGCTGCGACCAGAGCGTGGGGAGAATCACTACGACCAGAGTGTGGGGAGAATCACTACGACCAGAGTGTGGGGAGAATCGCTACGATCAGAGTGTGGAGTGAAAAACTACGACCACAGTGTGGGGAGAATCGCGACGACCAAAGTGTGGGGAGAATCACTGCGACCAGAGTGTGGGGAGAATCACTACGACCAGAGTGTGGGGAGTATCGCTGCGACCAGAGTGTGGGGAGAATCACTGCGACCAGAGTGTGGGGAGAATCACTGCGACCAGAGTGTGGGGAGAATCGCGACGACCAGAGTGTGGGGAGAATCGCTGCGACCAGAGTGTGGGGTGAATCACTACGACCAGAGTGTGAGGAGAATCACTACGACCAGAGTGTGGGGAGAATCACTACGACCAGAGTGTGGGGAGAATCACTTCGACCAGAGTGTGGGGAGAATCACTGCGACCAGAGTGTGGGGAGAATCGCGACGACCAGAGTGTGGGGAGAATAGCGGTGACCAGAGTGTGGGGAGAATCACTGTGACCAGAAGGTGGGGACAATCACTACGACCAGTGAGTGGGGAGAATCACTGCGACCAGAGTTTGGGGAGAATCACTGCGACCAGAGTGTGGGGAGAATCACTGCGACCAGAGTGTGGGGAGAATCACTGCGACCAGAGTGTGGGGAGAATCACTGCGACCAGAGTGTGGGGAGAATCACTGCGACCAGAGTGTGGGGAGAATCACTGCGACCAGAGTGTGGGGAGAATCACTGCGACCAGAGTGTGGGGAGAATCATTGCGACCAGAGTGTGGGGAGAATCACTGCGACCAGAGTGTGGGGAGAATCCCGAGTGCGGGGAAAATCACTACGACCAGAGTTTGGGGAGAATCACTACAACCAGAGTGTGGGGAGAATCACTACGACCAGAGTGTGGGGAGAATCACTGCGACCAGAGTGTGGGGAGAATCACCGCGACCAGAGTGTGGGGAGAATCACCGCGACCAGAGTGTGGGGAGAATCACTGCGACCAGAGTGTGGGGAGAATCACTACGACCAGAGTGTGGGGAGAATCATTGCGACCAGAGTGTGGGGAGAATCACTGCGACCAGAGTGTGGGGAGAATCACTGCGACCAGAGTGTGGGGAGAATCACTGCGACGAGAGTGTTGGGAAAATCACTACGACCAGAGTGTGGGGAGAATCGCTATGACCAGAGTGTGGGGAGAATCACGACTACCAGAGTGTGGGGAGAATCACTATGACCAGAGTGTGGGGAGAATCACTACGACCAGAGTGTGGGGAGAATCACTGCGACCAGAGTGTGGGGAGAATCACTGCGACTAGAGTGCGGGGAGAATCACTACGACCAGAGTGTGGGCAGAATCACTGCGACTAGAGTGCGGGGAGAATCACTACGACCAGAGTGTGGGGAGAATCACTACGACCAGAGTGTGGGGAGAATCACTGCGACCAGAGAGTGGGGAGAATCACTGCGACTAGAGTGCGGGGAGAATCACTACGACCAGAGTGTGGGGAGAATCACTACGACCAGAGTGTGAGGAGAATCACTACGACCAGAGTGTGGGGAGAATCACTGCGACCAGAGTGTGGTGAGAATCACTGCGACCAGAGTGTGGGGAGAATCACTGCGACCAGAGTGTGGGGAGAATCACTGCGACCAGAGTGTGGTGGGAATCACTGCGACCAGAGTGTGGGGAGAATCACTACGACCAGAGTGTGGGGAGAATCACTATGACCAGAGTGTGGGGAGAATCGCTGCGACCAGAGTGTGGGGAGCATCGGTACGACCAGAGTGTGAGGAGTATCTCTGCGATCAGAGTGTGGGGAGAATCAGTACGACCAGAGTGTGGGGAGAATCAGTACGACCAGAGTGTGGGGAGAAACACTCCGACCAGAGTGTGGGGAGAATCACTACGACCAGATTGTGGGGAGAATCACTACGACCAGATTGTGGGGAGAATCACTACGACCAGAGCGTGGTGAGAATCACAGCGACCAGAGTGTGGGCAGAATGGCGACGACTAGAGAGCGGGGAGAATCACTCCGACCAGAGTGTGGGGAGAATCACTACGACCAGAGTGTGGGGAAAATCACTGCGACCAGAGTGTGGGGAGAATCACTGCGACCAGTGTGTGGGGAAAACCCCGACTACCAGAGTGTGGCGAGAATCACAGCGACCAGAGCGTGGTGAGAATCACTGCGACCAGAGTGTGGGGAGAGTCACTGCGACAAGAGTGTGGGGAGAATCACTGCGACCAGAGTGTGGGGAGAATCAATGCGACCAGAGTGTGGGGAGAATCACGACGACCAGAGTGTGGGGAGGATCGTGACGACCAGAGTGTGGGGAGAATCACTGCGACCAGAGTGTGAGGAAAATCATTACGACCAGAGTGTGGGGAGAATCGCGATGACCAGCGTGTGGGGAGAATCACTGCGACCAGCGTGTGGGGAGACTCGCGATGACCAGAGTGTGGGGAGAATCACTGCGATCAGAGTGTAGGGAGAATCGCGATGACCAGAGTGTGGGGAGAATCACTGCGATCAGAGTGCGGGGAGACTCGCGATGACCAGAGTTTGGGGAGAATCACTGCGATCAGAGTGTGGGGAGAATCACTACGACCAGAGTGTGGGGAGAATCGCTGCGACCAGAGTGTGGGGAGAATCGCGATGACCAGAGTGTGGGGAGAATCACTACGAGCAGAGTGTGGGGAGAATCACTGCGACCAGAGTGTGGGGAGGTTCACTGCCACCAGATTGTGGGGAGAATCACTTCAACCAGCGTGTGGGGAGAATCAGTACGACCAGAATGCGGGGAGAATCACTGCGAGCAGAGTGTGGGGAGAATCACTGCAACCAGAGTGTGGGGAGAATCACTGCGATCAGAGTGTGGGGAGAATCACAACGACCAGAGTGTGGGGAGAATCACTGCGACCAGAGTGTGGGGAGAATCACAGCGACCAGATTGTGGGGAGAATCACTGCGACCAGAGTGTGGGGAGAATCACTGCAACCAGAGTGTGGGTAGAATCACTTCAACCAGTGTGTGGGGAGAATCACAACGACCAGAGTGTGGGGAGAATCACTGCGACCAGAGTGTGGGGAGAATCACTGCGACCAGAGTGTGGTGGGAATCACTGCGACCAGAGTGTGGGGAGAATCACTACGACCAGAGTGTGGGGAGAATCACTATGACCAGAGTGTGGGGAGAATCGCTGCGACCAGAGTGTGGGGAGCATCGGTACGACCAGAGTGTGAGGAGTATCTCTGCGATCAGAGTGTGGGGAGAATCAGTACGACCAGAGTGTGGGGAGAATCAGTACGACCAGAGTGTGGGGAGAAACACTCCGACCAGAGTGTGGGGAGAATCACTACGACCAGATTGTGGGGAGAATCACTACGACCAGAGTGTGGGGAGAATCACTACGAACAGAGCGTGGTGAGAATCACAGCGACCAGAGTGTGGGCAGAATGGCGACGACTAGAGAGCGGGGAGAATCACTCCGACCAGAGTGTGGGGAGAATCACTACGACCAGAGTGTGGGGAAAATCACTGCGACCAGAGTGTGGGGAGAATCACTGCGACCAGTGTGTGGGGAAAACCCCGACTACCAGAGTGTGGCGAGAATCACAGCGACCAGAGCGTGGTGAGAATCACTGCGACCAGAGTGTGGGGAGAGTCACTGCGACAAGAGTGTGGGGAGAATCACTGCGACCAGAGTGTGGGGAGAATCAATGCGACCAGAGTGTGGGGAGAATCACGACGACCAGAGTGTGGGGAGGATCGTGACGACCAGAGTGTGGGGAGAATCACTGCGACCAGAGTGTGAGGAAAATCATTACGACCAGAGTGTGGGGAGAATCGCGATGACCAGCGTGTGGGGAGAATCACTGTGACCAGCGTGTGGGGAGACTCGCGATGACCAGAGTGTGGGGAGAATCACTGCGATCAGAGTGTAGGGAGAATCGCGATGACCAGAGTGTGGGGAGAATCACTGCGATCAGAGTGCGGGGAGACTCGCGATGACCAGAGTTTGGGGAGAATCACTGCGATCAGAGTGTGGGGAGAATCACTACGACCAGAGTGTGGGGAGAATCGCTGCGACCAGAGTGTGGGGAGAATCGCGATGACCAGAGTGTGGGGAGAATCACTACGAGCAGAGTGTGGGGAGAATCAGAGTGTGGGAGTGCTGCTCGGGCTGCAGTGGAGAGTGACAGTTGGTATCTCACTGTGGGAGTGCTGCTCGGGCTGCAGTGGAGAGTGACAGTTGGTGTCTCAGTGAGGGAGTGCTGCTCGGGCTGCAGTAGAGTGTGACAGTTGGGGAAGTGTGGGGAAGTTTTTTTTTTTTGTTTTCTTTTTTTCTTGCTGGTAATGGCTTCAGGGATGGCAGTTCAGGCAGTATGCTGCATCTCCTGTGGGATGTATGTGGTGAGGAAATCCAGTAGTGTTTCAGGAGATTTTAGTTGTAAGAAGTGCATTAGATTGCAGCTTCTGGAGGAGCGTGTAAAGGAGCTGGAGGGGGAGGTAGAGGAACTCCGCATAATTCGGGAGGCGGAGGTGGAAGTTGATAGGAGTTATAGAGAAATAGTAACTCCTAGAAATGAGGCTTGGGTCAATGCCAGGAGGAGGGGTAAGAAGCAATCGGGAAGACAATCCCCTGGGGCGGTTCCCCTCCATAATAGGTTTTCGGTGCTGGAGGCTACAGTTGAGGAGGAATCAACTGAGCATAGAGAGCAGATCTCTGGGGGTGAGCCGAGTGAGAAAGCTCAGGTGGTTAGGGGCTGTAAAAGACTGGGCCTTGTGATTGGGGACTCCACAATTAAGGAGACAGATAGGAGGGTCGGAACTAAAGGTAGGGACTCAGGGTTGGTGTGTTGCCTACCAGGGGCTGGGGTCCGGGATGTGTCTGACAGGGTATTCAGGACTCTTAGGGGGGAGGGAGATAAACCACAAGTTATTGTACATGTGGGGACACACGACATAGGGAAGATAGGGGAAGGGGATATTAGGCAGGGATTTATGGAGTTGGGGTGGAAACTAAAGGCCAAGACTGACAGAGTGGTTATCTCTGGACTCTTGCCTGTACCACGGGATAGTTTAGAGAGGAATAGGGAGAGGGAAGGTTTGAATTCATGGCTGAGGGGATGGTGCAGGAGGGAGGGGTTCAGGTACTTAAGCAATTGGGGCTCGTACTGGGGAAGGTGTGACCTCTATGAGAAGGATGGTCTACACCTTAATCAGAAGGGGACCAATATCCTGGGGGGTAAATTTGCTAAGGCCATGCAGGGAGGTTTAAACTGATTCGGGGGGGGGGAGGGATCCTGAGTAGTGGGGCTGAAAGTGAGGGATGCATGGATGGGGACTGCAATGCACGGCATTGCAGAGGTGGGGTGGAGCAGGGTTTGAAATGTGTATACTTCAATGCCAGGAGTATTCGCAATAAAGTGGGTGAACTTGCAGCGTGGATCAGTACCTGGGACTTCGATGTTGTGGCTATTTCAGAGACATGGATAGAGCAGGGGCAGGAATGGATGCTGCAGGTCCCGGGGTTCAAATGTTTTAGTCGAAGTAGGGAAGGAGGTAGAAGAGGGGGAGGGGTAGCATTATTGGTCAGAGATTGTATCACAGTGTCAGAGAGGAGGTTTGATGAGGACTTATCTGTTGAGGTAGTATGGGCGGAGATTAGAAATAGGAGAGGAGAGGTCACCCTGTTGGGAGTCTTTTATAGACCTCCTAAAAGTTCTAGAGAGGTTGAGGAAAGGATTGCGGAGTCAATCCTGCTTAGGAGTGAAAGTAATAGGGCAATTGTTATGGGGGATTTTAACTTGACTAATATTGACTGGAATTGTTATAGCTCTAGCTCGTTAGAGGGGTCAGTTTTTGTTCAAAGCGTGCAGGAAGGTTTTTTGACTCAGTATGTAGACAGGCCAACTAGAGGTGAGGCTATATTGGATCTGGTGCTGGGAAATGAGCCAGACCAGGTGCTAGACTTGGAAGTTGGTGTGCATTTTGGTGATAGTGACCACAATTCGGTTACGTTCACCTTAGTGATGGAAAGGGATAGGCATGAACCTCGGGCCAATGGTTTTAGCTGGGGGAAGGGTAATTATGAGGCTATTAGGAGAGAATTAGGAAACATAGGTTGGACTAGGAGATTACAGGGACTGGGAACGTCCGACATGTGGAGTTTTTTCAAGGAGCAGCTACTGCGAGTCTGTGATAGGTATGTCCCTGTCAGGCAAGGAGGAATTGGTAGGGCTAGGGAACCGTGGTGCACCAAAAAAGTTTCTTTGTTGGTTAAAAAGAAAAAGGAGGCTTATGTTCGGATGAGACGTGAGCACTCGGGTAGTGCACTAGAAAGCTTTAGATTGGCTAAGAGGGAGTTGAAGAGCGAGCTTAGAAGGGCTAAAAGGGGACATGAGAAGACTTTAGCGGATAGGGTTAAAGAGAATCCTAAGGCGTTCTATAGGTATGTCAAGAACAGAAGGTTGGTTAGGGCAAGTTTAGGGCCAGTTATAGATGGCAGAGGGAAGTTATGTGTGGAACCGGAGGAGATTGGTGAAGCATTGAACCAATATTTCTCTTCGGTGTTCACGCAAGGGGACATGAATATAGCTGAGGAGGACACTGGGTTGCAAGGGAGTAGAATAGACAGTATTACAGTTGATAAGGAGGATGTGCAGGATATTCTGGAGGGTCTGAAAATAGATAAATCCCCTGGTCCGGATGGGATTTATCCAAGGATTCTCTGGGAGGCAAGAGAAGTGATTGCAGAGCCTCTGGCTCTGATCTTCAGGTCGTCGTTGGCCTCTGGTATAGTACCAGAAGATTGGAGGTTAGCGAATGTTGTCCCATTGTTTAAGAAGGGGAACAGAGACTTCCCCGGGAATTATAGACCGGTGAGTCTCACTTCTGTTGTCGGCAAGATGTTGGAAAAAATTATAAGGGATAGGATTTATAGTTATTTGGAGAGTAATGAATTGATAGGTGATAGTCAGCATGGTTTTGTGGCAGGTAGGTCGTGCCTTACTAACCTTATTGAGTTTTTTGAGAAAGTGACCAAGGAGGTGGATGGGGGCAAGGCAGTGGACGTGGTATATATGGATTTTAGTAAGGCGTTTGATAAGGTTCACCATGGTAGGCTTCTGCAGAAAATGCAGATGTATGGGATTGGGGGTGATCTAGGAAATTGGATCAGGAATTGGCTAGCGGATAGGAAACAGAGGGTGGTGGTTGATAGTAAATATTCATCATGGAGTGCGGTTACAAGTGGTGTACCTCAGGGATCTGTTTTGGGGCCACTGCTGTTTGTAATATTTATTAATGATCTGGATGAGGGTATAGTTGGGTGGATTAGCAAATTTGCTGATGACACCAAAGTCGGTGGTGTGGTAGACAGTGAGGAAGGGTGTCGTAGTTTGCAGGAAGACTTAGACAGGTTGCAAAGTTGGGCCGAGAGGTGGCGGATGGAGTTTAATGCGGAGAAGTGTGAGGTAATTCACTTTGGTAGGAATAACAGATGTGTTGAGTATAGGGCTAACGGGAGGACTTTGAATAGTGTGGAGGAGCAGAGGGATCTAGGTGTATGTGTGCATAGATCCCTGAAAGTTGGGAATCAAGTAGATAAGGTTGTTAAGAAGGCATATGGTGTCTTGGCGTTTATTGGTAGGGGGATTGAATTTAGGAGTCGTAGCGTTATGTTGCAACTGTACACAACTCTGGTGCGGCCGCACTTGGAGTACTGTGTGCAGTTCTGGTCCCCACATTACAGGAAGGATGTGGAGGCTTTGGAGAGGGTGCAGAGGAGGTTTACCAGGATGTTGCCTGGTATGGAGGGGAGATCCTATGAGGAGAGGCTGAGGGATTTGGGATTGTTTTCGCTGGAAAGGCGGCGGCTAAGAGGGGATCTTATTGAAACATATAAGATGATTAGAGGTTTAGATAGGGTGGATAGTGATAGCCTTTTTCCTCTGATGGAGAAATCCAGCACGAGGGGGCATGGCTTTAAATTGAGGGGGGGTAGTTATAGAACCGATGTCAGGGGTAGGTTCTTTACCCAGAGGGTGGTGAGGGATTGGAATGCCCTGCCAGCATCAGTAGTAAATGCGCCTAGTTTGGGGGCGTTTAAGAGATCCGTAGATAGGTTCATGGACGAAAAGAAATTGGTTTAGGTTGGAGGGTCACAGTTTTTTTTTTTTTTTAACTGGTCGGTGCAACATCGTGGGCTGAAGGGCCTGTTCTGCGCTGTAATGTTCTATGTTCTATGTTCTAATCACTGCGACCAGAGTGTGGGGAGGTTCACTGCCACCAGATTGTGGGGAGAATCACTTCAACCAGCGTGTGGGGAGAATCAGTACGACCAGAATGCGGGGAGAATCACTGCGAGCAGAGTGTGGGGAGAATCACTGCAACCAGAGTGTGGGGAGAATCACTGCGAGCAGAGTGTGGGGAGAATCACTACGACCAGAGTGTGGGGAGAATCACTGCGACCAGAGTGTGGGGAGAATCACAGCGACCAGATTGTGGGGAGAATCACTGCGACCAGAGTGTGGGGAGAATCACTGCAACCAGAGTGTGGGTAGAATCACTTCAACCAGTGTGTGGGGAGAATCACAACGACCAGAGTGTGGGGAGAATCACTGCGACCAGAGTGTGGGGAGAATCAATGCGACCAGAGTGTGGGGAGAATCGCTACGACCAGAGGGTGGGGTGAATCGCTGCGACCAGAGTGTGGGGAGAATCACTACGACCAGAGTGTGGGGAGAATCACTACGACCAGAGTGTGGGGAGAATCGCTGCGACCAGAGTGTGGGGAGAATCACTGCGACCAGAGTGTGGGGAGAATCACTGCGACCAGAGTGTGGGGAGAATCACTGCGACCAGAGTGTGGGGAGAATCGCGACGACCAGAGTGTGGGGAGAATCGCTGCGACCAGAGTGTGGGGTGAATCACTACGACCAGAGTGTGAGGAGAATCACTACGACCAGAGTGTGGGGAGAATCACTACGACCAGAGTGTGGGGAGAATCACTTCGACCAGAGTGTGGGGAGAATCACTGCGACCAGAGTGTGGGGAGAATCACTGCGACCAGAGTGTGGTGGGAATCACTGCGACCAGAGTGTGGGGAGAATCACTACGACCAGAGTGTGGGGAGAATCACTATGACCAGAGTGTGGGGAGAATCGCTGCGACCAGAGTGTGGGGAGCATCGGTACGACCAGAGTGTGAGGAGTATCTCTGCGATCAGAGTGTGGGGAGAATCAGTACGACCAGAGTGTGGGGAGAATCAGTACGACCAGAGTGTGGGGAGAAACACTCCGACCAGAGTGTGGGGAGAATCACTACGACCAGATTGTGGGGAGAATCACTACGACCAGATTGTGGGGAGAATCACTACGACCAGAGCGTGGTGAGAATCACAGCGACCAGAGTGTGGGGAAAATCACTGCGACCAGAGTGTGGGGAGAATCACTGCGACCAGTGTGTGGGGAAAACCCCGACTACCAGAGTGTGGCGAGAATCACAGCGACCAGAGCGTGGTGAGAATCACTGCGACCAGAGTGTGGGGAGAGTCACTGCGACAAGAGTGTGGGGAGAATCACTGCGACCAGAGTGTGGGGAGAATCAATGCGACCAGAGTGTGGGGAGAATCACGACGACCAGAGTGTGGGGAGGATCATGACGACCAGAGTGTGGGGAGAATCACTGCGACCAGAGTGTGAGGAAAATCATTACGACCAGAGTGTGGGGAGAATCGCGATGACCAGCGTGTGGGGAGAATCACTGCGACCAGCGTGTGGGGAGACTCGCGATGACCAGAGTGTGGGGAGAATCACTGCGATCAGAGTGTAGGGAGAATCGCGATGACCAGAGTGTGGGGAGAATCACTGCGATCAGAGTGCGGGGAGACTCGCGATGACCAGAGTTTGGGGAGAATCACTGCGATCAGAGTGTGGGGAGAATCACTACGACCAGAGTGTGGGGAGAATCGCTGCGACCAGAGTGTGGGGAGAATCGCGATGACCAGAGTGTGGGGAGAATCACTACGAGCAGAGTGTGGGGAGAATCACTGCGACCAGAGTGTGGGGAGGTTCACTGCCACCAGATTGTGGGGAGAATCACTTCAACCAGCGTGTGGGGAGAATCAGTACGACCAGAATGCGGGGAGAATCACTGCGAGCAGAGTGTGGGGAGAATCACTGCAACCAGAGTGTGGGGAGAATCACTGCGATCAGAGTGTGGGGAGAATCACAACGACCAGAGTGTGGGGAGAATCACTGCGACCAGAGTGTGGGGAGAATCACAGCGACCAGATTGTGGGGAGAATCACTGCGACCAGAGTGTGGGGAGAATCACTGCAACCAGAGTGTGGGTAGAATCACTTCAACCAGTGTGTGGGGAGAATCACAACGACCAGAGTGTGGGGAGAATCACTGCGACCAGAGTGTGGGGAGAATCACTGCGACCAGAGTGTGGTGGGAATCACTGCGACCAGAGTGTGGGGAGAATCACTACGACCAGAGTGTGGGGAGAATCACTATGACCAGAGTGTGGGGAGAATCGCTGCGACCAGAGTGTGGGGAGCATCGGTACGACCAGAGTGTGAGGAGTATCTCTGCGATCAGAGTGTGGGGAGAATCAGTACGACCAGAGTGTGGGGAGAATCAGTACGACCAGAGTGTGGGGAGAAACACTCCGACCAGAGTGTGGGGAGAATCACTACGACCAGATTGTGGGGAGAATCACTACGACCAGAGTGTGGGGAGAATCACTACGAACAGAGCGTGGTGAGAATCACAGCGACCAGAGTGTGGGCAGAATGGCGACGACTAGAGAGCGGGGAGAATCACTCCGACCAGAGTGTGGGGAGAATCACTACGACCAGAGTGTGGGGAAAATCACTGCGACCAGAGTGTGGGGAGAATCACTGCGACCAGTGTGTGGGGAAAACCCCGACTACCAGAGTGTGGCGAGAATCACAGCGACCAGAGCGTGGTGAGAATCACTGCGACCAGAGTGTGGGGAGAGTCACTGCGACAAGAGTGTGGGGAGAATCACTGCGACCAGAGTGTGGGGAGAATCAATGCGACCAGAGTGTGGGGAGAATCACGACGACCAGAGTGTGGGGAGGATCGTGACGACCAGAGTGTGGGGAGAATCACTGCGACCAGAGTGTGAGGAAAATCATTACGACCAGAGTGTGGGGAGAATCGCGATGACCAGCGTGTGGGGAGAATCACTGTGACCAGCGTGTGGGGAGACTCGCGATGACCAGAGTGTGGGGAGAATCACTGCGATCAGAGTGTAGGGAGAATCGCGATGACCAGAGTGTGGGGAGAATCACTGCGATCAGAGTGCGGGGAGACTCGCGATGACCAGAGTTTGGGGAGAATCACTGCGATCAGAGTGTGGGGAGAATCACTACGACCAGAGTGTGGGGAGAATCGCTGCGACCAGAGTGTGGGGAGAATCGCGATGACCAGAGTGTGGGGAGAATCACTACGAGCAGAGTGTGGGGAGAATCAGAGTGTGGGAGTGCTGCTCGGGCTGCAGTGGAGAGTGACAGTTGGTATCTCACTGTGGGAGTGCTGCTCGGGCTGCAGTGGAGAGTGACAGTTGGTGTCTCAGTGAGGGAGTGCTGCTCGGGCTGCAGTAGAGTGTGACAGTTGGGGAAGTGTGGGGAAGTTTTTTTTTTTGTTTTTTTTTGTTTTTTTTTTTGTTTTCTTTTTTTCTTGCTGGTAATGGCTTCAGGGATGGCAGTTCAGGCAGTATGCTGCATCTCCTGTGGGATGTATGTGGTGAGGAAATCCAGTAGTGTTTCAGGAGATTTTAGTTGTAAGAAGTGCATTAGATTGCAGCTTCTGGAGGAGCGTGTAAAGGAGCTGGAGGGGGAGGTAGAGGAACTCCGCATAATTCGGGAGGCGGAGGTGGAAGTTGATAGGAGTTATAGAGAAATAGTAACTCCTAGAAATGAGGCTTGGGTCAATGCCAGGAGGAGGGGTAAGAAGCAATCGGGAAGACAATCCCCTGGGGCGGTTCCCCTCCATAATAGGTTTTCGGTGCTGGAGGCTACAGTTGAGGAGGAATCAACTGAGCATAGAGAGCAGATCTCTGGGGGTGAGCCGAGTGAGAAAGCTCAGGTGGTTAGGGGCTGTAAAAGACTGGGCCTTGTGATTGGGGACTCCACAATTAAGGAGACAGATAGGAGGGTCGGAACTAAAGGTAGGGACTCAGGGTTGGTGTGTTGCCTACCAGGGGCTGGGGTCCGGGATGTGTCTGACAGGGTATTCAGGACTCTTAGGGGGGAGGGAGATAAACCACAAGTTATTGTACATGTGGGGACACACGACATAGGGAAGATAGGGGAAGGGGATATTAGGCAGGGATTTATGGAGTTGGGGTGGAAACTAAAGGCCAAGACTGACAGAGTGGTTATCTCTGGATTCTTGCCTGTACCACGGGATAGTTTAGAGAGGAATAGGGAGAGGGAAGGTTTGAATTCATGGCTGAGGGGATGGTGCAGGAGGGAGGGGTTCAGGTACTTAAGCAATTGGGGCTCGTACTGGGGAAGGTGTGACCTCTATGAGAAGGATGGTCTACACCTTAATCAGAAGGGGACCAATATCCTGGGGGGTAAATTTGCTAAGGCCATGCAGGGAGGTTTAAACTGATTCGGGGGGGGGGAGGGATCCTGAGTAGTGGGGCTGAAAGTGAGGGATGCATGGATGGGGACTGCAATGCACGGCATTGCAGAGGTGGGGTGGAGCAGGGTTTGAAATGTGTATACTTCAATGCCAGGAGTATTCGCAATAAAGTGGGTGAACTTGCAGCGTGGATCAGTACCTGGGACTTCGATGTTGTGGCTATTTCAGAGACATGGATAGAGCAGGGGCAGGAATGGATGCTGCAGGTCCCGGGGTTCAAATGTTTTAGTCGAAGTAGGGAAGGAGGTAGAAGAGGGGGAGGGGTAGCATTATTGGTCAGAGATTGTATCACAGTGTCAGAGAGGAGGTTTGATGAGGACTTATCTGTTGAGGTAGTATGGGCGGAGATTAGAAATAGGAGAGGAGAGGTCACCCTGTTGGGAGTCTTTTATAGACCTCCTAAAAGTTCTAGAGAGGTTGAGGAAAGGATTGCGGAGTCAATCCTGCTTAGGAGTGAAAGTAATAGGGCAATTGTTATGGGGGATTTTAACTTGACTAATATTGACTGGAATTGTTATAGCTCTAGCTCGTTAGAGGGGTCAGTTTTTGTTCAAAGCGTGCAGGAAGGTTTTTTGACTCAGTATGTAGACAGGCCAACTAGAGGTGAGGCTATATTGGATCTGGTGCTGGGAAATGAGCCAGACCAGGTGCTAGACTTGGAAGTTGGTGTGCATTTTGGTGATAGTGACCACAATTCGGTTACGTTCACCTTAGTGATGGAAAGGGATAGGCATGAACCTCGGGCCAATGGTTTTAGCTGGGGGAAGGGTAATTATGAGGCTATTAGGAGAGAATTAGGAAACATAGGTTGGACTAGGAGATTACAGGGACTGGGAACGTCCGACATGTGGAGTTTTTTCAAGGAGCAGCTACTGCGAGTCTGTGATAGGTATGTCCCTGTCAGGCAAGGAGGAATTGGTAGGGCTAGGGAACCGTGGTGCACCAAAAAAGTTTCTTTGTTGGTTAAAAAGAAAAAGGAGGCTTATGTTCGGATGAGACGTGAGCACTCGGGTAGTGCACTAGAAAGCTTTAGATTGGCTAAGAGGGAGTTGAAGAGCGAGCTTAGAAGGGCTAAAAGGGGACATGAGAAGACTTTGGCGGATAGGGTTAAAGAGAATCCTAAGGCGTTCTATAGGTATGTCAAGAACAGAAGGTTGGTTAGGGCAAGTTTAGGGCCAGTTATAGATGGCAGAGGGAAGTTATGTGTGGAACCGGAGGAGATTGGTGAAGCATTGAACCAATATTTCTCTTCGGTGTTCACGCAAGGGGACATGAATATAGCTGAGGAGGACACTGGGTTGCAAGGGAGTAGAATAGACAGTATTACAGTTGATAAGGAGGATGTGCAGGATATTCTGGAGGGTCTGAAAATAGATAAATCCCCTGGTCCGGATGGGATTTATCCAAGGATTCTCTGGGAGGCAAGAGAAGTGATTGCAGAGCCTCTGGCTCTGATCTTCAGGTCGTCGTTGGCCTCTGGTATAGTACCAGAAGATTGGAGGTTAGCGAATGTTGTCCCATTGTTTAAGAAGGGGAACAGAGACTTCCCCGGGAATTATAGACCGGTGAGTCTCACTTCTGTTGTCGGCAAGATGTTGGAAAAAATTATAAGGGATAGGATTTATAGTTATTTGGAGAGTAATGAATTGATAGGTGATAGTCAGCATGGTTTTGTGGCAGGTAGGTCGTGCCTTACTAACCTTATTGAGTTTTTTGAGAAAGTGACCAAGGAGGTGGATGGGGGCAAGGCAGTGGACGTGGTATATATGGATTTTAGTAAGGCGTTTGATAAGGTTCACCATGGTAGGCTTCTGCAGAAAATGCAGATGTATGGGATTGGGGGTGATCTAGGAAATTGGATCAGGAATTGGCTAGCGGATAGGAAACAGAGGGTGGTGGTTGATAGTAAATATTCATCATGGAGTGCGGTTACAAGTGGTGTACCTCAGGGATCTGTTTTGGGGCCACTGCTGTTTGTAATATTTATTAATGATCTGGATGAGGGTATAGTTGGGTGGATTAGCAAATTTGCTGATGACACCAAAGTCGGTGGTGTGGTAGACAGTGAGGAAGGGTGTCGTAGTTTGCAGGAAGACTTAGACAGGTTGCAAAGTTGGGCCGAGAGGTGGCGGATGGAGTTTAATGCGGAGAAGTGTGAGGTAATTCACTTTGGTAGGAATAACAGATGTGTTGAGTATAGGGCTAACGGGAGGACTTTGAATAGTGTGGAGGAGCAGAGGGATCTAGGTGTATGTGTGCATAGATCCCTGAAAGTTGGGAATCAAGTAGATAAGGTTGTTAAGAAGGCATATGGTGTCTTGGCGTTTATTGGTAGGGGGATTGAATTTAGGAGTCGTAGCGTTATGTTGCAACTGTACACAACTCTGGTGCGGCCGCACTTGGAGTACTGTGTGCAGTTCTGGTCCCCACATTACAGGAAGGATGTGGAGGCTTTGGAGAGGGTGCAGAGGAGGTTTACCAGGATGTTGCCTGGTATGGAGGGGAGATCCTATGAGGAGAGGCTGAGGGATTTGGGATTGTTTTCGCTGGAAAGGCGGCGGCTAAGAGGGGATCTTATTGAAACATATAAGATGATTAGAGGTTTAGATAGGGTGGATAGTGATAGCCTTTTTCCTCTGATGGAGAAATCCAGCACGAGGGGGCATGGCTTTAAATTGAGGGGGGGTAGTTATAGAACCGATGTCAGGGGTAGGTTCTTTACCCAGAGGGTGGTGAGGGATTGGAATGCCCTGCCAGCATCAGTAGTAAATGCGCCTAGTTTGGGGGCGTTTAAGAGATCCGTAGATAGGTTCATGGACGAAAAGAAATTGGTTTAGGTTGGAGGGTCACAGTTTTTTTTTTTTTAACTGGTCGGTGCAACATCGTGGGCCGAAGGGCCTGTTCTGCGCTGTAATGTTCTATGTTCTATGTTCTAATCACTGCGACCAGAGTGTGGGGAGGTTCACTGCCACCAGATTGTGGGGAGAATCACTTCAACCAGCGTGTGGGGAGAATCAGTACGACCAGAATGCGGGGAGAATCACTGCGAGCAGAGTGTGGGGAGAATCACTGCAACCAGAGTGTGGGGAGAATCACTGCGAGCAGAGTGTGGGGAGAATCACTACGACCAGAGTGTGGGGAGAATCACTGCGACCAGAGTGTGGGGAGAATCACAGCGACCAGATTGTGGGGAGAATCACTGCGACCAGAGTGTGGGGAGAATCACTGCAACCAGAGTGGGGGTAGAATCACTTCAACCAGTGTGTGGGGAGAATCACAACGACCAGAGTGTGGGGAGAATCACTGCGACCAGAGTGTGGGGAGAATCACTGCGACCAGAGTGTGGGGAGAATCGCTACGACCAGAGGGTGGGGAGAATCGCTGCGACCAGAGTGTGGGGAGAATCGCTGCGACCAGAGTGTGGGGTGAATCACTACGACCAGAGTGTGAGGAGAATCACTACGACCAGAGTGTGGGGAGAATCACTACGACCAGAGTGTGGGGAGAATCACTTCGACCAGAGTGTGGGGAGAATCACTGCGACCAGAGTGTGGGGAGAATCACTGCGACCAGAGTGTGGTGGGAATCACTGCGACCAGAGTGTGGGGAGAATCACTACGACCAGAGTGTGGGGAGAATCACTATGACCAGAGTGTGGGGAGAATCGCTGCGACCAGAGTGTGGGGAGCATCGGTACGACCAGAGTGTGAGGAGTATCTCTGCGATCAGAGTGTGGGGAGAATCAGTACGACCAGAGTGTGGGGAGAATCAGTACGACCAGAGTGTGGGGAGAAACACTCCGACCAGAGTGTGGGGAGAATCACTACGACCAGATTGTGGGGAGAATCACTACGACCAGATTGTGGGGAGAATCACTACGACCAGAGCGTGGTGAGAATCACAGCGACCAGAGTGTGGGCAGAATGGCGACGACTAGAGAGCGGGGAGAATCACTCCGACCAGAGTGTGGGGAGAATCACTACGACCAGAGTGTGGGGAAAATCACTGCGACCAGAGTGTGGGGAGAATCACTGCGACCAGTGTGTGGGGAAAACCCCGACTACCAGAGTGTGGCGAGAATCACAGCGACCAGAGCGTGGTGAGAATCACTGCGACCAGAGTGTGGGGAGAGTCACTGCGACAAGAGTGTGGGGAGAATCACTGCGACCAGAGTGTGGGGAGAATCAATGCGACCAGAGTGTGGGGAGAATCACGACGACCAGAGTGTGGGGAGGATCGTGACGACCAGAGTGTGGGGAGAATCACTGCGACCAGAGTGTGAGGAAAATCATTACGACCAGAGTGTGGGGAGAATCGCGATGACCAGCGTGTGGGGAGAATCACTGCGACCAGCGTGTGGGGAGACTCGCGATGACCAGAGTGTGGGGAGAATCACTGCGATCAGAGTGTAGGGAGAATCGCGATGACCAGAGTGTGGGGAGAATCACTGCGATCAGAGTGCGGGGAGACTCGCGATGACCAGAGTTTGGGGAGAATCACTGCGATCAGAGTGTGGGGAGAATCACTACGACCAGAGTGTGGGGAGAATCGCTGCGACCAGAGTGTGGGGAGAATCGCGATGACCAGAGTGTGGGGAGAATCACTACGAGCAGAGTGTGGGGAGAATCGCTGCGACCAGAGTGTGGGGAGGTTCACTGCCACCAGATTGTGGGGAGAATCACTTCAACCAGCGTGTGGGGAGAATCAGTACGACCAGAATGCGGGGAGAATCACTGCGAGCAGAGTGTGGGGAGAATCACTGCAACCAGAGTGTGGGGAGAATCACTGCGATCAGAGTGTGGGGAGAATCACAACGACTAGAGTGTGGGGAGAATCACTGCGACCAGAGTGTGGGGAGAATCACAGCGACCAGATTGTGGGGAGAATCACTGCGACCAGAGTGTGGGGAGAATCACTGCAACCAGAGTGTGGGTAGAATCACTTCAACCAGTGTGTGGGGAGAATCACAACGACCAGAGTGTGGGGAGAATCACTGCGACCAGAGTGTGGGGAGAATCACTGCGACCAGAGTGTGGTGGGAATCACTGCGACCAGAGTGTGGGGAGAATCACTACGACCAGAGTGTGGGGAGAATCACTATGACCAGAGTGTGGGGAGAATCGCTGCGACCAGAGTGTGGGGAGCATCGGTACGACCAGAGTGTGAGGAGTATCTCTGCGATCAGAGTGTGGGGAGAATCAGTACGACCAGAGTGTGGGGAGAATCAGTACGACCAGAGTGTGGGGAGAAACACTCCGACCAGAGTGTGGGGAGAATCACTACGACCAGATTGTGGGGAGAATCACTACGACCAGAGTGTGGGGAGAATCACTACGAACAGAGCGTGGTGAGAATCACAGCGACCAGAGTGTGGGCAGAATGGCGACGACTAGAGAGCGGGGAGAATCACTCCGACCAGAGTGTGGGGAGAATCACTACGACCAGAGTGTGGGGAAAATCACTGCGACCAGAGTGTGGGGAGAATCACTGCGACCAGTGTGTGGGGAAAACCCCGACTACCAGAGTGTGGCGAGAATCACAGCGACCAGAGCGTGGTTAGAATCACTGCGACCAGAGTGTGGGGAGAGTCACTGCGACAAGAGTGTGGGGAGAATCACTGCGACCAGAGTGTGGGGAGAATCAATGCGACCAGAGTGTGGGGAGAATCACGACGACCAGAGTGTGGGGAGGATCGTGACGACCAGAGTGTGGGGAGAATCACTGCAACCAGAGTGTGGGGAGAATCACTGCGAGCAGAGTGTGGGGAGAATCACTACGACCAGAGTGTGGGGAGAATCACTGCGACCAGAGTGTGGGGAGAATCACAGCGACCAGATTGTGGGGAGAATCACTGCGACCAGAGTGTGGGGAGAATCACTGCAACCAGAGTGGGGGTAGAATCACTTCAACCAGTGTGTGGGGAGAATCACAACGACCAGAGTGTGGGGAGAATCACTGCGACCAGAGTGTGGGGAGAATCACTGCGACCAGAGTGTGGGGAGAATCGCTACGACCAGAGGGTGGGGAGAATCGCTGCGACCAGAGTGTGGGGAGAATCGCTGCGACCAGAGTGTGGGGTGAATCACTACGACCAGAGTGTGAGGAGAATCACTACGACCAGAGTGTGGGGAGAATCACTACGACCAGAGTGTGGGGAGAATCACTTCGACCAGAGTGTGGGGAGAATCACTGCGACCAGAGTGTGGGGAGAATCACTGCGACCAGAGTGTGGTGGGAATCACTGCGACCAGAGTGTGGGGAGAATCACTACGACCAGAGTGTGGGGAGAATCACTATGACCAGAGTGTGGGGAGAATCGCTGCGACCAGAGTGTGGGGAGCATCGGTACGACCAGAGTGTGAGGAGTATCTCTGCGATCAGAGTGTGGGGAGAATCAGTACGACCAGAGTGTGGGGAGAATCAGTACGACCAGAGTGTGGGGAGAAACACTCCGACCAGAGTGTGGGGAGAATCACTACGACCAGATTGTGGGGAGAATCACTACGACCAGATTGTGGGGAGAATCACTACGACCAGAGCGTGGTGAGAATCACAGCGACCAGAGTGTGGGCAGAATGGCGACGACTAGAGAGCGGGGAGAATCACTCCGACCAGAGTGTGGGGAGAATCACTACGACCAGAGTGTGGGGAAAATCACTGCGACCAGAGTGTGGGGAGAATCACTGCGACCAGTGTGTGGGGAAAACCCCGACTACCAGAGTGTGGCGAGAATCACAGCGACCAGAGCGTGGTGAGAATCACTGCGACCAGAGTGTGGGGAGAGTCACTGCGACAAGAGTGTGGGGAGAATCACTGCGACCAGAGTGTGGGGAGAATCAATGCGACCAGAGTGTGGGGAGAATCACGACGACCAGAGTGTGGGGAGGATCGTGACGACCAGAGTGTGGGGAGAATCACTGCGACCAGAGTGTGAGGAAAATCATTACGACCAGAGTGTGGGGAGAATCGCGATGACCAGCGTGTGGGGAGAATCACTGCGACCAGCGTGTGGGGAGACTCGCGATGACCAGAGTGTGGGGAGAATCACTGCGATCAGAGTGTAGGGAGAATCGCGATGACCAGAGTGTGGGGAGAATCACTGCGATCAGAGTGCGGGGAGACTCGCGATGACCAGAGTTTGGGGAGAATCACTGCGATCAGAGTGTGGGGAGAATCACTACGACCAGAGTGTGGGGAGAATCGCTGCGACCAGAGTGTGGGGAGAATCGCGATGACCAGAGTGTGGGGAGAATCACTACGAGCAGAGTGTGGGGAGAATCGCTGCGACCAGAGTGTGGGGAGGTTCACTGCCACCAGATTGTGGGGAGAATCACTTCAACCAGCGTGTGGGGAGAATCAGTACGACCAGAATGCGGGGAGAATCACTGCGAGCAGAGTGTGGGGAGAATCACTGCAACCAGAGTGTGGGGAGAATCACTGCGATCAGAGTGTGGGGAGAATCACAACGACTAGAGTGTGGGGAGAATCACTGCGACCAGAGTGTGGGGAGAATCACAGCGACCAGATTGTGGGGAGAATCACTGCGACCAGAGTGTGGGGAGAATCACTGCAACCAGAGTGTGGGTAGAATCACTTCAACCAGTGTGTGGGGAGAATCACAACGACCAGAGTGTGGGGAGAATCACTGCGACCAGAGTGTGGGGAGAATCACTGCGACCAGAGTGTGGTGGGAATCACTGCGACCAGAGTGTGGGGAGAATCACTACGACCAGAGTGTGGGGAGAATCACTATGACCAGAGTGTGGGGAGAATCGCTGCGACCAGAGTGTGGGGAGCATCGGTACGACCAGAGTGTGAGGAGTATCTCTGCGATCAGAGTGTGGGGAGAATCAGTACGACCAGAGTGTGGGGAGAATCAGTACGACCAGAGTGTGGGGAGAAACACTCCGACCAGAGTGTGGGGAGAATCACTACGACCAGATTGTGGGGAGAATCACTACGACCAGAGTGTGGGGAGAATCACTACGAACAGAGCGTGGTGAGAATCACAGCGACCAGAGTGTGGGCAGAATGGCGACGACTAGAGAGCGGGGAGAATCACTCCGACCAGAGTGTGGGGAGAATCACTACGACCAGAGTGTGGGGAAAATCACTGCGACCAGAGTGTGGGGAGAATCACTGCGACCAGTGTGTGGGGAAAACCCCGACTACCAGAGTGTGGCGAGAATCACAGCGACCAGAGCGTGGTTAGAATCACTGCGACCAGAGTGTGGGGAGAGTCACTGCGACAAGAGTGTGGGGAGAATCACTGCGACCAGAGTGTGGGGAGAATCAATGCGACCAGAGTGTGGGGAGAATCACGACGACCAGAGTGTGGGGAGGATCGTGACGACCAGAGTGTGGGGAGAATCACTGCGACCAGAGTGTGAGGAAAATCATTACGACCAGAGTGTGGGGAGAATCGCGATGACCAGCGTGTGGGGAGAATCACTGTGACCAGCGTGTGGGGAGACTCGCGATGACCAGAGTGTGGGGAGAATCACTGCGATCAGAGTGTAGGGAGAATCGCGATGACCAGAGTGTGGGGAGAATCACTGCGATCAGAGTGCGGGGAGACTCGCGATGACCAGAGTTTGGGGAGAATCACTGCGATCAGAGTGTGGGGAGAATCACTACGACCAGAGTGTGGGGAGAATCGCTGCGACCAGAGTGTGGGGAGAATCGCGATGACCAGAGTGTGGGGAGAATCACTACGAGCAGAGTGTGGGGAGAATCACTGCGACCAGAGTGTGGGGAGGTTCACTGCCACCAGATTGTGGGGAGAATCACTTCAACCAGCGTGTGGGGAGAATCAGTACGACCAGAATGCGGGGAGAATCACTGCGAGCAGAGTGTGGGGAGAATCACTGCAACCAGAGTGTGGGGAGAATCACTGCGAGCAGAGTGTGGGGAGAATCACTACGACCAGAGTGTGGGGAGAATCACTGCGACCAGAGTGTGGGGAGAATCACAGCGACCAGATTGTGGGGAGAATCACTGCGACCAGAGTGTGGGGAGAATCACTGCAACCAGAGTGTGGGTAGAATCACTTCAACCAGTGTGTGGGGAGAATCACAACGACCAGAGTGTGGGGAGAATCACTGCGACCAGAGTGTGGGGAGAATCACTGCGACCAGAGTGTGGGGAGAATCGCTACGACCAGAGGGTGGGGAGAATCGCTGCGACCAGAGTGTGGGGAGAATCACTACGACCAGAGTGTGGGGAGAATCACTACGACCAGAGTGTGGGGAGAATCGCTGCGACCAGAGTGTGGGGAGAATCACTGCGACCAGAGTGTGGGGAGAATCACTGCGACCAGAGTGTGGGGAGAATCACTGCGACCAGAGTGTGGGGAGAATCGCGACGACCAGAGTGTGGGGAGAATCGCTGCGACCAGAGTGTGGGGTGAATCACTACGACCAGAGTGTGAGGAGAATCACTACGACCAGAGTGTGGGGAGAATCACTACGACCAGAGTGTGGGGAGAATCACTTCGACCAGAGTGTGGGGAGAATCACTGCGACCAGAGTGTGGGGAGAATCACTGCGACCAGAGTGTGGGGAGAATCGCGACGACCAGAGTGTGGGGAGAATAGCGGTGACCAGAGTGTGGGGAGAATCACTGTGACCAGAAGGTGGGGACAATCACTAAGACCAGTGAGTGGGGAGAATCACTGCGACCAGAGTTTGGGGAGAATCACTGCGACCAGAGTGTGGGGAGAATCACTGCGACCAGAGTGTGGGGAGAATCACTGCGACCAGAGTGTGGGGAGAATCACTGCGACCAGAGTGTGGGGAGAATCACTGCGACCAGAGTGTGGGGAGAATCACTGCGACCAGAGTGTGGGGAGAATCATTGCGACCAGAGTGTGGGGAGAATCACTGCGACCAGAGTGTGGGGAGAATCACGACGACCAGAGTGTGGGGAGAATCATTGCGACCAGAGTGTGGGGAGAATCACTGCGACCAGAGTGTGGGGAGAATCACTGCGACCAGAGTGTGGGGAGAATCATCGCGACCAGAGTGTGGGGAGAATCACCGCGACCAGAGTGTGGGGAGAATCACTGCGACCAGAGTGTGGGGAGGATCACTACGACCAGAGTGTGGGGAGAATCATTGCGACCAGAGTGTGGGGAGAATCACTGCGACCAGAGTGTGGGGAGAATCACTGCGACCAGAGTGTGGGGAGAATCACTGCGACGAGAGTGTTGGGAAAATCACTACGACCAGAGTGTGGGGAGAATCGCTATGACCAGAGTGTGGGGAGAATCACGACTACCAGAGTGTGGGGAGAATCACTATGACCAGAGTGTGGGGAGAATCACTACGACCAGAGTGTGGGGAGAATCACTGCGACCAGAGTGTGGGGAGAATCACTGCGACTAGAGTGCGGGGAGAATCACTACGACCAGAGTGTGGGGAGAATCACTGCGACTAGAGTGCGGGGAGAATCACTACGACCAGAGTGTGGGGAGAATCACTACGACCAGAGTGTGGGGAGAATCACTGCGACCAGAGAGTGGGGAGAATCACTGCGACTAGAGTGCGGGGAGAATCACTACGACCAGAGTGTGGGGAGAATCACTACGACCAGAGTGTGGGGAGAATCACTACGACCAGAGTGTGGGGAGAATCACTGCGACCAGAGTGTGGGGAGAATCACTGCGACCAGAGTGTGGGGAGAATCACTGCGACCAGAGAGTGGGGAGAATTACTGCGACTCGAGTGTGGGGAGAATCACTATGACCAGAGTGTGGGGAGAATCACTGCGAACAGAGTGTGGGGAGAATCACTACGACCAGAGTGTGGGGAGAATCACTGCGAGCAGAGTGAGGGGAGAATCACTACGACCAGAGTGTGGGGAGAATCACTACGACCAGATTGTGGGGAGAATCACTACGAGCAGAGTGAGGGGAAAATCCCGACTACCAGAGTGTGGGGAGAATCACTACGAGCAGAGTGAGGGGAGAATCACTACGACCAGAGTGTGGGGAGAATCACAGCGACCAGAGTGTGGGGAGAATCACTGCGACCAGAGTGTGGGGAGAATCACTGCGACCCGAGTGTGGGGAGAATCGCTACGACCAGAGTGTGGGGAGAATCGCTACGACCAGAGTGTGGGGAGAATCGCGACGATCAGAGTGTGGAGTGAATCACTACGACCAGAGTGTGGGGAGAATCGTGACGACCAGAGTGTGGGGAGAATCACTACGACCAGAGTGTGGGCAGAATCACTGCGACCAGAGTGTGGGGAGAATCGCTGCGACCAGAGTGTGGGGAGAATAACTGCGACCAGAGTGTGGGGAGAATCACTACGACCAGAGTGTGGGGAGAATCACTACGACCAGAGTGTGGGGAGAATCATTGCGACCAGAGTGTGGGGAGAATCACTGCGACCAGAGTGTGGGGAGAATCACTGCGACCAGAGTGTGGGGAGAATCACTGCGACTAGAGTGTGGGGAGAATCACTACGACCAGAGTGTGGGGAGAATCGCGATGACCAGAGTGTGGGGAGAATCACTACGACCAGAGTGTGGGGAGAATCACTACGACCAGAGTGTGGGGAGAATCACTACGACCAGATTGTGGGGAGAATCACTACGAGCACAGTGAGGGGAATATCCTGACTACCAGAGTGCGGGGAGAATCACTACGACCAGAGTGTGGGGAGAATCACTACGACCAGATTGTGGGGAGAATCACTACGAGCAGAGTGAGGGGAAAATCCCGACTACCAGAGTGTGGGAAGAATCACAGTGACCACAGTGTGGGGAGAATCGCTACGACCAGAGTGTGGGGAGAATCGCTACGACCAGAGTGTGGGGAGAATCACTACGACCACAGTGTGGGGAGAATCACGACGACCACAGTGTGGGGAGAATCACTACGACCAGAGTGTGGGGAGAATCGCGACGACCAGAGTGTGGGGAGAATCACGACGACCAGAGTGTGGGGAGAATCACTGCGACCAGAGTGTGGGGAGAATCGCTGCGACCAGAGTGTGGGGAGAATCGCTACGACCAGAGTGTGGGGAGAATCACTACGACCAGTGTGTGGGGAGAATCGCTACGATCAGAGTGTGGAGTGAATCACTACGACCACAGTGTGGGGAGAATTGCGACAACCTGAGTGTGGGGAGAATCACTACGACCAGAGTGTGGGGAGAATCACTGCGACCAGAGTGTGGGGAGAATCGCTGCGACCAGAGTGTGGGGAGAATCACTACGACCACAGTGTGGGGAGAATAGCGACGACCAGAACGTGGGGAAAATCGCGAGTACCAGAGTGTGGGGAGAATCACTACGACCAGAGCGTGGGGAGAATCGCTACGACCAGAGTGTGGGGAGAATCGCTCCGACCAGAGTGTGGGGAGAATCACTACGACCACAGTGTGGGGAGAATCACGACGACCACAGTGTGGGGAGAATCACTACGATCAGAGTGTGGGGAGAATCGCTGCGACCAGAGTGTGGGGAGAATCACTACGACCAGAGTGTGGGGAGAATCACTACGACCAGAGTGTGGGGAGAATCGCTACGATCAGAGTGTGGAGTGAAAAACTGCGACCATAGTGTGGGGAGAATCGCGACGACCAGAGTGTGGGGAGAATCGCTGCGACCAGAGTGTGGGGAGAATCACTGCGACCAGAGTGTGGGGAGAATCACTTCGACCAGAGTGTGGGGAGAATCACTTCGACCAGAGTGTGGGGAGAATCACTGCGACCAGAGTGTGGGGAGAATCGCGACGACCAGAGTGTGGGGAGAATCGCTGCGACCAGAGTGTGGGGTGAATCACTACGACCAGAGTGTGGGGAGAATCACTACGACCAGAGTGTGGGGAGAATCACTACGACCAGAGTGTGGGGAGAATCACTACGACCCGAGTGTGGGGAGAATCACCACGACCAGAGTGTGGGGAGAATCACTGCGACCAGAGTGTGAGGAGAATCGCGACGACCAGAGTGTGGGGAGAATAGCGGTGACCAGAGTGTGGGGAGAATCACTGTGACCAGAACGTGGGGACAATCACTACGACCAGTGAGTGGGGAGAATCACTGCGACCAGAGTTTGGGGAGAATCACTGCGACCAGAGTGTGGGGAGAATCACTGCGACCAGAGTGTGGGGAGAATCACTGCGACCAGAGTGTGGGGAGAATCACTGCGACCAGAGTGTGGGGAGAATCACTGCGACCAGAGTGTGGGGAGAATCACTGCGACCAGAGTGTGGGGAGAATCATTGCGACCAGAGTGTGGGGAGAATCACTGCGACCAGAGTGTGGGGAGAATCACTGCGACCAGAGTGTGGGGAGAATCCAGAGTGCGGGGAAAATCACTCCGACCAGAGTTTGGGGAGAATCACTACAACCAGAGTGTGGGGAGAATCACTACGACCAGAGTGTGGGGAGAATCACTGCGACCAGAGTGTGGGGAGAATAACCGCGACCAGAGTGTGGGGAGAATCACCACGACCAGAGTGTGGGGAGAATCACTGCGACCAGAGTGTGGGGAGAATCACTACGACCAGAGTGTGGGGAGAATCATTGCGACCAGAGTGTGGGGAGAATCACTGCGACCAGAGTGTGGGGAGAATCACTGCGACCAGAGTGTGGGGAGAATCACTGCGACGAGAGTGTTGGGAAAATCACTACGACCAGAGTGTGGGGAGAATCGCTATGACCAGAGTGTGGGGAGAATCACGACGACCAGAGTGTGGGGAGAATCACTGCGACCAGAGTATGGGGAGAATCACTGCGACCAGAGTGTGGGGAGAATGACTACGACCCGAGTGTGGGGAGAATCACCACGACCAGAGTGTGGGGAGAATCACTACGACCAGAGTGTGGGGAGAATCACTGCGACCAGAGTGTGGGGAAAATCCCGACTACCAGAGTGTGGGGAGAATCACTACGACCAGAGTGTGGGGGAATCATTGCGACCAGAGTGTGGGGAGAATCACTGCGACCAGAGTGTGGGGAGAATCACTGCGACCAGAGTGTGGGGAGAATCACTACGACCAGAGTGTGGGGAGAATCACTGCGACCAGAGGGTGGGGAGAATCACTGCGACCAGAGTGTGGGTAGAATCGCTACGACCAGAGTGTGGGGAGAATCACTGCGACGAGAGTGTTGGGAAAATCACTACGACCAGAGTGTGGGGAGAATCGCTATGACCAGAGTGTGGGGAGAATCACGACGACCAGAGTGTGGGGAGAATCACTGCGACCAGAGTGTGGGGAGAATCACTGCGACCAGAGTGTGGGGAGAATGACTACGACCCGAGTGTGGGGAGAATCACCACGACCAGAGTGTGGGGAGAATCACCACGACCAGAGTGTGGGGAGAATCACCACGACCAGAGTGTGGGGAGAATCACTACGACCAGAGTGTGGGGAGAATGACTACGACCCGAGTGTGGGGAGAATCACTACGACCAGAGTGTGGGGAGAATCACTACGACCAGAGTGTGGGGGAATCATTGCGACCAGAGTGTGGGGAGAATCACTGCGACCAGAGTGTGGGGAGAATCACTGCGACCAGAGTGTGGGGAGAATCACTACGACCAGAGTGTGGGGAGAATCACTGCGACCAGAGTGTGGGGAGAATCACTGCGACCAGAGTGTGGGTAGAATCGCTACGACCAGAGTGTGGGGAGAATCACTGCGACCAGAGTGTGGGGAGAATCGCTACGACCAGTGTGAGGGGAGAATCACTGTGACCAGAGTGTGGGGAGAATCACTACGACCAGAGTGTGGGGAGAATCACTGCGACCAGAGTGTGGGGAGAATCACTACGACCAGAGTGTGGGGAGAATCACTGCGACCAGAGTGTGGGGAGAATCACTACGACCAGAGTGTGGGGAGAATCACTGCGACCAGAGTGTGGGGAGAATGACTACGACCAAAGTGTGGGGAGAATCGCGATGACCAGAGTATGGGGAGAATAGCGGTGACCAGAGTGTGGGGAGAATCACTGTGACCAGAAGGTGGGGACAATCACTACGACCAGTGAGTGGGGAGAATCACTGCGACCAGAGTGTGGGGAGAATCACTGCGACCAGAGTGTGGGGAGAATCACTGCGACCAGATTTTGGGGAGAATCACTGCGACCAGAGTGTGGGGAGAATCACTGCGACCAGAGTGTGGGGAGAATCACTGCGACCAGAGTGTGGGGAGAATCACTGCGACCAGAGTGTGGGGAGAATCACTGCGACCAGAGTGTGGGGAGAATCACTGCGACCAGAGTGTGGGGAGAATCATTGCGACCAGAGTGTGGGGAGAATCACTGCGACCAGAGTGTGGGGAGAATCCAGAGTGCGGGGAAAATCACTACGACCAGAGTTTGGGGAGAATCACTACAACCAGAGTGTGGGGAGAATCACTACGACCAGAGTGTGGGGAGAATCACTGCGACCAGAGTGTGGGGAGAATCACCGCGACCAGAGTGTGGGGAGAATCACCGCGACCAGAGTGTGGGGAGAATGACTACGACCCGAGTGTGGGGAGAATCACCATGACCAGAGTGTGGGGAGAATCACTACGACCAGAGTGTGGGGAGAATCATTGCGACCAGAGTGTGGGGAGAATCACTGCGACCAGAGTGTGGGGAGAATCACTACGACCAGTGAGTGGGGAGAATCACTACGACCAGAGTGTGGTGAGAATCACTGCGACCAGAGTATGGGGAGAATCACCACGAGCAGAGTGTGGGGAGAATCACTGCGACCAGAGTTGGGGAGAATCACTGCGACCAGAGTGTGGGGAGAATCACTGCGACCAGAGTGTGGGGAGAATCACCACGAGCAGAGTGTGGGGAGAATCACTGCGACCAGAGTGTGGGGAGAATCGCTTCAACCCGAGTGTGGGGAGCATCGCTTCAACCAGAGTGTGGGGAGAATCACTGCGACCAGAGTGTGGGGAGAATCACGACGACCAGAGTGTGGGGAGAATCATTGCGACCAGAGTGTGGGGAGAATCACTGCGACCAGAGTGTGGGGAGAATCACTGCGACCAGAGTGTGGGGAGAATCACTGCGACCAGAGTGTGGGGAGAATCACTACGACCAGAGTGTGGGGAGAATCGCTATGACCCGAGTGTTGGGAGAATCCCTACGACCAGAGTGTGGGGAGAATCACCACGACCAGAGTGTGGGGAGAATCACTACGACCAGAGTGTGGGGAGAATCACTACGACCAGAGTGTGGGGAGAATCACTACGAGCAGAGTGTGGGGAGAATCACTACGACCAGAGTGTGGGGAGAATCACTGTGACCAGAACGTGGGGACAATCACTACGACCAGTGAGTGGGGAGAATCACTGCGACCAGAGTTTGGGGAGAATCACTGCGACCAGAGTGTGGGGAGAATCACTGCGACCAGAGTGTGGGGAGAATCACTGCGACCAGAGTGTGGGGAGAATCACTGCGACCAGAGTGTGGGGAGAATCACTGCGACCAGAGTGTGGGGAGAATCATTGCGACCAGAGTGTGGGGAGAATCACTGCGACCAGAGTGTGGGGAGAATCACTGCGACCAGAGTGTGGGGAGAATCCAGAGTGCGGGGAAAATCACTCCGACCAGAGTTTGGGGAGAATCACTACAACCAGAGTGTGGGGAGAATCACTACGACCAGAGTGTGGGGAGAATCACTGCGACCAGAGTGTGGGGAGAATAACCGCGACCAGAGTGTGGGGAGAATCACCGCGACCAGAGTGTGTGGAGAATCACTGCGACCAGAGTGTGGGGAGAATCACTACGACCAGAGTGTGGGGAGAATCATTGCGACCAGAGTGTGGGGAGAATCACTGCGACCAGAGTGTGGGGAGAATCACTGCGACCAGAGTGTGGGGAGAATCACTGCGACGAGAGTGTTGGGAAAATCACTACGACCAGAGTGTGGGGAGAATCGCTATGACCAGAGTGTGGGGAGAATCACGACGACCAGAGTGTGGGGAGAATCACTGCGACCAGAGTATGGGGAGAATCACTGCGACCAGAGTGTGGGGAGAATGACTACGACCCGAGTGTGGGGAGAATCACCACGACCAGAGTGTGGGGAGAATCACTACGACCAGAGTGTGGGGAGAATCACTGCGACCAGAGTGTGGGGAAAATCCCGACTACCAGAGTGTGGGGAGAATCACTACGACCAGAGTGTGGGGGAATCATTGCGACCAGAGTGTGGGGAGAATCACTGCGACCAGAGTGTGGGGAGAATCACTGCGACCAGAGTGTGGGGAGAATCACTACGACCAGAGTGTGGGGAGAATCACTGCGACCAGAGGGTGGGGAGAATCACTGCGACCAGAGTGTGGGTAGAATCGCTACGACCAGAGTGTGGGGAGAATCACTGCGACGAGAGTGTTGGGAAAATCACTACGACCAGAGTGTGGGGAGAATCGCTATGACCAGAGTGTGGGGAGAATCACGACGACCAGAGTGTGGGGAGAATCACTGCGACCAGAGTGTGGGGAGAATCACTGCGACCAGAGTGTGGGGAGAATGACTACGACCCGAGTGTGGGGAGAATCACCACGACCAGAGTGTGGGGAGAATCACCACGACCAGAGTGTGGGGAGAATCACCACGACCAGAGTGTGGGGAGAATCACTACGACCAGAGTGTGGGGAGAATGACTACGACCCGAGTGTGGGGAGAATCACTACGACCAGAGTGTGGGGAGAATCACTACGACCAGAGTGTGGGGGAATCATTGCGACCAGAGTGTGGGGAGAATCACTGCGACCAGAGTGTGGGGAGAATCACTGCGACCAGAGTGTGGGGAGAATCACTACGACCAGAGTGTGGGGAGAATCACTGCGACCAGAGTGTGGGGAGAATCACTGCGACCAGAGTGTGGGTAGAATCGCTACGACCAGAGTGTGGGGAGAATCACTGCGACCAGAGTGTGGGGAGAATCGCTACGACCAGTGTGAGGGGAGAATCACTGCGACCAGAGTGTGGGGAGAATCACTACGACCAGAGTGTGGGGAGAATCACTGCGACCAGAGTGTGGGGAGAATCACTACGACCAGAGTGTGGGGAGAATCACTGCGACCAGAGTGTGGGGAGAATCACTACGACCAGAGTGTGGGGAGAATCACTGCGACCAGAGTGTGGGGAGAATGACTACGACCAAAGTGTGGGGAGAATCGCGATGACCAGAGTATGGGGAGAATAGCGGTGACCAGAGTGTGGGGAGAATCACTGTGACCAGAAGGTGGGGACAATCACTACGACCAGTGAGTGGGGAGAATCACTGCGACCAGAGTGTGGGGAGAATCACTGCGACCAGAGTGTGGGGAGAATCACTGCGACCAGATTTTGGGGAGAATCACTGCGACCAGAGTGTGGGGAGAATCACTGCGACCAGAGTGTGGGGAGAATCACTGCGACCAGAGTGTGGGGAGAATCACTGCGACCAGAGTGTGGGGAGAATCACTGCGACCAGAGTGTGGGGAGAATCACTGCGACCAGAGTGTGGGGAGAATCATTGCGACCAGAGTGTGGGGAGAATCACTGCGACCAGAGTGTGGGGAGAATCCAGAGTGCGGGGAAAATCACTACGACCAGAGTTTGGGGAGAATCACTACAACCAGAGTGTGGGGAGAATCACTACGACCAGAGTGTGGGGAGAATCACTGCGACCAGAGTGTGGGGAGAATCACCGCGACCAGAGTGTGGGGAGAATCACCGCGACCAGAGTGTGGGGAGAATGACTACGACCCGAGTGTGGGGAGAATCACCATGACCAGAGTGTGGGGAGAATCACTACGACCAGAGTGTGGGGAGAATCATTGCGACCAGAGTGTGGGGAGAATCACTGCGACCAGAGTGTGGGGAGAATCACTACGACCAGTGAGTGGGGAGAATCACTACGACCAGAGTGTGGTGAGAATCACTGCGACCAGAGTATGGGGAGAATCACCACGAGCAGAGTGTGGGGAGAATCACTGCGACCAGAGTTGGGGAGAATCACTGCGACCAGAGTGTGGGGAGAATCACTGCGACCAGAGTGTGGGGAGAATCACCACGAGCGGAGTGTGGGGAGAATCACTGCGACCAGAGTGTGGGGAGAATCGCTTCAACCCGAGTGTGGGGAGCATCGCTTCAACCAGAGTGTGGGGAGAATCACTGCGACCAGAGTGTGGGGAGAATCACGACGACCAGAGTGTGGGGAGAATCATTGCGACCAGAGTGTGGGGAGAATCACTGCGACCAGAGTGTGGGGAGAATCACTGCGACCAGAGTGTGGGGAGAATCACTGCGACCAGAGTGTGGGGAGAATCACTACGACCAGAGTGTGGGGAGAATCGCTATGACCCGAGTGTTGGGAGAATCCCTACGACCAGAGTGTGGGGAGAATCACTATGACCAGAGTGTGGGGAGAATCACTACGACCAGAGTGTGGGGAGAATCACTACGACCAGAGTGTGGGGAGAATCACTACGAGCAGAGTGTGGGGAGAATCACTACGACCAGAGTGTGGGGAGAATCACTACGAGCAGAGTGAGGGGAAAATCCCGACTACCAGAGTGTGGTGAGAATCACTACGACCAGAGTGTGGGGAGAATCACTACGACCAGAGTGTGGGGAGAATCACTACGAGCAGAGTGAGGGGAAAATCCCGACTACCAGAGTGTGGGGAGAATCACTACGACCAGAGTGTGGGGAGAATCACTACGACCAGATTGTGGGGAGAATCACTACGAGCAGAGTGAGGGGAAAATCCCGACTACCAGAGTGTGGGGAGAATCACAGCGACCACAGTGTGGGGAGAATCACAACGACCAGAGTGTGGGGAGAATCGCTACGATCAGAGTGTGGAGTGAATCTCTACGACCAGAGTGTGGGGAGAATCGCGACGACCAGAGTGTGGGGAGAATCACGACGACCAGAGTGTGGGGAGAATCGCTGCGACCAGAGTGTGGGGAAAATCCCGACTACCAGAGTGTGGGGAGAATCACTACGACCAGAGTGTGGGGAGAATCACTACGACCAGAGTGTGGGGAGAATCACTGCGACCAGAGTGTGGGGAGAATCACTGCGACCAGAGTGTGGGGAGAATCACCGCGACCAGAGTGTGGGGAGAATCACTACGACCAGAGTGTGGGGAGAATCATTGCGACCAGAGTGTGGGGAGAATCGCGACGACCAGAGTGTGGGGAGAATCACGACGACCAGAGTGTGGGGAGAATCGCTGCGACCAGAGTGTGGGGAAAATCCCGACTACCAGAGTGTGGGGAGAATCACTACGACCAGAGTGTGGGGAGAATCACTACGACCAGAGTGTGGGGAGAATCACTGCGACCAGAGTGTGGGGAGAATCACTGCGACCAGAGTGTGGGGAGAATCACCGCGACCAGAGTGTGGGGAGAATCACTACGACCAGAGTGTGGGGAGAATCATTGCGACCAGAGTGTGGGGAGAATCACTGCGACCAAAGTGTGGGGTGAATCACTGCGACCAGAGTGTGGGGAGAATCACTACGACCAGAATGTGGGGAAAATCCCGACTACCAGAGTGTGGGGAGAATCACTACGACCAGAGTGTGGGGAGAATCACTACGACCAGAGTGTGGGGAGAATCACTGCGACCAGAGTGTGGGGAGAATCACTGCGACCAGAGTGTGGGGAGAATCACTGCGACCAGAGTGTGGGGAGAATCACTACGACCAGAGTGTGGGGAGAATCACTACGACCAGATTGTGGGGAGAATCGTGACGACCAGAGTGTGGGGAGAATCACTACGACCAGAGTGTGGGCAGAATCACTGCGACCAGAGTGTGGGGAGAATCGCTGCGACCAGAGTGTGGGGAGAATCACGACGACCACAGTGTGGGGAGAATCACTGCGACCAGAGTGTGGGGAGAATCACTGCGACCAGAGTGTGGGGAGAATCGCGACGACCACAGTGTGGGGAGAATCGCGACGACCAGAGTGTGGGGGGAATCGCTGCGACCAGAGTGTGGGGAGAATCGCTGCGACCAGAGTGTGGGGAGAAAGACTACGACCAGAGGGTGGGGAGAATCGCGAGTACCAGAGTGTGGGGAAAATCACTACGACCAGAGCGTGGGGAGAATCGCTACGACCAGAGTGTGGGGAGAATCGCTACGACCAGAGTGTGGGGAGAATCGCTACGATCAGAGTGTGGAGTGAATCACTACGACCAGAGTGTGGGGAGAATCACTACGACCAGAGAGTGGGGAGAATCACTGCGACCAGAGTGTGGGGAGAATCGCGGTGACCAGAGTGTGGGGAGAATCACTGTGACCAGAGGGTGGGGACAATCACTACGACCAGTGAGTGGGGAGAATCACTGCGACCAGAGTGTGGGGAGAATCACTGCGACCAGAGAGTGGGGAGAATCACTGCGACCAGAGTGTGGGGAGAATCGCGGTGACCAGAGTGTGGGGAGAATCACTGTGACCAGAGGGTGGCGACAATCACTACGACCAGTGAGTGGGGAGAATCACTGCGACCAGAGTGTGGTGAGAATCACTGCGACCAGAGTGTGGGGAGAATCACTACGACCAGAGTGTGGGGAGAATCACTACGACCAGTGAGTGGGGAGAATCACTACGACCAGAGTGTGGTGAGAATCACTGCGACCAGAGTGTGGGGAGAATCACCACGAGCAGAGTGTGGGGAGAATCACTGCGACCAGAGTTGGGGAGAATCACTGCGACCAGAGTGTGAGGAGAATCACTGCGACCAGAGTGTGGGGAGAATCACCACGAGCAGAGTGTGGGGAGAATCACTGCGACCAGAGTGTGGGGAGAATCGCTTCAACCCGAGTGTGGGGAGCATCGCTTCAACCAGAGTGTGGGGAGAATCACTGCGACCAGAGTGTGGGGAGAATCACGACGACCAGAGTGTGGGGAGAATCATTGCGACCAGAGTGTGGGGAGAATCACTGCGACCAGAGTGTGGGGAGAATCACTGCGACCAGAGTGTGGGGAGAATCACTGCGACTAGAGTGTGGGGAGAATCACTACGACCAGAGTGTGGGGAGAATCGCTATGACCCGAGTGTTGGGAGAATCCCGACGACCAGAGTGTGGGGAGAATCACTACGACCAGAGTGTGGGGAGAATCACTACGACCAGAGTGTGGGGAGAATCACTACGACCAGAGTGTGGGGAGAATCACTACGAGCAGAGTGTGGGGAGAATCACTACGACCAGAGTGTGGGGAGAATCACTGCGACCAGAGTGTGGGGAGAATCACTGCGACCAGAGTGTGGGGAGAATCACTGCGACCAGAGTGTGGGGAGAATCACCACGACCAGAGTGTGGGGAGAATCACTTCGACCAGAGTGTGGGGAGAATCACTGCGACCAGAGTGTGAGGAGAATCGCGACGACCAGAGTGTGGGGAGAATAGCGGTGACCAGAGTGTGGGGAGAATCACTGTGACCAGAACGTGGGGACAATCACTACGACCAGTGAGTGGGGAGAATCACTGCGACCAGAGTTTGGGGAGAATCACTGCGACCAGAGTGTGGGGAGAATCACTGCGACCAGAGTGTGGGGAGAATCACTGCGACCAGAGTGTGGGGAGAATCACTGCGACCAGAGTGTGGGGAGAATCACTGCGACCAGAGTGTGGGGAGAATCATTGCGACCAGAGTGTGGGGAGAATCACTGCGACCAGAGTGTGGGGAGAATCACTGCGACCAGAGTGTGGGGAGAATCCAGAGTGCGGGGAAAATCACTCCGACCAGAGTTTGGGGAGAATCACTACAACCAGAGTGTGGGGAGAATCACTACGACCAGAGTGTGGGGAGAATCACTGCGACCAGAGTGTGGGGAGAATAACCGCGACCAGAGTGTGGGGAGAATCACCGCGACCAGAGTGTGGGGAGAATCACTGCGACCAGAGTGTGGGGAGAATCACTACGACCAGAGTGTGGGGAGAATCATTGCGACCAGAGTGTGGGGAGAATCACTGCGACCAGAGTGTGGGGAGAATCACTGCGACCAGAGTGTGGGGAGAATCACTGCGACGAGAGTGTTGGGAAAATCACTACGACCAGAGTGTGGGGAGAATCGCTATGACCAGAGTGTGGGGAGAATCACGACGACCAGAGTGTGGGGAGAATCACTGCGACCAGAGTGTGGGGAGAATCACTGCGACCAGAGTGTGGGGAGAATGACTACGACCCGAGTGTGGGGAGAATCACCACGACCAGAGTGTGGGGAGAATCACTACGACCAGAGTGTGGGGAGAATCACTGCGACCAGAGTGTGGGGAAAATCCCGACTACCAGAGTGTGGGGAGAATCACTACGACCAGAGTGTGGGGGAATCATTGCGACCAGAGTGTGGGGAGAATCACTGCGACCAGAGTGTGGGGAGAATCACTGCGACCAGAGTGTGGGGAGAATCACTACGACCAGAGTGTGGGGAGAATCACTGCGACCAGAGGGTGGGGAGAATCACTGCGACCAGAGTGTGGGTAGAATCGCTACGACCAGAGTGTGGGGAGAATCACTGCGACGAGAGTGTTGGGAAAATCACTACGACCAGAGTGTGGGGAGAATCGCTATGACCAGAGTGTGGGGAGAATCACGACGACCAGAGTGTGGGGAGAATCACTGCGACCAGAGTGTGGGGAGAATCACTGCGACCAGAGTGTGGGGAGAATGACTACGACCCGAGTGTGGGGAGAATCACCACGACCAGAGTGTGGGGAGAATCACGACGACCAGAGTGTGGGGAGAATCACCACGACCAGAGTGTGGGGAGAATCACTACGACCAGAGTGTGGGGAGAATGACTACGACCCGAGTGTGGGGAGAATCACTACGACCAGAGTGTGGGGAGAATCACTACGACCAGAGTGTGGGGGAATCATTGCGACCAGAGTGTGGGGAGAATCACTGCGACCAGAGTGTGGGGAGAATCACTGCGACCAGAGTGTGGGGAGAATCACTACGACCAGAGTGTGGGGAGAATCACTGCGACCAGAGTGTGGGGAGAATCACTGCGACCAGAGTGTGGGTAGAATCGCTACGACCAGAGTGTGGGGAGAATCACTGCGACCAGAGTGTGGGGAGAATCGCTACGACCAGTGTGTGGGGAGAATCACTGCGACCAGAGTGTGGGGAGAATCACTACGACCAGAGTGTGGGGAGAATCACTGCGACCAGAGTGTGGGGAGAATCACTACGACCAGAGTGTGGGGAGAATCACTGCGACCAGAGTGTGGGGAGAATCACTACGACCAGAGTGTGGGGAGAATCACTGCGACCAGAGTGTGGGGAGAATGACTACGACCAAAGTGTGGGGAGAATCGCGATGACCAGAGTATGGGGAGAATAGCGGTGACCAGAGTGTGGGGAGAATCACTGTGACCAGAAGGTGGGGACAATCACTACGACCAGTGAGTGGGGAGAATCACTGCGACCAGAGTGTGGGGAGAATCACTGCGACCAGAGTGTGGGGAGAATCACTGCGACCAGATTTTGGGGAGAATCACTGCGACCAGAGTGTGGGGAGAATCACTGCGACCAGAGTGTGGGGAGAATCACTGCGACCAGAGTGTGGGGAGAATCACTGCGACCAGAGTGTGGGGAGAATCACTGCGACCAGAGTGTGGGGAGAATCACTGCGACCAGAGTGTGGGGAGAATCATTGCGACCAGAGTGTGGGGAGAATCACTGCGACCAGAGTGTGGGGAGAATCCAGAGTGCGGGGAAAATCACTACGACCAGAGTTTGGGGAGAATCACTACAACCAGAGTGTGGGGAGAATCACTACGACCAGAGTGTGGGGAGAATCACTGCGACCAGAGTGTGGGGAGAATCACCGCGACCAGAGTGTGGGGAGAATCACCGCGACCAGAGTGTGGGGAGAATCACTGCGACCAGAGTGTGGGGAGAATCACTACGACCAGAGTGTGGGGAGAATCATTGCGACCAGAGTGTGGGGAGAATCACTGCGACCAGAGTGTGGGGAGAATCACTGCGACCAGAGTGTGGGGAGAATCACTGCGACCAGAGTGTGGGGAAAATCACTGCGACGAGAGTGTTGGGAAAATCACTATGACCAGAGTGTGGGGAGAATCGCTATGACCAGAGTGTGGGGAGAATCACGGCGACCAGAGTGTGGGGAGAATCACTGCGACCAGAGTGTGGGGAGAATCACTGCGACCAGAGTGTGGGGAGAATGACTACGACCCGAGTGTGGGGAGAATCACCATGACCAGAGTGTGGGGAGAATCACTACGACCAGAGTGTGGGGAGAATCATTGCGACCAGAGTGTGGGGAGAATCACTGCGACCAGAGTGTGGGGAGAATCACTACGACCAGTGAGTGGGGAGAATCACTACGACCAGAGTGTGGTGAGAATCACTGCGACCAGAGTATGGGGAGAATCACCACGAGCAGAGTGTGGGGAGAATCACTGCGACCAGAGTTGGGGAGAATCACTGCGACCAGAGTGTGGGGAGAATCACTGCGACCAGAGTGTGGGGAGAATCACCACGAGCAGAGTGTGGGGAGAATCACTGCGACCAGAGTGTGGGGAGAATCGCTTCAACCCGAGTGTGGGGAGCATCGCTTCAACCAGAGTGTGGGGAGAATCACTGCGACCAGAGTGTGGGGAGAATCACGACGACCAGAGTGTGGGGAGAATCATTGCGACCAGAGTGTGGGGAGAATCACTGCGACCAGAGTGTGGGGAGAATCACTGCGACCAGAGTGTGGGGAGAATCACTGCGACCAGAGTGTGGGGAGAATCACTACGACCAGAGTGTGGGGAGAATCGCTATGACCCGAGTGTTGGGAGAATCCCTACGACCAGAGTGTGGGGAGAATCACTATGACCAGAGTGTGGGGAGAATCACTACGACCAGAGTGTGGGGAGAATCACTACGACCAGAGTGTGGGGAGAATCACTACGAGCAGAGTGTGGGGAGAATCACTACGACCAGAGTGTGGGGAGAATCACTACGAGCAGAGTGAGGGGAAAATCCCGACTACCAGAGTGTGGTGAGAATCACTACGACCAGAGTGTGGGGAGAATCACTACGACCAGAGTGTGGGGAGAATCACTACGAGCAGAGTGAGGGGAAAATCCCGACTACCAGAGTGTGGGGAGAATCACTACGACCAGAGTGTGGGGAGAATCACTACGACCAGATTGTGGGGAGAATCACTACGAGCAGAGTGAGGGGAAAATCCCGACTACCAGAGTGTGGGGAGAATCACAGCGACCACAGTGTGGGGAGAATCACAACGACCAGAGTGTGGGGAGAATCGCTACGATCAGAGTGTGGAGTGAATCTCTACGACCAGAGTGTGGGGAGAATCGCGACGACCAGAGTGTGGGGAGAATCACGACGACCAGAGTGTGGGGAGAATCGCTGCGACCAGAGTGTGGGGAAAATCCCGACTACCAGAGTGTGGGGAGAATCACTGCGACCAGAGTGTGGGGAGAATCACTACGACCAGAGTGTGGGGAGAATCATTGCGACCAGAGTGTGGGGAGAATCACTGCGACCAAAGTGTGGGGTGAATCACTGCGACCAAAGTGTGGGGAGAATCATTGCGACCAGAGTGTGGGGAGAATCACTGCGACCAAAGTGTGGGGTGAATCACTGCGACCAGAGTGTGGGGAGAATCACTACGACCAGAATGTGGGGAAAATCCCGACTACCAGAGTGTGGGGAGAATCACTACGACCAGAGTGTGGGGAGAATCACTACGACCAGAGTGTGGGGAGAATCACTGCGACCAGAGTGTGGGGAGAATCACTGCGACCAGAGTGTGGGGAGAATCACTGCGACCAGAGTGTGGGGAGAATCACTACGACCAGAGTGTGGGGAGAATCACTACGACCAGATTGTGGGGAGAATCGTGACGACCAGAGTGTGGGGAGAATCACTACGACCAGAGTGTGGGCAGAATCACTGCGACCAGAGTGTGGGGAGAATCGCTGCGACCAGAGTGTGGGGAGAATCACGACGACCACAGTGTGGGGAGAATCACTGCGACCAGAGTGTGGGGAGAATCACTGCGACCAGAGTGTGGGGAGAATCGCGACGACCACAGTGTGGGGAGAATCGCGACGACCAGAGTGTGGGGGGAATCGCTGCGACCAGAGTGTGGGGAGAATCGCTGCGACCAGAGTGTGGGGAGAAAGACTACGACCAGAGGGTGGGGAGAATCGCGAGTACCAGAGTGTGGGGAAAATCACTACGACCAGAGCGTGGGGAGAATCGCTACGACCAGAGTGTGGGGAGAATCGCTACGACCAGAGTGTGGGGAGAATCGCTACGATCAGAGTGTGGAGTGAATCACTACGACCAGAGTGTGGGGAGAATCACTACGACCAGAGAGTGGGGAGAATCACTGCGACCAGAGTGTGGGGAGAATCGCGGTGACCAGAGTGTGGGGAGAATCACTGTGACCAGAGGGTGGGGACAATCACTACGACCAGTGAGTGGGGAGAATCACTGCGACCAGAGTGTGGGGAGAATCACTGCGACCAGAGAGTGGGGAGAATCACTGCGACCAGAGTGTGGGGAGAATCGCGGTGACCAGAGTGTGGGGAGAATCACTGTGACCAGAGGGTGGCGACAATCACTACGACCAGTGAGTGGGGAGAATCACTGCGACCAGAGTGTGGTGAGAATCACTGCGACCAGAGTGTGGGGAGAATCACTACGACCAGAGTGTGGGGAGAATCACTACGACCAGTGAGTGGGGAGAATCACTACGACCAGAGTGTGGGGAGAATCACTACGACCAGAGTGTGGGGAGAATCACTACGAGCAGAGTGTGGGGAGAATCACTACGACCAGAGTGTGGGGAGAATCACTGCGACCACAGTGTGGGGAGAATCACTGCGACCAGAGTGTGGGGAGAATCACTGCGACCAGAGTGTGGGGAGAATCACTACGACCAGAGTGTGGGGAGAATCACTACGACCACATTGTGGGGAGAATCGTGACGACCAGAGTGTGGGGAGAATCACTACGACCAGAGTGTGGGCAGAATCACTGCGACCAGAGTGTGGGGAGAATCGCTGCGACCAGAGTGTGGGGAGAATCACTACGACCAGAGTGTGGGGAGAATCACTGCGACCAGAGTGTGGGGAGAATCACTGCGACCAGAGTGTGGGGAGAATCGCGACGACCACAGTGTGGGGAGAATCGCGACGACCAGAGTGTGGGGGGAATCGCTGCGACCAGAGTGTGGGGAGAATCGCTGCGACCAGAGTGTGGGGAGAAAGACTACGACCAGAGGGTGGGGAGAATCGCGAGTACCAGAGTGTGGGGAAAATCACTACGACCAGAGCGTGGGGAGAATCGCTACGACCAGAGTGTGGGGAGAATCGCTACGACCAGAGTGTGGGGAGAATCGCTACGATCAGAGTGTGGAGTGAATCACTACGACCAGAGTGTGGGGAGAATCACTACGACCAGAGAGTGGGGAGAATCACTGCGACCAGAGTGTGGGGAGAATCGCGGTGACCAGAGTGTGGGGAGAATCACTGTGACCAGAGGGTGGGGACAATCACTACGACCAGTGAGTGGGGAGAATCACTGCGACCAGAGTGTGGGGAGAATCACTGCGACCAGAGAGTGGGGAGAATCACTGCGACCAGAGTGTGGTGAGAATCACTGCGACCAGAGTGTGGGGAGAATCGCGGTGACCAGAGTGTGGGGAGAATCGCGGTGACCAGAGTGTGGGGAGAATCACTGCGACCAGAGTTTGGGGAGAATCACTGCGACCAGAGTGTGGGGAGAATCACTGCGACCAGAGTGTGGGGAGAATCACTGCGACCAGAGTGTGGGGAGAATCGCTGCGACCAGAGTGTGGGGAGAATCGCTGCGACCAGAGTGTGGGGAGAATCGCTACGACCAGAGTGTGGGGAGAATCACTACGACCAGAGTGTGGGGAGAATCGCTACGATCAGAGTGTGGAGTGAATCATTACGACCACAGTGTGGGGAGAATCGCAACAACCTGAGTGTGGGGAGAATCGGTGCGACCAGAGTGTGGGGAGAATCACTACGACCAGAGTGTGGGGAGAATGACTGCGACCAGAGTGTGGGGAGAATCGATGCGACCAGAGTGTGGGGAGAATCACTGCGACCAGAGTGTGGGGAGAATGCAGAGTGCGGGGAAAATCACTACGAACAGAGTTTGGGGAGAATCACTACAACCAGAGTGTGGGGAGAATCACTACGACCAGAGTGTGGGGAGAATCACTACGACCAGAGTGTGGGGAGAATCACTACGACCAGAGTGTGGGGAGAATCACTACGACCAGAGTGTGGGGAGAATCACCGCGACCAGAGTGTGGGGAGAATCACTGCGACCAGAGTGTGGGGAGAATCACTACGACCAGTGTGTGGGGAGAATCACTGCGACCAGAGAGTGGGGAGAATCACTGCGACCAGAGTGTGGGGAGAATCGCGGTGACCAGAGTGTGGGGAGAATCACTGTGACCAGAGGGTGGCGACAATCACTACGACCAGTGAGTGGGGAGAATCACTGCGACCAGAGTGTGGTGAGAATCACTGCGACCAGAGTGTGGGGAGAATCACTACGACCAGAGTGTGGGGAGAATCACTACGACCAGAGTGTGGGGAGAATCACTACGACCAGTGAGTGGGGAGAATCACTACGACCAGAGTGTAGTGAGAATCACTGCGACCAGAGTGTGGGGAGAATCACCACGAGCAGAGTGTGGGGAGAATCACTGCGACCAGAGTTGGGGAGAATCACTGCGACCAGAGTGTGGGGAGAATCACTGCGACCAGAGTGTGGGGAGAATCACCACGAGCAGAGTGTGGGGAGAATCACTGCGACCAGAGTGTGGCGAGAATCGCTTCAACCCGAGTGTGGGGAGCATCGCTTCAACCAGAGTGTGGGGAGAATCACTGCGACCAGAGTGTGGGGAGAATCACGACGACCAGAGTGTGTGGAGAATCATTGCGACCAGAGATGGGGAGAATCACTGCGACCAGAGTGTGGGGAGAATCACTGCGACCAGAGTGTGGGGAGAATCACTGCGACTAGAGTGTGGGGAGAATCACTACGACCAGAGTGTGGGGAGAATCGCTATGACCCGAGTGTTGGGAGAATCCCTACGACCAGAGTGTGGGGAGAATCACTACGACCAGAGTGTGGGGAGAATCACTACGACCAGAGTGTGGGGAGAATCACTACGACCAGAGTGTGGGGAGAATCACTACGAGCAGAGTGTGGGGAGAATCACTACGACCAGAGTGTGGGGAGAATCACTACGAGCAGAGTGAGGGGAAAATCCCGACTACCAGAGTGTGGGGAGAATCACTACGACCAGAGTGTGGGGAGAATCACTACGACCAGAGTGTGGAGAGAATCACTACGAGCAGAGTGAGGGGAAAATCCCGACTACCAGAGTGTGGGGAGAATCACTACGACCAGAGTGTGGGGAGAATCACTACGACCAGATTGTGGGGAGAATCACTACGAGCAGAGTGAGGGGAAAATCCCGACTACCAGAGTGTGGGGAGAATCACAGCGACCACAGTGTGGGGAGAATCGCAACGACCAGAGTGTGGGGAGAATCGCTACGATCAGAGTGTGGAGTGAATCTCTACGACCAGAGTGTGGGGAGAATCGCGACGACCAGAGTGTGGGTAGAATCACGACGACCAGAGGGTGGGGACAATCACTACGACCAGTGAGTGGGGAGAATCACTGCGACCAGAGTGCGGGGAGAATCACTGCGACCAGAGAGTGGGGAGAATCACTGCGACCAGAGTGTGGGGAGAATCGCGGTGACCAGAGTGTGGGGAGAATCACTGTGACCAGAGGGTGGCGACAATCACTACGACCAGTGAGTGGGGAGAATCACTGCGACCAGAGTGTGGTGAGAATCACTGCGACCAGAGTGTGGGGAGAATCACTACGACCAGAGTGTGGGGAGAATCACTACGACCAGAGTGTGGGGAGAATCACTACGACCAGTGAGTGGGGAGAATCACTACGACCAGAGTGTGGTGAGAATCACTGCGACCAGAGTGTGGGGAGAATCACCACGAGCAGAGTGTGGGGAGAATCACTGCGACCAGAGTTGGGGAGAATCACTGCGACCAGAGTGTGGGGAGAATCACTGCGACCAGAGTGTGGGGAGAATCACCACGAGCAGAGTGTGGGGAGAATCACTGCGACCAGAGTGTGGGGAGAATTGCTTCAACCCGAGTGTGGGGAGCATCGCTTCAACCAGAGTGTGGGGAGAATCACTGCGACCAGAGTGTGGGGAGAATCACGACGACCAGAGTGTGTGGAGAATCATTGCGACCAGAGTGTGGGGAGAATCACTGCGACCAGAGTGTGGGGAGAATCACTGCGACCAGAGTGTGGGGAGAATCACTGCGACTAGAGTGTGGGGAGAATCACTACGACCAGAGTGTGGGGAGAATCGCTATGACCCGAGTGTTGGGAGAATCCCTACGACCAGAGTGTGGGGAGAATCACTACGACCAGAGTGTGGGGAGAATCACTACGACCAGAGTGTGGGGAGAATCACTACGACCAGAGTGTGGGGAGAATCACTACGAGCAGAGTGTGGGGAGAATCACTACGACCAGAGTGTGGGGAGAATCACTACGAGCAGAGTGAGGGGAAAATCCCGACTACCAGAGTGTGGGGAGAATCACTACGACCAGAGTGTGGGGAGAATCACTACGACCAGAGTGTGGGGAGAATCACTACGAGCAGAGTGAGGGGAAAATCCCGACTACCAGAGTGTGGGGAGAATCACTACGACCAGAGTGTGGGGAGAATCACTACGACCAGATTGTGGGGAGAATCACTACGAGCAGAGTGAGGGGAAAATCCCGACTACCAGAGTGTGGGGAGAATAACAGCGACCACAGTGTGGGGAGAATCGCGACGACCAGAGTGTGGGTAGAATCACGACGACCAGAGTGTGGGGAGAATCGCTGCGACCAGAGTGTGGGGAGAATCGCTGCGACCAGAGTGTGGGGAGAATCGCTACGACCAGAGTGTGGGGAGAATCACTACGACCAGAGTTTGGGGAGAATCGCTACGATCAGAGTGTGGAGTGAATCATTACGACCACAGTGTGGGGAGAATCGCAACAACCTGAGTGTGGGGAGAATCGGTGCGACCAGAGTGTGGGGAGAATCACTACGACCAGAGTGTGGGGAGAATGACTGCGACCAGAGTGTGGGGAGAATCGCTGCGACCAGAGTGTGGGGAGAATCACTGCGACCAGAGTGTGGGGAGAATGCAGAGTGCGGGGAAAATCACGACGAACAGAGTTTGGGGAGAATCACTACAACCAGAGTGTGGGGAGAATCACTACGACCAGAGTGTGGGGAGAATCACTGCGACCAGAGTGTGGGGAGAATCACCACGAGCAGAGTGTGGGGAGAATCACTGCGACCAGAGTTGGGGAGAATCACTGCGACCAGAGTGTGGGGAGAATCACCACGAGCAGAGTGTGGGGAGAATCACTGCGACCAGAGTGTGGGGAGAATCGCTTCAACCCGAGTGTGGGGAGCATCGCTTCAACCAGAGTGTGGGGAGAATCACTGCGACCAGAGTGTGGGGAGAATTACGACGACCAGAGTGTGGGGAGAATCATTGCGACCAGAGTGTGGGGAGAATCACTGCGACCAGAGTGTGGGGAGAATCACTGCGACCAGAGTGTGGGGAGAATCACTGCGACTAGAGTGTGGGGAGAGTCACTACGACCAGAGTGTGGGGAGAATCGCTATGACCCGAGTGTTGGGAGAATCCCTACGACCAGAGTGTGGGGAGAATCACTACGACCAGAGTGTGGGGAGAATCACTACGACCAGAGTGTGGGGAGAATCACTACGACCAGAGTGTGGGGAGAATCACTACGAGCAGAGTGTGGGGAGAATCACTACGACCAGAGTGTGGGGAGAATCACTACGAGCAGAGTGAGGGGAAAATCCCGACTACCAGAGTGTGGTGAGAATCACTACGACCAGAGTGTGGGGAGAATCACTACGACCAGAGTGTGGGGAGAATCACTACGAGCAGAGTGAGGGGAAAATCCCGACTACCAGAGTGTGGGGAGAATCACTACGACCAGAGTGTGGGGAGAATCACTACGACCAGATTGTGGGGAGAATCACTACGAGCAGAGTGAGGGGAAAATCCCGACTACCAGAGTGTGGGGAGAATCACAGCGACCACAGTGTGGGGAGAATCACAACGACCAGAGTGTGGGGAGAATCGCTACGATCAGAGTGTGGAGTGAATCTCTACGACCAGAGTGTGGGGAGAATCGCGACGACCAGAGTGTGGGGAGAATCACGATGACCAGAGTGTGGGGAGAATCGCTGCGACCAGAGTGTGGGGAAAATCCCGACTACCAGAGTGTGGGGAGAATCACTACGACCAGAGTGTGGGGAGAATCACTACGACCAGAGTGTGGGGAGAATCACTGCGACCAGAGTGTGGGGAGAATCACTGCGACCAGAGTGTGGGGAGAATCACCACGACCAGAGTGTGGGGAGAATCACTACGACCAGAGTGTGGGGAGAATCATTGCGACCAGAGTGTGGGGAGAATCACTGCGACCAAAGTGTGGGGAGAATCACTGCGACCAGAGTGTGGGGAGAATCACTACGACCAGAATGTGGGGAAAATCCCGACTACCAGAGTGTGGGGAGAATCACTACGACCAGAGTGTGGGGAGAATCACTACGACCAGAGTGTGGGGAGAATCACTGCGACCAGAGTGTGGGGAGAATCACTGCGACCAGAGTGTGGGGAGAATCACTGCGACCAGAGTGTGGGGAGAATCACTACGACCAGAGTGTGGGGAGAATCACTACGACCAGATTGTGGGGAGAATCGTGACGACCAGAGTGTGGGGAGAATCACTACGACCAGAGTGTGGGCAGAATCACTGCGACCAGAGTGTGGGGAGAATCGCTGCGACCAGAGTGTGGGGAGAATCACGACGACCACAGTGTGGGGAGAATCACTGCGACCAGAGTGTGGGGAGAATCACTGCGACCAGAGCGTGGGGAGAATCGCGACGACCACAGTGTGGGGAGAATCGCGACGACCAGAGTGTGGGGGGAATCGCTGCGACCAGAGTGTGGGAAGAATCGCTGCGACCAGAGTGTGGGGAGAAACACTACGACCAGAGGGTGGGGAGAATCGCGAGTACCAGAGTGTGGGGAGAATCACAACGACCAGAGCGTGGGGAGAATCGCTACGACCAGAGTGTGGGGAGAATCGCTACGATCAGAGTGTGGAGTGAATCACTACGACCAGAGTGTGGGGAGAATCACTACAACCAGAGAGTGGGGAGAATCACTGCGACCAGAGTGTGGGGAGAATCGCGGTGACCAGAGTGTGGGGAGAATCACTGTGACCAGAGGGTGGGGACAATCACTACGACCAGTGAGTGGGGAGAATCACTGCGACCAGAGTGTGGGGAGAATCACGGCGACCAGAGAGTGGGGAGAATCACTGCGACCAGAGTGTGGGGAGAATCACTACGACCAGAGTGTGGGGAGAATCACTACGACCAGGGAGTGGGGAGAATCACTGCGACCAGAGTTGGGGAGAATCACTGCGACCAGAGTGTGGGGAGAATCACTGCGACCAGAGTGTGGGGAGAATCACCACGAGCAGAGTGTGGGGAGAATCACTGCGACCAGAGTGTGGGGAGAATCGCTTCAACCCGAGTGTGGGGAGCATCGCTTCAACCAGAGTGTGGGGAGAATCACTGCGACCAGAGTGTGGGGAGAATCACGACGACCAGAGTGTGGGGAGAATCACTGCGACCAGAGTGTGGGGAGAATCACTGCGACCAGAGTGTGGGGAGAATCACTGCGACTAGAGTGTGGGGAGAATCACTACGACCAGAGTGTGGGGAGAATCGCTATGACCCGAGTGTTGGGAGAATCCCTACGACCAGAGTGTGGGGAGAATCACTACGACCGGAGTGTGGGGAGAATCACTACGACCAGAGTGTGGGGAGAATCACTACGACCAGAGTGCGGGGAGAATCACTACGAGCAGAGTGTGGGGAGAATCACTACGACCAGAGTGTGGGGAGAATCACTACGAGCAGAGTGAGGGGAAAATCCCGACTACCAGAGTGTGGGGAGAATCACTACGACCAGAGTGTGGGGAGAATCACTACGACCAGAGTGTGGGGAGAATCACTACGAGCAGAGTGAGGGGAAAATCCCGACTACCAGAGTGTGGGGAGAATCACTACGACCAGAGTGTGGGGAGAATCACTACGACCAGATTGTGGGGAGAATGACTACGAGCAGAGTGAGGGGAAAATCCAGACTACCAGAGTGTGGGGAGAATCACAGCGACCACAGTGTGGGGAGAATCGCAACGACCAGAGTGTGGGGAGAATCGCTACGATCAGAGTGTGGAGTGAATCTCTACGACCAGAGTGTGGGGAGAATCGCGACGACCAGAGTGTGGGGAGAATCACGACGACCAGAGTGTGGGGAGAATCGCTGCGACCAGAGTGTGGGGAGAATCGCTGCGACCAGAGTGTGGGGAGAATCGCTACGACCAGAGTGTGGGGAGAATCACTACGACCAGAGTGTGGGGAGAATCGCTACGATCAGAGTGTGGAGTGAATCATTACGACCACAGTGTGGGGAGAATCGCAACAACCTGAGTGTGGGGAGAATCGGTGCGACCAGAGTGTGGGGAGAATCACTACGACCAGAGTGTGGGGAGAATGACTGCGACCAGAGTGTGGGGAGAATCGCTGCGACCAGAGTGTGGGGAGAATCACTGCGACCAGAGTGTGGGGAGAATGCAGAGTGCGGAGAAAATCACGACGAACAGAGTTTGGGGAGAATCACTACAACCAGAGTGTGGGGAGAATCACTACGACCAGAGTGTGGGGAGAATCACTACGACCAGAGTGTGGGGAGAATCACTACGACCAGAGTGTGGGGAGAATCACTACGACCAGAGTGTGGGGAGAATCACCGCGACCAGAGTGTGTGGAGAATCACTGCGACCAGAGTGTGGGGAGAATCACTACGACCAGTGTGTGGGGAGAATCACTGCGACCAGAGAGTGGGGAGAATCACTGCGACCAGAGTGTGGGGACAATCACTACGTCCAGTGAGTGGGGAGAATCACTGCGACCAGAGTTTGGGGAGAATCACTGTGACCAGAGTGTGGGGAGAATCACTGCGACCAGAGTGTGGGGAGAATCACTGCGACCAGAGTGTGGGGAGAATCGCTGCGACCAGAGTGTGGGGAGAATCGCTGCGACCAGAGTGTGGGGAGAATCGCTACGACCAGAGTGTGGGGAGAATCACTACGACCAGAGTGTGGGGAGAATCGCTACGATCAGAGTGTGGAGTGAATCATTACGACCACAGTGTGGGGAGAATCGCAACAACCTGAGTGTGGGGAGAATCGGTGCGACCAGAGTGTGGGGAGAATCACTACGACCAGAGTGTGGGGAGAATCACTGCGACCAGAGTGTGGGGAGAATCGCTGCGACCAGAGTGTGGGGAGAATCACTGCGACCAGAGTGTGGGGAGAATGCAGAGTGCGGGGAAAATCACTACGAACAGAGTTTGGGGAGAATCACTACAACCAGAGTGTGGGGAGAATCACTACGACCAGAGTGTGGGGAGAATCACTACGACCAGAGTGTGGGGAGAATCACTACGACCAGAGTGTGGGGAGAATCACTACGACCAGAGAGTGGGGAGAATCACTGCGACCAGAGTGTGGGGAGAATCGCGGTGACCAGAGTGTGGGGAGAATCACTGTGACCAGAGGGTGGGGACAATCACTACGACCAGTGAGTGGGGAGAATCACTGCGACCAGAGTGTGGTGAGAATCACTGCGACCAGAGTGTGGGGAGAATCGCGGTGACCAGAGTGTGGGGAGAATCGCGGTGACCAGAGTGTGGGGAGAATCACTGTGACCACAGGGTGGGGACAATCACTACGACCAGTGAGTGGGGAGAATCACTGCGACCAGAGTTTGGGGAGAATCACTGCGACCAGAGTGTGGGGAGAATCACTGCGACCAGAGTGTGGGGAGAATCACTGCGACCAGAGTGTGGGGAGAATCACTGCGACCAGAGTGTGGGGAGAATCACTGCGACCAGAGTGTGGGGAGAATCACTGCGACCAGAGTGTGGGGAGAATCCAGAGTGCGGGGAAAATCACTACGAGCAGAGTGAGGGGAAAATCCCGACTACCAGAGTGTGGGGAGAATCACTACGACCAGAGTGTGGGGAGAATCACTACGACCAGATTGTGGGGAGAATCACTACGAGCAGAGTGAGGGGAAAATCCCGACTACCAGAGTGTGGGGAGAATCACTCCGACCAGAGTGTGGGGAGAATCACTGCGACCAGAGTGTGGGGAGAATCACTGCGACCAGAGTGTGGGGAGAATCACTACAACCAGAGTGTGGGGAGAATCACTGCGACCAGAGTGTGGGGAGAATCACTGCGACCAGAGTGTGGGGAGAATCACTGCGACCAGAGTGTGGGGAGAATCACTGCAACCAGAGTGTGGGGAGAATCGCTGCGACCAGAGTGTGGGGAGAATCACGGCGACCACAGTGTGGGGAGAATCGCGACGACCACAGTCTGGGGAGAATCGCTGCGACCAGAGTGTGGGGAGAATCACTGCGACCAGAGTGTGGGGAGAATCGCGACGATCAGAGTGTGGGGGGAATCGCTGCGACCAGAGTGTGGGGAGAATCGCTGCGACCAGAGTGTGGGGAGAAAGACTACGACCAGAGTGTGGGGAGAATTACGACAACCAGAGTGTGGGGAGAATCGCGAGTACCAGAGTGTGTGGAGAATCACTACGACCAGAGCGTGGGGAGAATCGCTACGACCAGAGTGTGGGGAGAATCGCTACGACCAGAGTGTGGGGAGAATCACTGCGACCAGTGTGTGGGGAGAATCACTACGAGCAGAGTGAGGGGAAAATCCCGACTACCAGAGTGTGGGGAGAATCACAGCGACCACAGTGTGGGGAGAATCGCAACGACCAGAGTGTGGGGAGAATCGCTACGATCAGAGTGTGGAGTGAATCTCTACGACCAGAGTGTGGGGAGAATCGCGACGACCAGAGTGTGGGGAGAATCACGACGACCAGAGTGTGGGGAGAATCGCTGCGACCAGAGTGTGGGGAGAATCGCTGCGACCAGAGTGTGGGGAGAATCGCTGCGACCAGAGTGTGGGGAGAATCGCTACGACCAGAGTGTGGGGAGAATCACTACGACCAGAGTGTGGAGTGAATCACTACGACCAGAGTGTGGGGAGAATCGCTGCGACCAGAGTGTGGGGAGAATCACTACGACCAGAGTGTGGGGAGAATCACTGCGACCAGAGTGTGGGGAGAATCGCTGCGACCAGAGTGTGGGGAGAATCGCTGCGACCAGAGTGTGGGGAGAATCGCTACGACCAGAGTGTGGGGAGAATCGCTACGACCAGAGTGTGGGGAGAATCACTGCGACCAGAGTGTGGGGAGAATCCAGAGTGCGGGGAAAATCACTACGACCAGAGTTTGGGGAGAATCACTACAACCAGAGTGTGGGGAGAATCACGACGACCAGAGTGTGGGGAGAATCACTGCGACCAGAGTGTGGGGAGAATCACTACGACCAGAGTGTGGGGAGAATCACTGTGACCAGAGTGTGGGGAGAATCCAGAGTGCGGGGAAAATCACTACGATCAGAGTTTGGGGAGAATCACTACAACCAGAGTGTGGGGAGAATCACGACGACCAGAGTGTGGGGAGAATCACTGCGACCAGAGTGTGGGTAGAATCACTACGACCAGAGTGTGGGGAGAATCACTACGACCAGAGTGTGGGGAGAATTACTGCGACCAGAGTGTGGGGAGAATCACTACGACCAGAGTGTGGGGAGAATCACTGCGACCAGAGTGTGGGGAGAATGACTACGACCCGAGTGTGGGGAGAATCACCACGACCAGAGTGTGGGGAGAATCATTGCGACCAGAGTGTGGGGAGAATCACTGCGACCAGAGTGTGGGGAGAATCATTGCGACCAGAGTGTGGGGAGAATCACTGCGACCAGAGTGTGGGGAGAATCACTGCGACCAGAGTGTGGGGAGAATCACTGCGACTAGAGTGTGGGGAGAATCACTACGACCAGAGTTTGGGAGAATCGCTATGACCAGAGTGTGGGGAGAATCACGACGACCAGAGTGTGGGGAGAATCACTACGACCAGAGTGTGGGGAAAATCACTACGACCAGATTGTGGGGAGAATCACTACGAGCAGAGTGAGGGGAAACTCCCGACTACCAGAGTGTGGGGAGAATCACAGCGACCACAGTGTGGGGAGAATCACTACGACCAGAGTGTGGGGAGAATCATTGCGACCAGAGTGTGGGGAGAATCACTGCGACCAGAGTGTGGGGAGAATCACTGCGACCAGAGTGTGGGGAGAATCACTGCGACTAGAGTGTGGGGAGAATCACTACGACCAGAGTGTGGGGAGAATCGCTATGACCAGAGTGTGGGGAGAATCACGACGACCAGAGTGTGGGGAAAATCCCGACTACCAGAGTGTGGGGAGAATCACTACGACCAGAGTGTGGGGAGAATCACTACGACCAGAGTGTGGGGAGAATCACTACGACCAGATTGTGGGGAGAATCACTGCGACCAGAATGTGGGGAGAATCATTGCGACCAGAGTGTGGGGAGAATCACTGCGACCAGAGTGTGGGGAGATTCACTGCGACCAGAGTGTGGGGAGAATCACTGCGACTAGAGTGTGGGGAGAATCACTACGACCAGAGTGTGGGGAGAATCGCTGTGACCAGAGTGTGGGGAGAATCACGACGACCAGAGTGTGGGGAGAATCACTACGACCAGTGAGTGGGGAGAATCACTGCGACCAGAGTGTGGTGAGAATCACTGCGACCAGAGTGTGGGGAGAATCGCGGTGACCAGAGTGTGGGGAGAATCGCGGTGACCAGAGTGTGGGGAGAATCACTGTGACCACAGGGTGGGGACAATCACTACGACCAGTGAGTGGGGAGAATCACTGCGACCAGAGTTTGGGGAGAATCACTGCGACCAGAGTGTGGGGAGAATCACTGCGACCAGAGTGTGGGGAGAATCACTGCGACCAGAGTGTGGGGAGAATCACTGCGACCAGAGTGTGGGGAGAATCACTGCGACCAGAGTGTGGGGAGAATCACTGCGACCAGAGTGTGGGGAGAATCCAGAGTGCGGGGAAAATCACTACGAGCAGAGTGAGGGGAAAATCCCGACTACCAGAGTGTGGGGAGAATCACTACGACCAGAGTGTGGGGAGAATCACTACGACCAGATTGTGGGGAGAATCACTACGAGCAGAGTGAGGGGAAAATCCCGACTACCAGAGTGTGGGGAGAATCACTCCGACCAGAGTGTGGGGAGAATCACTGCGACCAGAGTGTGGGGAGAATCACTGCGACCAGAGTGTGGGGAGAATCACTACAACCAGAGTGTGGGGAGAATCACTGCGACCAGAGTGTGGGGAGAATCACTGCGACCAGAGTGTGGGGAGAATCACTGCGACCAGAGTGTGGGGAGAATCACTGCAACCAGAGTGTGGGGAGAATCGCTGCGACCAGAGTGTGGGGAGAATCACGGCGACCACAGTGTGGGGAGAATCGCGACGACCACAGTCTGGGGAGAATCGCTGCGACCAGAGTGTGGGGAGAATCACTGCGACCAGAGTGTGGGGAGAATCGCGACGATCAGAGTGTGGGGGGAATCGCTGCGACCAGAGTGTGGGGAGAATCGCAGCGACCAGAGTGTGGGGAGAAAGACTACGACCAGAGTGTGGGGAGAATTACGACAACCAGAGTGTGGGGAGAATCGCGAGTACCAGAGTGTGTGGAGAATCACTACGACCAGAGCGTGGGGAGAATCGCTACGACCAGAGTGTGGGGAGAATCGCTACGACCAGAGTGTGGGGAGAATCACTGCGACCAGTGTGTGGGGAGAATCACTACGAGCAGAGTGAGGGGAAAATCCCGACTACCAGAGTGTGGGGAGAATCACAGCGACCACAGTGTGGGGAGAATCGCAACGACCAGAGTGTGGGGAGAATCGCTACGATCAGAGTGTGGAGTGAATCTCTACGACCAGAGTGTGGGGAGAATCGCGACGACCAGAGTGTGGGGAGAATCACGACGACCAGAGTGTGGGGAGAATCGCTGCGACCAGAGTGTGGGGAGAATCGCTGCGACCAGAGTGTGGGGAGAATCGCTGCGACCAGAGTGTGGGGAGAATCGCTACGACCAGAGTGTGGGGAGAATCACTACGACCAGAGTGTGGAGTGAATCACTACGACCAGAGTGTGGGGTGAATCGCTGCGACCAGAGTGTGGGGAGAATCACTACGACCAGAGTGTGGGGAGAATCACTGCGACCAGAGTGTGGGGAGAATCGCTGCGACCAGAGTGTGGGGAGAATCGCTGCGACCAGAGTGTGGGGAGAATCGCTACGACCAGAGTGTGGGGAGAATCGCTACGACCAGAGTGTGGGGAGAATCACTGCGACCAGAGTGTGGGGAGAATCCAGAGTGCGGGGAAAATCACTACGACCAGAGTTTGGGGAGAATCACTACAACCAGAGTGTGGGGAGAATCACGACGACCAGAGTGTGGGGAGAATCACTGCGACCAGAGTGTGGGGAGAATCACTACGACCAGAGTGTGGGGAGAATCACTGTGACCAGAGTGTGGGGAGAATCCAGAGTGCGGGGAAAATCACTACGACCAGAGTTTGGGGAGAATCACTACAACCAGAGTGTGGGGAGAATCACGACGACCAGAGTGTGGGGAGAATCACTGCGACCAGAGTGTGGGTAGAATCACTACGACCAGAGTGTGGGGAGAATCACTACGACCAGAGTGTGGGGAGAATTACTGCGACCAGAGTGTGGGGAGAATCACTACGACCAGAGTGTGGGGAGAATCACTGCGACCAGAGTGTGGGGAGAATGACTACGACCCGAGTGTGGGGAGAATCACCACGACCAGAGTGTGGGGAGAATCATTGCGACCAGAGTGTGGGGAGAATCACTGCGACCAGAGTGTGGGGAGAATCATTGCGACCAGAGTGTGGGGAGAATCACTGCGACCAGAGTGTGGGGAGAATCACTGCGACCAGAGTGTGGGGAGAATCACTGCGACTAGAGTGTGGGGAGAATCACTACGACCAGAGTTTGGGAGAATCGCTATGACCAGAGTGTGGGGAGAATCACGACGACCAGAGTGTGGGGAGAATCACTACGACCAGAGTGTGGGGAAAATCACTACGACCAGATTGTGGGGAGAATCACTACGAGCAGAGTGAGGGGAAACTCCCGACTACCAGAGTGTGGGGAGAATCACAGCGACCACAGTGTGGGGAGAATCACTACGACCAGAGTGTGGGGAGAATCATTGCGACCAGAGTGTGGGGAGAATCACTGCGACCAGAGTGTGGGGAGAATCACTGCGACCAGAGTGTGGGGAGAATCACTGCGACTAGAGTGTGGGGAGAATCACTACGACCAGAGTGTGGGGAGAATCGCTATGACCAGAGTGTGGGGAGAATCACGACGACCAGAGTGTGGGGAAAATCCCGACTACCAGAGTGTGGGGAGAATCACTACGACCAGAGTGTGGGGAGAATCACTACGACCAGAGTGTGGGGAGAATCACTACGACCAGATTGTGGGGAGAATCACTGCGACCAGAATGTGGGGAGAATCATTGCGACCAGAGTGTGGGGAGAATTACTGCGACCAGAGTGTGGGGAGATTCACTGCGACCAGAGTGTGGGGAGAATCACTGCGACTAGAGTGTGGGGAGAATCACTACGACCAGAGTGTGGGGAGAATCGCTGTGACCAGAGTGTGGGGAGAATCACGACGACCAGAGTGTGGGGAGAATCACTACGACCAGAGTGTGGGGAGAATCGCTGTGACCAGAGTGTGGGGAGAATCACGACGACCAGAGTGTGGGGAGAATCACTACGACCAGAGTGTGGGGAAAATCCCGACTACCACAGTGTGGGGAGAATCACTACGACCAGAGTGTGGGGAAAATCCTGACTACCAGAGTGTGGGGAGAATCACTACGACCAGAGTGTGGGGAGAATCACTACGACCAGAGTGTGGGGAGAATCACTACGACCAGATTGTGGGGAGAATCACTACGAGCAGAGTGAGGGGAAAATCCCGACTACCAGAGTGTGGGGAGAATCACAGCGACCACAGTGTGGGGAGAATCACTACGACCAGAGTGTGGGGAGAATCATTGCGACCAGAGTGTGGGGAGAATCACTGCGACCAGAGTGTGGGGAGAATCACTGCGACCAGAGAGTGGGGAGAATCACTGCGACTAGAGTGTGGGGAGAATCACTACGACCAGAGTGTGGGGAGAATCGCTATGACCAGAGTGTGGGGAGAATCACGACGACCAGAGTGTGGGGAAAATCCCGACTACCAGAGTGTGGGGAGAATCACTACGACCAGAGTGTGGGGAGAATCACTACGACCAGAGTGTCGGGAGAATCACTACGACCAGATTGTGGGGAGAATCACTACGAGCAGAGTGAGGGGAAAATCCCGACTACCAGAGTGTGGGGAGAATCACTGCGACCAGAGTGTGGGGAGAATCACTGCGACCAGAGTGTGGGGAGAATCGCTACGACCCGAGTGTGGGGAGAATCGCTACGACCACAGTGTGGGGAGAATCGCTACGACCAGAGTATGGGGAGAATCGCTACGATCAGAGTGTGGAGTGAATCACTACGACCAGAGTGTGGGGAGAATCGCGATGACCAGAGTGTGGGGAGAATCACTACGACCAGAGTGTGGGCAGAATCACTGCGACCAGAGTGTGGGGAGAATCGCTGCGACCAGAGTGTGGGGAGAATCACGACGACCACAGTGTGGGGAGAATCGCGACGACCACAGTCTGGGGAGAATCGCTGCGACCAGAGTGTGGGGAGAATCACTGCGACCAGAGTGTGGGGAGAATCGCGACGACCACAGTGTGGGGAGAATCGCGACGACCAGAGTGTGGGGGGAATCGCTGCGACCAGAGTGTGGGGAGAATCGCGGTGACCAGAGTGTGGAGTGAATCACTACGACCAGAGTGTGGGGAGAATCACTCCGACCAGAGAGTGGGGAGAATCACTGCGACCAGAGTGTGGGGAGAATCGCGGTGACCAGAATGTGGGGAGAATCACTGTGACCAGAGTGTGGGGAGAATCACTACGACCAGTGAGTGGGGAGAATCACTGCGACCAGAGTGTGGCGAGAATCGCGGTGACCAGAGTGTGGGGAGAATCATGTGACCAGAGGGTGGGGACAATCACTACGACCAGTGAGTGGGGAGAATCACTGCGACCAGAGTGTGGGGAGAATCACTACGACCAGAGTGTGGGGAGAATCACTACGACCAGAGTGTGGGGAGAATCACTACGATCAGTGAGTGGGGAGAATCACTACGACCAGAGTGTGGGGAGAATCACGACGACCAGAGTGTGGGGAGAATCACTACGACCAGTGAGTGGGGAGAATCACTACGACCAGAGTGTGGGGAGAATCACAGCGACCAGAGTGTGGGGAGAATCACGACGAGCAGAGTGTGGGGAGAATCACTGCGACCAGAGTGTGGGGAGAATCACTGCGACCAGAATGTGGGGAGAATCACTGCGACCAGAGTGTGGGGAGAATCACCACGAGCAGAGTGTGGGGAGAATCACTGCGACCAGAGTGTGGGGAGAATCGCTTCAACCCGAGTGTGGGGAGCATCGCTTCAACCAGAGTGTGGGGAGAATCACTGCGACCAGAGTGTGGGGAGAATCACTACGACCAGAGTGTGGGGAGAATCATTGCGACCAGAGTGTGGGGAGAATCACTGCGACCAGAGCGTGGGGAGAATCACTGCGAGCAGAGTGTGGGGAGAATCACTGCGACCAGAGTGTGGGGAGAATCACTACGACCAGAGTGTGGGGAGAATCGCTATGACCCGAGTGTTGGGAGAATCCCTACGACCAGAGTGTGGGGAGAATCACTACGACCAGAGTGTGGGGAGAATCACGATGACCAGAGTGCGGGGAGAATCACTACGACCAGATTGTGGGGAGAATCACTGCGACCAGAGTGTGGGGAGAATCACTACGACCAGTGTGAGGGGAAAATCCCGACTACCAGAGTGTGGGGAGAATCACTGCGACCAGAGTGTGGGGAGAATCACTACGAGCAGAGTGAGGGGAAAATCCCGACTACCGGAGTGTGGGGAGAATCACTACGACCAGAGTGTGGGGAGAATCACTACGACCAGATTGTGGGGAGAATCACTACGAGCAGAGTGAGGGGAAAATCCCGACTACCAGAGTGTGGGGAGAATCACTACGACCAGAGTTTGGGGAGAATCACTACGACCAGATTGTGGGGAGAATCACTACGAGCAGAGTGAGGGGAAAATCCCGACTACCAGAGTGAGGGGAAAATCCCGACTACCAGAGTGTGGGGAGAATCACAGCGACCACAGTGTGGGGAGAATCGCTACGATCAGAGTGTGGGGAGAATCGCGACCACCGGAGTGTGGGGAGAATCACGACGACCAGAGTGTGGGGAGAATCGCGACGACCAGAGTGTGGGGAGAATCGCGACCACCAGAGTGTGGGGAGAATCACGACGACCAGAGTGTGGGGAGAATAGCGGCGACCAGAGTGTGGGGAGATTCGCTGCGACCAGAGTGTGGGGAGAATCGCTACGACCAGAGTGTGGGGAGAATCACTACGACCAGAGTGTGGGGAGAATCGCTACGATCAGAGTGTGGAGTGAATCACTATGACCACAGTGTGGGGAGAATCGCGACAACCTGAGTGTGGGGAGAATCGCTGGGACCAGAGTGTGGGGAGAATCACTACGACCACAGTGTGGGGAGAATCGCGACAACCTGAGTGTGGGGAGAATCACTACGACCAGAGCGTGGGGAGAATCGCTACGACCAGAGTGTGGGGAGAATCGCTACGACCAGAGTGTGGGGAGAATCACTACGACCACAGTGTGGGGAGAATCACGACGACCACAGTGTGGGGAGAATCACTACGACCAGAGTGTGGGGAGAATCGCTGCGACCAGAGTGTGGGGAGAATCGCTGCGACCAGAGTGTGGGGAGAATCACTACGACCAGAGTGTGGGGAGAATCACTGCGACCAGAGTGTGGGGAGAATCACTACGACCAGAGTGTGGGGAGAATCGCTACGACCAGAGTGTGGGGAGAATCGCGACGACCAGAGTGTGGGGAGAATCACTGCGACCAGAGTGTGGAGAGAATCGCGACGACCAGAGTGTGGGGAGAATCGCGACGACCAGAGTGTGGGGAGAATCACTACGACCAGAATGTGGGGAGAATCGCTGCGACCAGAGTGTGGGCAGAATCGCTGCGACCAGAGTGTGGGGAGAATCGCTGCGACCAGAGTGTGGGGCGAATCGCTACGACCAGAGTGTGGGGAGAATCACTACGACCAGAGTGTGGAGTGAATCACTACGACCAGAGTGTGGGGAGAATCGCTGCGACCAGAGTGTGGGGAGAATCACTACGACCAGAGTGTGGGGAGAATCACTGCGACCAAAGTGTGGGGAGAATCGCTGCGACCAGAGTGTGGGGAGAATCCAGAGTGCGGGGAAAATCACTACGACCAGAGTGTGGTGAGAATCACTACGACCAGAGTGTGGGGAGAATCGCTACGACCAGAGTGTGGGGAGAATCGCTCCGACCAGAGTGTGGGGAGAATCGCTACGACCAGAGTGTGGGGAGAATCACTATGACCAGAGTGTGGGGAGAATCGCGACGACCAGAGTGTGGGGAGAATTACTGCGACCAGAGTGTGGGGTGAATCGCTGCGACCAGAGTGTGGGGGGAATCACTATGACCAGAGTGTGGGGAGGATCACTCCGACCAGAGTGTGGGGAGGATCACTGCGACCAGAGTGTGGGGAGAATCGCTACGATCAGAGTGTGGAGTGAATCACTACGACCACAGTGTGGGGAGAATCGCGACGACCAGAGTGTGGGGAGAATCACTGCGACCAGAGTGTGGAGAGAATCGCGACGACCAGAGTGTGGGGAGAATCGCTACGATCAGAGTGTGGAGTGAATCACTACGACCACAGTGTGGGGAGAATCGCGACGACCAGAGTGTGGGGAGAATCACTACGACCAGAATGTGGGGAGAATCGCTGCCACCAGAGTGTGGGCAGAATCGCTGCGACCAGAGTGTGGGGAGAATCGCTGCGACCAGAGTGTGGGGAGAATCGCTACGACCAGAGTGTGGGGAGAATCACTACGACCAGAGTGTGGAGTGAATCACTACGACCAGAGTGTGGGGAGAATCGCTGCGACCAGAGTGTGGGGAGAATCACTACGACCAGAGTGTGGGGAGAATCACTGCGACCAGAGTGTGGGGAGAATCGCTGCGACCAGAGTGTGGGGAGAATCCAGAGTGCGGGGAAAATCACTACGACCAGAGTTTGGGGAGAATCACTACAACAAGAGTGTGGGGAGAATCACGACGACCAGAGTGTGGGGAGAATCACTGCGACCAGAGTGTGGGGGGAATCACTATGACCAGAGTGTGGGGAGAATCACTCCGACCAGAGTGTGGGGAGAATCACTACGACCAGAGTGTGGGGAGAATCACTGCGACCAGAGTGTGGGGAGAATCACTGCGACCAGAGTGTGGGGAGAATCGCTACGATCAGAGTGTGGAGTGAATCACTACGACCACAGTGTGGGGAGAATCACTACGACCAGAGTGTGGGGAGAATTGCTACGACCAGAGTGTGGGGAGAATCGCGACGACCAGAGTGTGGGGAGAATCACTGCGACCAGAGTGTGGGGAGAATCGCGACGACCAGAGTGTGGGGAGAATCGCTACGATCAGAGTGTGGGGAGAATCACTACGACCAGTGTGTGGGGAGAATCACTACGACCAGTGTGTGGGGAGAATCATTGCGACCAGAGTGTGGGGAGAATCACTACGACCAGAGTGTGGGGAGAATCACTGCGACCAGAGTGTGGGGAGAATGACTACGACCCGAGTGTGGGGAGAATCGCTGCGACCAGAGTGTGGGGAGAATCACTACGACCAGAGTGTGGGGAGAATCACGATGACCAGAGTGTGGGGAGAATCACTGCGACCAGAGTGTGGGGAGAATCACTACGACCAGAGTGTGGGGAGAATCACGACGACCAGAGTGTGGGGAGAATCACTACGACCAGAGTGTGGGGAGAATCACAGCGACCAGAGTGTGGGGAGAATCACTGCGACCAGAGTGTGGGGAGAATCACTACGACCAGAGTGTGGGGAGAATCACTACGACCAGAGTGTGGGGAGAATCACTACGACCAGAGTGTGGGGAGAATCACTGCGACCAGAGTGTGGGGAGAATCACTACGACCAGTGTGTGGGGAGAATCACTACGACCAGTGTGTGGGGAGAATCATTGCGACCAGAGTGCGGGGAGAATCACTACGACCAGTGTGTGGGGAGGATCATTGCGACCAGAGTGTGGGGAGAATCACTCGGACCAGAGTGTGGGGAGAATGACTACGACCCGAGTGTGGGGAGAATCACTACGGCCCGAGTGTGGGGAGAATCACTACGACCAGAGTGTGGGGAGAATGACTACGACCCGAGTGTGGGGAGAATCACTACGACCAGAGTGTGGGGAGAATGACTACGACCCGAGTGTGGGGAGAATCACCACGACCAGAGTGTGGGGAGAATCATTGCGACCAGAGTGTGGGGAGAATCATTGCGACCAGAGTGTGGGGAGAATCGCTCCGACCAGAGTGTGGGGAGAATCGCTACGACCAGAGTGTGGGGAGAATCACTACGACCAGAGTGTGGGGAGAATCGCGACGACCAGAGTGTGGGGAGAATTACTGCGACCAGAGTGTGGGGTGAATCGCTGCGACCAGAGTGTGGGGGGAATCACTATGACCAGAGTGTGGGGAGGATCACTCCGACCAGAGTGTGGGGAGGATCACTGCGACCAGAGTGTGGGGAGAATCGCTACGATCAGAGTGTGGAGTGAATCACTACGACCACAGTGTGGGGAGAATCGCGACGACCAGAGTGTGGGGAGAATCACTGCGACCAGAGTGTGGAGAGAATCGCGACGACCAGAGTGTGGGGAGAATCGCTACGATCAGAGTGTGGAGTGAATCACTACGACCACAGTGTGGGGAGAATCGCGACGACCAGAGTGTGGGGAGAATCACTACGACCAGAATGTGGGGAGAATCGCTGCCACCAGAGTGTGGGCAGAATCGCTGCGACCAGAGTGTGGGGAGAATCGCTGCGACCAGAGTGTGGGGAGAATCGCTACGACCAGAGTGTGGGGAGAATCACTACGACCAGAGTGTGGAGTGAATCACTACGACCAGAGTGTGGGGAGAATCGCTGCGACCAGAGTGTGGGGAGAATCACTACGACCAGAGTGTGGGGAGAATCACTGCGACCAGAGTGTGGGGAGAATCGCTGCGACCAGAGTGTGGGGAGAATCCAGAGTGCGGGGAAAATCACTACGACCAGAGTTTGGGGAGAATCACTACAACAAGAGTGTGGGGAGAATCACGACGACCAGAGTGTGGGGAGAATCACTGCGACCAGAGTGTGGGGGGAATCACTATGACCAGAGTGTGGGGAGAATCACTCCGACCAGAGTGTGGGGAGAATCACTACGACCAGAGTGTGGGGAGAATCACTGCGACCAGAGTGTGGGGAGAATCACTGCGACCAGAGTGTGGGGAGAATCGCTACGATCAGAGTGTGGAGTGAATCACTACGACCACAGTGTGGGGAGAATCACTACGACCAGAGTGTGGGGAGAATTGCTACGACCAGAGTGTGGGGAGAATCGCGATGACCAGAGTGTGGGGAGAATCACTGCGACCAGAGTGTGGGGAGAATCGCGACGACCAGAGTGTGGGGAGAATCGCTACGATCAGAGTGTGGGGAGAATCACTACGACCAGTGTGTGGGGAGAATCACTACGACCAGTGTGTGGGGAGAATCATTGCGACCAGAGTGTGGGGAGAATCACTACGACCAGAGTGTGGGGAGAATCACTGCGACCAGAGTGTGGGGAGAATGACTACGACCCGAGTGTGGGGAGAATCGCTGCGACCAGAGTGTGGGGAGAATCACTACGACCAGAGTGTGGGGAGAATCACGATGACCAGAGTGTGGGGAGAATCACTGCGACCAGAGTGTGGGGAGAATCACTACGACCAGAGTGTGGGGAGAATCACGACGACCAGAGTGTGGGGAGAATCACTACGACCAGAGTGTGGGGAGAATCACAGCGACCAGAGTGTGGGGAGAATCACTGCGACCAGAGTGTGGGGAGAATCACTACGACCAGAGTGTGGGGAGAATCACTACGACCAGAGTGTGGGGAGAATCACTACGACCAGAGTGTGGGGAGAATCACTGCGACCAGAGTGTGGGGAGAATCACTACGACCAGTGTGTGGGGAGAATCACTACGACCAGTGTGTGGGGAGAATCATTGCGACCAGAGTGCGGGGAGAATCACTACGACCAGTGTGTGGGGAGGATCATTGCGACCAGAGTGTGGGGAGAATCACTCGGACCAGAGTGTGGGGAGAATGACTACGACCCGAGTGTGGGGAGAATCACTACGACCCGAGTGTGGGGAGAATCACTACGACCCGAGTGTGGGGAGAATCACTACGACCAGAGTGTGGGGAGAATGACTACGACCCGAGTGTGGGGAGAATCACTACGACCAGAGTGTGGGGAGAATGACTACGACCCGAGTGTGGGGAGAATCACCACGACCAGAGTGTGGGGAGAATCATTGCGACCAGAGTGTGGGGAGAATCACTGCGACCAGAGTGTGGGGAGAATCATTGCGACCAGAGTGTGGGGAGAATCACTGCGACCAGAGTGTGGGGAGATTCACTGCGACCAGAGTGTGGGGAGAATCACTGCGACTAGAGTGTGGGGAGAATCACTGCGACCAGAGTGTGGGGAGAATCACTGCGACCAGAGTGTGGGGAGAATCACTGCGACCAGAGTGTGGGGAGAATCACTGCGACTAGAGTGTGGGGAGAATCACTACGACCAGAGTGTGGGGAGAATCGCTATGACCAGAGTGTGGGGAGAATCACGACGACCAGAGTGTGGGGAGAATCACTACGACCAGAGTGTGGGGAAAATCCCGACTACCAGAGTGTGGGGAGAATCACTACGACGAGAGTGTGGGGAAAATCCCGACTACCAGAGTGTGGGGAGAATCACTACGACCAGAGTGTGGGGAGAATCACTACGACCAGAGTGTGGGGAGAATCACTGCGACCAGAGTGTGGGGAGAATCACTACGACCAGAGTGTGGGGAGAATCACGACGACCAGAGTGTGGGGAGAATCACTGCGACCAGAGTGTGGGGAGAATCACAGCGACCAGAGTGTGGGGAGAATCACTGCGACCAGAGTGTGGGGAGAATCACTACGACCAGAGTGTGGGGAGAATCACTACGACCAGAGTGTGGGGAGAATCACTGCGACCAGAGTGTGGGGAGAATCACTACGACCAGTGTGTGGGGAGAATCACTACGACCAGTGTGTGGGGAGAATCATTGCGACCAGAGTGTGGGGAGATTCACTACGACCAGAGTGTGGGGAAAATCACTACGACCAGAGTGTGGGGAGAATGACTACGACCCGAGTGTGGGGAGAATCACTGCGACCAGAGTGTGGGGAGAATCACAGCGACCAGAGTGTGGGGAGAATCATTGCGACCAGAGTGTGGGGAGAATCACTGCGACCAGAGTGTGGGGAGAATCATTGCGACCAGAGTGTGGGGAGAATCACTGCGACCAGAGTGTGGGGAGAATCATTGCGACCAGAGTGTGGGGAGAATCACTGCGACCAGAGTGTGGGGAGAATCACCACGACCAGAGTGTGGGGAGAATCATTGCGACCAGAGTGTGGGGAGAATCACTGCGACCAGAGTGTGGGGAGAATCACTGCGACCAGAGTGTGGGGAGAATCATTGCGACCAGAGTGTGGGGAGAATCACTGCGACCAGAGTATGGGGAGATTCACTGCGACCAGAGTGTGGGGAGAATCACTGCGACTAGAGTGTGGGGAGAATCACTACGACCAGAGTGTGGGGAGAATCGCTATGACCAGAGTGTGGGGAGAATCACGACGACCAGAGTGTGGGGAGAATCACTACGACCAGAGTGTGGGGAAAATCCCGACTACCAGAGTGTGGGGAGAATCACTACGACCAGAGTGTGGGGAAAATCCCGACTACCAGAGTGTGGGGAGAATCACTACGACCAGAGTGTGGGGAGAATCACTATGACCAGAGTGTGGGGAGAATCACTACGACCAGATTGTGGGGAGAATCACTCCGAGCAGAGTGAGGGGAAAATCCCGACTACCAGAGTGTGGGGAGAATCACAGCGACCACAGTGTGGGGAGAATCACTACGACCAGAGTGTGGGGAGAATCATTGCGACCAGAGTGTGGGGAGAATCACTGCGACCAGAGTGTGGGGAGAATCACTGCGACCAGAGTGTGGGGAGAATCACTGCGACGAGAGTGTGGGGAGAATCACTACGACCAGAGTGTGGGGAGAATCGCTATGACCAGAGTGTGGGGAGAATCACGACGACCAGAGTGTGGGGAGAATCACTGCGACCAGAGTGTGGGGAGAATCACTACGACCAGAGTGTGGGGAGAATCACTACGACCAGAGTGTGGGGAGAATCACTACGACCAGAGTGTGGGGAGAATCACTGCGACCAGAGTGTGGGGAGAATCACTACGACCAGAGTGTGGGGAGAATCACTACGACCAGAGTGTGGGGAGAATCACTACGACCAGAGTGTGGGGAGAATCACTGCGACCAGAGTGTGGGGAGAATCACTACGACCAGTGTGTGGGGAGAATCACTACGACCAGTGTGTGGGGAGAATCATTGCGACCAGAGTGCGGGGAGAATCACTACGACCAGTGTGTGGGGAGAATCATTGCGACCAGAGTGTGGGGAGAATCACTCGGACCAGAGTGTGGGGAGAATCACTACGACCCGAGTGTGGGGAGAATCACCACGACCAGAGTGTGGGGAGAATCATTGCGACCAGAGTGTGGGGAGAATCACTGCGACCAGAGTGTGGGGAGAATCATTGCGACCAGAGTGTGGGGAGAATCACTGCGACCAGAGTGTGGGGAGATTCACTGCGACCAGAGTGTGGGGAGAATCACTGCGACTAGAGTGTGGGGAGAATCACTGCGACCAGAGTGTGGGGAGAATCATTGCGACCAGAGTGTGGGGAGAATCACTGCGACCAGAGTGTGGGGAGATTCACTGCGACCAGAGTGTGGGGAGAATCACTGCGACTAGAGTGTGGGGAGAATCACTGCGACCAGAGTGTGGGGAGAATCACTGCGACCAGAGTGTGGGGAGAATCACTGCGACCAGAGTGTGGGGAGAATCACTGCGACTAGAGTGTGGGGAGAATCACTACGACCAGAGTGTGGGGAGAATCGCTATGACCAGAGTGTGGGGAGAATCACGACGACCAGAGTGTGGGGAGAATCACTACGACCAGAGTGTGGGGAAAATCCCGACTACCAGAGTGTGGGGAGAATCACTACGACGAGAGTGTGGGGAAAATCCCGACTACCAGAGTGTGGGGAGAATCACTACGACCAGAGTGTGGGGAGAATCACTACGACCAGAGTGTGGGGAGAATCACTGCGACCAGAGTGTGGGGAGAATCACTACGACCAGAGTGTGGGGAGAATCACGACGACCAGAGTGTGGGGAGAATCACTACGACCAGAGTGTGGGGAGAATCACAGCGACCAGAGTGTGGGGAGAATCACTGCGACCAGAGTGTGGGGAGAATCACTACGACCAGAGTGTGGGGAGAATCACTACGACCAGAGTGTGGGGAGAATCACTTCGACCAGAGTGTGGGGAGAATCACTACGACCAGTGTGTGGGGAGAATCACTACGACCAGTGTGTGGGGAGAATCATTGCGACCAGAGTGTGGGGAGAATCACTACGACCAGAGTGTGGGGAAAATCACTACGACCAGAGTGTGGGGAGAATGACTACGACCCGAGTGTGGGGAGAATCACCACGACCAGAGTGTGGGGAGAATCATTGCGACCAGAGTGTGGGGAGAATCACTGCGACCAGAGTGTGGGGAGAATCATTGCGACCAGAGTGTGGGGAGAATCACTGCGACCAGAGTGTGGGGAGAATCATTGCGACCAGAGTGTGGGGAGAATCACTGCGACCAGAGTGTGGGGAGAATCACCACGACCAGAGTGTGGGGAGAATCATTGCGACCAGAGTGTGGGGAGAATCACTGCGACCAGAGTGTGGGGAGAATCACTGCGACCAGAGTGTGGGGAGAATCATTGCGACCAGAGTGTGGGGAGAATCACTGCGACCAGAGTGTGGGGAGATTCACTGCGACCAGAGTGTGGGGAGAATCACTGCGACTAGAGTGTGGGGAGAATCACTACGACCAGAGTGTGGGGAGAATCGCTATGACCAGAGTGTGGGGAGAATCACGACGACCAGAGTGTGGGGAGAATCACTACGACCAGAGTGTGGGGAAAATCCCGACTACCAGAGTGTGGGGAGAATCACTACGACCAGAGTGTGGGGAAAATCCCGACTACCAGAGTGTGGGGAGAATCACTACGACCAGAGTGTGGGGAGAATTACTATGACCAGAGTGTGGGGAGAATCACTACGACCAGATTGTGGGGAGAATCACTCCGAGCAGAGTGAGGGGAAAATCCCGACTACCAGAGTGTGGGGAGAATCACAGCGACCACAGTGTGGGGAGAATCACTACGACCAGAGTGTGGGGAGAATCATTGCGACCAGAGTGTGGGGAGAATCACTGCGACCAGAGTGTGGGGAGAATCACTGCGACCAGAGTGTGGGGAGAATCACTGCGACGAGAGTGTGGGGAGAATCACTACGACCAGAGTGTGGGGAGAATCGCTATGACCAGAGTGTGGGGAGAATCACGACGACCAGAATGTGGGGAGAATCACTGCGACCAGAGTGTGGGGAGAATCACTACGACCAGAGTGTGGGGAGAATCACTACGACCAGAGTGTGGGGAGAATCACTACGACCAGAGTGTGGGGAGAATCACTGCGACCAGAGTGTGGGGAGAATCACTACGACCAGAGTGTGGGGAGAATCACTACGACCAGAGTGTGGGGAGAATCACTACGACCAGAGTGTGGGGAGAATCACTACGACCAGAGTGTGGGGAGAATCACTGCGACCAGAGTGTGGGGAGAATCACTACGACCAGTGTGTGGGGAGAATCACTACGACCAGTGTGTGGGGAGAATCATTGCGACCAGAGTGCGGGGAGAATCACTACGACCAGTGTGTGGGGAGAATCATTGCGACCAGAGTGTGGGGAGAATCACTGCGACCAGAGTGTGGGGAGAATGACTACGACCCGAGTGTGGGGAGAATCACCACGACCAGAGTGTGGGGAGAATCATTGCGACCAGAGTGTGGGGAGAATCACTGCGACCAGAGTGTGGGGAGAATCATTGCGACCAGAGTGTGGGGAGAATCACTGCGACCAGAGTGTGGGGAGATTCACTGCGACCAGAGTGTGGGGAGAATCACTGCGACTAGAGTGTGGGGAGAATCACTGCGACCAGAGTGTGGGGAGAATCACTGCGACCAGAGTGTGGGGAGAATCACTGCGACCAGAGTGTGGGGAGAATCACTGCGACCAGAGTGTGGGGAGAATCGCTATGACCAGAGTGTGGGGAGAATCACGACGACCAGAGTGTGGGGAGAATCACTACGACCAGAGTGTGGGGAAAATCCCGACTACCAGAGTGTGGGGTGAATCACTACGACGAGAGTGTGGGGAAAATCCCGACTACCAGAGTGTGGGGAGAATCACTACGACCAGAGTGTGGGGAGAATCACTACGACCAGAGTGTGGGGAGAATCACTGCGACCAGAGTGTGGGGAGAATCACTACGACCAGAGTGTGGGGAGAATCACGACGACCAGAGTGTGGGGAGAATCACTACGACCAGAGTGTGGGGAGAATCACAGTGACCAGAGTGTGGGGAGAATCACTGCGACCAGAGTGTGGGGAGAATAACTACGACCAGAGTGTGGGGAGAATCACTACGACCAGAGTGTGGGGAGAATCACTACGACCAGAGTGTGGGGAGAATCACTGCGACCAGAGTGTGGGGAGAATCACTACGACCAGTGTGTGGGGAGAATCACTACGACCAGTGTGTGGGGAGAATCATTGCGACCAGAGTGTGGGGAGAATCACTACGACCAGAGTGTGGGGAAAATCACTACGACCAGAGTGTGGGGAGAATGACTACGACCCGAGTGTGGGGAGAATCACCACGACCAGAGTGTGGGGAGAATCATTGCGACCAGAGTGTGGGGAGAATCACTGCGACCAGAGTGTGGGGAGAATCATTGCGACCAGAGTGTGGGGAGAATCACTGCGACCAGAGTGTGGGGAGAATCATTGCGACCAGAGTGTGGGGAGAATCACTGCGACCAGAGTGTGGGGAGAATCACCACGACCAGAGTGTGGGGAGAATCATTTCGACCAGAGTGTGGGGAGAATCACTGCGACCAGAGTGTGGGGAGAATCACTGCGACCAGAGTGTGGGGAGAATCATTGCGACCAGAGTGTGGGGAGAATCACTGCGACCAGAGTGTGGGGAGATTCACTGCGACCAGAGTGTGGGGAGAATCACTGCGACTAGAGTGTGGGGAGAATCACTACGACCAGAGTGTGGGGAGAATCGCTACGACCAGAGTGTGGGGAGAATCACGACGACCAGAGTGTGGGGAGAATCACTACGACCAGAGTGTGGGGAAAATCCCGACTACCAGAGTGTGGGGAGAATCACTACGACCAGAGTGTGGGGAAAATCCCGACTACCAGAGTGTGGGGAGAATCACTACGACCAGAGTGTGGGGAGAATCACTGCGACCAGAGTGTGGGGAGAATCACTACGACCAGATTGTGGGGAGAATCACTCCGAGCAGAGTGAGGGGAAAATCCCGACTACCAGAGTGTGGGGAGAATCACAGCGACCACAGTGTGGGGAGAATCACTACGACCAGAGTGTGGGGAGAATCATTGCGACCAGAGTGTGGGGAGAATCACTGCGACCAGAGTGTGGGGAGAATCACTGCGACCAGAGTGTGGGGAGAATCACTGCGACGAGAGTGTGGGGAGAATCACTACGACCAGAGTGTGGGGAGAATCGCTATGACCAGAGTGTGGGGAGAATCACGACGACCAGAGTGTGGGGAAAATCCCGACTACCAGAGTGTGGGGAGAATCACTACGACCAGAGTGTGGGGAGAATCACTACGACCAGAGTGTGGGGAGAATCACTACGACCAGATTGTGGGGAGAATCACTACGAGCAGAGTGAGGGGAAAATCCCGACTACCAGAGTGTGGGGAGAATCACAGCGACCAGAGTGTGGGGAGAATCACTGCGACCAGAGTGTGGGGAGAATCACTGCGACCAGAGTGTGGGGAGAATCGCTACGACCCGAGTGTGGGGAGAATCGCTACGACCAGAGTGTGGGGAGAATCGCTACGACCAGAGTGTGGGGAGAATCGCTACGATCAGAGTGTGGATTGAATCACTACGACCAGAGTGTGGGGAGAATCGCGACGACCAGAGTGTGGGGAGAATCACTGCGACCAGAGTGTGGGCAGAATCACTGCGACCAGAGTGTGGGGAGAATTGCTGCGACCAGAGTGTGGGGAGAATCACGACGACCAGAGTGTGGGGAGAATCGCGACGACCACAGTGTGGGGAGAATCGCGACGACCAGAGTGTGGGGGGAATCGCTGCGATCAGAGTGTGGGGAGAATCGCGGTGACCAGAGTGTGGAGTGAATCACTACGACCAGAGTGTGGGGAGAATCACTCCGACCAGAGAGTGGGGAGAATCACTGCGACCAGAGTGTGGGGAGAATCGCGGTGACCAGAGTGTGGGGAGAATCACTGTGACCAGAGTGTGGGGAGAATCACTACGACCAGTGAGTGGGGAGAATCACTGCGACCAGAGTGTGGGGAGAATCATGTGACCAGAGGGTGGGGACAATCACTACGACCAGTGAGTGGGGAGAATCACTGCGACCAGAGTGTGGGGAGAATCACTACGACCAGAGTGTGGGGAGAATCACTACGACCAGAGTGTGGGGAGAATCACTACGACCAGTGAGTGGGGAGAATCACTACGACCAGAGTGTGGGGAGAATCACGACGACCAGAGTGTGGGGAGAATCACTACGACCAGTGAGTGGGGAGAATCACTACGACCAGAGTGTGGGGAGAATCACTGCGACCAGCGTGTGGGGAGAATCACCACGAGCAGAGTGTGGGGAGAATCACTGCGACCAGAGTGTGGGGAGAATCACTGCGGCCAGAATGTGGGGAGAATCACTGCGACCAGAGTGTGGGGAGAATCACCACGAACAGAGTGTGGGGAGAATCACTGCGACCAGAGTGTGGGGAGAATCGCTTCAACCCGAGTGTGGGGAGCATCGCTTCAACCAGAGTGTGGGGAGAATCACTGCGACCAGAGTGTGGGGAGAATCACTACGACCAGAGTGTGGGGAGAATCATTGCGACCAGAGCGTGGGGAGAATCAGTGCGACCAGAGCGTGGGGAGAATCACTGCGACCAGAGTGTGGGGAGAATCACTGCGACCAGAGTGTGGGGAGAATCGCTATGACCCGAGTGTTGGGAGAATCCCTACGACCAGAGTGTGGGGAGAATCACTACGACCAGAGTGTGGGGAGAATCACGACGACCAGAGTGTGGGGAGAATCACTACGACCAGAGTGTGGGGAGAATCACTGCGACCAGAGTGTGGGGAGAATCACTACGAGCAGAGTGAGGGGAAAATCCCGACTACCAGAGTGTGGGGAGAATCACTACGACCAGAGTGTGGGGAGAATCACTACGACCAGATTGTGGGGAGAATCACTACGAGCAGAGTGAGGGGAAAATCCCGACTACCAGAGTGTGGGGAGAATCACAGCGACCACAGTGTGGGGAGAATCGCTACGATCAGAGTGTGGGGAGAATCGCGACGACCAGAGTGTGGGGAGAATCGCGACCACCAGAGTGTGGGGAGAATCACGACGACCAGAGTGTGGGGAGAATAGCGGCGACCAGAGTGTGGGGAGATTCGCTGCGACCAGAGTGTGGGGAGAATCGCTACGACCAGAGTGTGGGGAGAATCACGACGACCAGAGTGTGGGGAGAATCGCTACGATCAGAGTGTGGAGTGAATCACTACGACCACAGTGTGGGGAGAATCGCGACAACCTGAGTGTGGGGAGAATCGCTGCGACCAGAGTGTGGGGAGAATCACTACGACCACAGTGTGGGGAGAATCGCGACAACCTGAGTGTGGGGAGAATCACTACGACCAGAGTGTGGGGAGAATCCCTACGACCAGAGTGTGGGGAGAATCGCTGCGACCAGAGTGTGGGGAGAATCACTACGACTACAGTGTGGGGAGAATAGCGACGACCAGAGCGTGGGGAGAATCGCGAGTACCAGAGTGTGGGGAGAATCACTACGACCAGAGCGTGGGGAGAATCGCTACGACCAGAGTGTGGGGAGAATCGCTACGACCAGAGTGTGGGGAGAATCACTACGACCACAGTGTGGGGAGAATCACGACGACCACAGTGTGGGGAGAATCACTACGACCAGAGTGTGGGGAGAATCGCTGCGACCAGAGTGTGGGGAGAATCGCTGCGACCAGAGTGTGGGGAGAATCACTACGACCAGAGTGTGGGGAGAATCACTACGACCAGAGTGTGGGGAGAATCGCTACGATCAGAGTGTGGAGTGAATCACTACGACCACAGTGTGGGGAGAATCGCGACGACCAGATTGTGGGGAGAATCGCTGCGACCAGAGTGTGGGGAGAATCACTGCGACCAGAGTGTGGGGAGAATCACTTCGACCAGAGTGTGGGGAGAATCACTGCGACCAGAGTGTTGGGAGAATCGCGACGACCAGAGTGTGGGGAGAATCACTACGACCAGAGTGTGGGGAGAATCACAGCGACCAGAATGTGGGGAGAATCACTACGACCAGAGTGTGGGGTGAATCGCTGCGACCAGAGTGTGGGGTGAATCACTACGACCAGAGTGTGGGGAGAATCGCGACGACCAGAGGGTGGGGAGAATCGCGACGACCAGAGTGTGGGGAGAATCGCGACGACCAGAGTGTGGTGAGAATCACTACGACCAGAGTGTGGTGAGAATCACTACGACCAGAGTGTGGGGAGAATCGTGACGACCAGAGTGTGGGGAGAATCGCTACGACCAGAGTGTGGGGAGAATCACTACGACCAGAGTGTGGTGAGAATCACTACGACCAGAGTGTGGGGAGAATCGCTACGACCAGAGTGTGGGGAGAATCGCTCCGACCAGAGTGTGGGGAGAATCGCTACGACCAGAGTGTGGGGAGAATCACTACGACCAGAGTGTGGGGAGAATCGCGACGACCAGAGTGTGGGGAGAATTACTGCGACCAGAGTGTGGGGAGAATCACTGCGAGCAGAGTCTGGGGGGAATCACTATGACCAGAGTGTGGGGAGAATCACTCCGACCAGAGTCTGGGGGGAATCACTATGACCAGAGTGTGGGGAGAATCACTCCGACCAGAGTGTGGGGAGAATCACTGCGAGCAGAGTGTGGGGAGAATCACTACGACCAGAGTGTGGGGAGAATCACGACGACCAGAGTGTGGGGAGAATCGCTACGACCAGAGTGTGGGGAGAATCACGACAACCAGAGTGTGGGGAGAATCACTGCGACCAGAGTGTGGGGAGAATCGCTGCGACCAGAGTGTGGGGAGAATCGCTATGACCAGAGTGTGGGGAGAATCACTCCGACCAGAGTATGTGGAGAATCACTACGACCAGAGTGTGGGGAGAATCGCTACGACCAGAGTGTGGGGAGAATCGCTCCGACCAGAGTGTGGGGAGAATCACTGCGACCAGAGTGTGGGGAGAATCACTGCGACCAGAGTGTGGGGAGAATCGCTGCGACCAGAGTGTGGGGAGAATCACTGCGACCAGAGTGTGGGGAGAATCGCTGCGACCAGAGTGTGGGGAGAATCACTACGACCAGAGTGTGGGGAGAATCACTACGACCAGAGTGTGGGGAGAATCACTAGGACCAGAGTGTGGGGAGAATCACTGCGACCAGAGTGTGGGGAGAATCGCTGCGACCAGATTGTGGGGAGAATCACTGCGACCAGAGTGTGGGGAGAATCACTGCAACCAGAGTGTGGGGAGAATCGCTACGACCAGAGTGTGGGGAGAATCGCTATGACCAGAGTGTGGGGAGAATCACTGCGACCAGAGTGTGGGGAGAATCACTGCGACCAGAGTGTGGGGAGAATCACTGCGACCAGAGTGTGGGGAGAATGACTACGACCAGAGTGTGGGGAGAATCGCTACGACCAGAGTGTGGGGAGAATCGCTACGACCAGAGTGTGGGGAGAATCGCTATGACCAGAGTGTGGGGAGAATCACTGCGACCAGAGTGTGGGGAGAATCACGACAACCAGAGTGTGTGGAGAATCGCTGCGACCAGAGTGTGGGGAGAATCACGACGACCAGAGTGTGGGGAGAATCACTGCGACCAGAGTGTGGGGAGAATCACGACAACCAGAGTGTGGGGAGAATCACTGCGACCAGAGTGTGGGGAGAATCGCTGCGACCAGAGTGTGGGGAGAATCGCTCCGACCAGAGTGTGGGGAGAATCGCTACGACCAGAGTGTGGGGAGAATCACTACGACCAGAGTGTGGGGAGAATCGCGACAACCAGAGTGTGGGGAGAATTACTGCGACCAGAGTGTGGGGAGAATCACGACGACCACAGTGTGGGGAGAATCACTACGACCAGAGTGTGGGGAGAATCACGACGACCACAGTGTGGGGAGAATCACTACGACCAGAGTGTGGGGAGAATCGCTGCGACCAGAGTGTGGGGAGAATCGCTGCGACCAGAGTGTGGGGAGAATCACTACGACCAGAGTGTGGGGAGAATCACTACGACCAGAGTGTGGGGAGAATCGCTACGATCAGAGTGTGGAGTGAATCACTACGACCACAGTGTGGGGAGAATCGCGACGACCAGATTGTGGGGAGAATCGCTGCGACCAGAGTGTGGGGAGAATCACTGCGACCAGAGTGTGGGGAGAATCACTTCGACCAGAGTGTGGGGAGAATCACTGCGACCAGAGTGTTGGGAGAATCGCGACGACCAGAGTGTGGGGAGAATCACTACGACCAGAGTGTGGGGAGAATCACAGCGACCAGAATGTGGGGAGAATCACTACGACCAGAGTGTGGGGTGAATCGCTGCGACCAGAGTGTGGGGTGAATCACTACGACCAGAGTGTGGGGAGAATCGCGACGACCAGAGGGTGGGGAGAATCGCGACGACCAGAGTGTGGGGAGAATCGCGACGACCAGAGTGTGGTGAGAATCACTACGACCAGAGTGTGGTGAGAATCACTACGACCAGAGTGTGGGGAGAATCGTGACGACCAGAGTGTGGGGAGAATCGCTACGACCAGAGTGTGGGGAGAATCACTACGACCAGAGTGTGGTGAGAATCACTACGACCAGAGTGTGGGGAGAATCGCTACGACCAGAGTGTGGGGAGAATCGCTCCGACCAGAGTGTGGGGAGAATCGCTACGACCAGAGTGTGGGGAGAATCACTACGACCAGAGTGTGGGGAGAATCGCGACGACCAGAGTGTGGGGAGAATTACTGCGACCAGAGTGTGGGGAGAATCACTGCGAGCAGAGTCTGGGGGGAATCACTATGACCAGAGTGTGGGGAGAATCACTCCGACCAGAGTCTGGGGGGAATCACTATGACCAGAGTGTGGGGAGAATCACTCCGACCAGAGTGTGGGGAGAATCACTGCGAGCAGAGTGTGGGGAGAATCACTACGACCAGAGTGTGGGGAGAATCACGACGACCAGAGTGTGGGGAGAATCGCTACGACCAGAGTGTGGGGAGAATCACGACAACCAGAGTGTGGGGAGAATCACTGCGACCAGAGTGTGGGGAGAATCGCTGCGACCAGAGTGTGGGGAGAATCGCTATGACCAGAGTGTGGGGAGAATCACTCCGACCAGAGTATGTGGAGAATCACTACGACCAGAGTGTGGGGAGAATCGCTACGACCAGAGTGTGGGGAGAATCGCTCCGACCAGAGTGTGGGGAGAATCACTGCGACCAGAGTGTGGGGAGAATCACTGCGACCAGAGTGTGGGGAGAATCGCTGCGACCAGAGTGTGGGGAGAATCACTGCGACCAGAGTGTGGGGAGAATCGCTGCGACCAGAGTGTGGGGAGAATCACTACGACCAGAGTGTGGGGAGAATCACTACGACCAGAGTGTGGGGAGAATCACTAGGACCAGAGTGTGGGGAGAATCACTGCGACCAGAGTGTGGGGAGAATCGCTGCGACCAGATTGTGGGGAGAATCACTGCGACCAGAGTGTGGGGAGAATCACTGCAACCAGAGTGTGGGGAGAATCGCTACGACCAGAGTGTGGGGAGAATCGCTATGACCAGAGTGTGGGGAGAATCACTGCGACCAGAGTGTGGGGAGAATCACTGCGACCAGAGTGTGGGGAGAATCACTGCGACCAGAGTGTGGGGAGAATGACTACGACCAGAGTGTGGGGAGAATCGCTACGACCAGAGTGTGGGGAGAATCGCTACGACCAGAGTGTGGGGAGAATCGCTATGACCAGAGTGTGGGGAGAATCACTGCGACCAGAGTGTGGGGAGAATCACGACAACCAGAGTGTGTGGAGAATCGCTGCGACCAGAGTGTGGGGAGAATCACGACGACCAGAGTGTGGGGAGAATCACTGCGACCAGAGTGTGGGGAGAATCACGACAACCAGAGTGTGGGGAGAATCACTGCGACCAGAGTGTGGGGAGAATCGCTGCGACCAGAGTGTGGGGAGAATCGCTCCGACCAGAGTGTGGGGAGAATCGCTACGACCAGAGTGTGGGGAGAATCACTACGACCAGAGTGTGGGGAGAATCGCGACAACCAGAGTGTGGGGAGAATTACTGCGACCAGAGTGTGGGGTGAATCGCTGCGACCAGAGTGTGGGGAGAATCACTCCGACCAGAGTCTGGGGGGAATCACTATGACCAGAGTGTGGGGAGAATCACTCCGACCAGAGTCTGGGGGGAATCACTATGACCAGAGTGTGGGGAGAATCACTCCGACCAGAGTGTGGGGAGAATCACTGCGAGCAGAGTGTGGGGAGAATCACTACGACCAGAGTGTGGGGAGAATCACGACGACCAGAGTGTGGGGAGAATCGCTACGACCAGAGTGTGGGGAGAATCACGACAACCAGAGTGTGGGGAGAATCACTGCGACCAGAGTGTGGGGACAATCGCTGCGACCAGAGTGTGGGGAGAATCGCTATGACCAGAGTGTGGGGAGAATCACTCCGACCAGAGTATGTGGAGAATCACTACGACCAGAGTGTGGGGAGAATCGCTACGACCAGAGTGTGGGGAGAATCGCTCCGACCAGAGTGTGGGGAGAATCACTGCGACCAGAGTGTGGGGAGAATCACTGCGACCAGAGTGTGGGGAGAATCGCTGCGACCAGAGTGTGGGGAGAATCACTGCGACCAGAGTGTGGGGAGAATCGCTGCGACCAGAGTGTGGGGAGAATCACTACGACCAGAGTGTGGGGAGAATCACTACGACCAGAGTGTGGGGAGAATCACTAGGACCAGAGTGTGGGGAGAATCACTGCGACCAGAGTGTGGGGAGAATCGCTGCGACCAGATTGTGGGGAGAATCACTGCGACCAGAGTGTGGGGAGAATCACTGCAACCAGAGTGTGGGGAGAATCGCTACGACCAGAGTGTGGGGAGAATCGCTATGACCAGAGTGTGGGGAGAATCACTGCGACCAGAGTGTGGGGAGAATCACTGCGACCAGAGTGTGGGGAGAATCACTGCGACCAGAGTGTGGGGAGAATGACTACGACCAGAGTGTGGGGAGAATCGCTACGACCAGAGTGTGGGGAGAATCGCTACGACCAGAGTGTGGGGAGAATCGCTATGACCAGAGTGTGGGGAGAATCACTGCGACCAGAGTGTGGGGAGAATCACGACAACCAGAGTGTGTGGAGAATCGCTCCGACCAGAGTGTGGGGAGAATCACGACGACCAGAGTGTGGGGAGAATCACTGCGACCAGAGTGTGGGGAGAATCACGACAACCAGAGTGTGGGGAGAATCACTGCGACCAGAGTGTGGGGAGAATCGCTGCGACCAGAGTGTGGGGAGAATCGCTATGACCAGAGTGTGGGGAGAATCACTGCGACCAGAGTGTGGGGAGAATCGCTATGACCAGAGTGTGGGGAGAATCACTGCGACCAGAGTTTGGGGGAATCGCGACGACCAGAGTGTGGGGAGAATCGCTGTGACCAGAATGTGGGGAGAATCACGACGACCAGAGTGTGGGGAGAATCACTACGACCAGAGTGTGGGGAGAATCACTACGACCAGAGTGTCGGGAGAATCACGACAACCAGAGTGTGTGGAGAATCGCTGCGACCAGAGTGTGGGGAGAATCACGACGACCAGAGTGTGGGGAGAATCGGAACGACCAGAGTGTGGGGAGAATCACTGCGACCAGAGTGTGGGGAGAATCGCTACGACCAGAGGGTGGGGAGAATCACTGCGACCAGATTGTGGGGAGAATCACTCTGACCAGAGTGTGTGGAGAATCAGTATGACCAGAGTGTGGGGAGAGTCACTGCAACCAGAGTGTGGGGAGAATCACTACGACCAGAGTGTGGGGAGAATCACTACGACCAGAGTGTGGGGAGAATCGGAACGACCAGAGTGTGGGGAGAATCACTGCGACCAGAATGTGGGGAGAATCGCTACGACCAGAGGGTGGGGAGAATCACTGCGACCAGAGTGTGGGGAGAATCGCTACGACCAGAGTATGGGGAGAATAACTACAAACAGAGTGTGGGGAGAGTCACTGCGACCAGAGTGTGGGGAGAATCACTACGACCAGAGTGTGGGGAGAATCACTACGACCCGAGAGTGGGGAGAATCGGAACGACCAGAGTGTGGGGAGAATCACTGCGACCAGAGTGTGGGGAGAATCACTGCAACCAGAGGGTGGGGAGAATCGCAACGACCAGAGTATGGGGAGAATCACAACAAACAGAGTGTGGGGAGAGTCACTGCGACCAGAGTGTGGGGAGAATCACTACGACCAGAGTGTGGGGAGAATCACTACGACCAGAGTGTGGGGAGAATCGGAACGACCAGAGTGTGGGGAGAATCACTGCGACCAGAGTGTGGGGAGAATCGCTACGACCAGAGGGTGGGGAGAATCACTGCGACCAGAGTGTGGGGAGAATCAGTATGACCAGAGTGTGTGGAGAATCAGTACGACCAGAGTGTGGGGAGAATCACTGCGACCAGACTGTGCGGAGAATCGCTACGACCAGAGTGAGGGGAGAATCACTACGAACAGAGTGTGGGGAGAATCAGTACGACCAGAGTGTGGGGAGAATCACGACGACCAGTGAGTGGGGAGAATCACTACGACCAGAGTGTGGTGAGAATCACTGCGACCAGAGTGTGGGGAGAATCACCACGAGCAGAGTGTGGGGAGAATCACTGCGACCAGAGTGTGGGGAGAATCGCTTCAACCCGAGTGTGGGGAGAATCGCTTCAACCAGAGTGTGGGGAGAATCACTGCGACCAGAGTGTGGCGAGAATCACTACGACCAGAGTGTGGGGAGAATCACTGCGACCAGAGTGTGGGGAGAATCACTACGACCAGAGTGTGGGGAGAATCATTGCGACCAGAGTGTGGGGAGAATCACTGCGACCAGAGTGTGGGGAGAATCACTGCGACCAGAGTGTGGGGAGAATCACTGCGACTAGAGTGTGGGGAGAATCACCACGACCAGAGTGTGGGGAGAATCGCTATGACCCGAGTGTGGGGAGAATCGCATCAACCAGAGTGTGTGGAGAATCACTGCGACAAGAGTGTGGAGAGAATTGCTACGACCAGAGAGTGGGGAGAATCACTGCGACCAGAGTGTGGGGAGAATCACTGCGACCAGAGTGTGGGGAGAATCACTGCGACCAGAGTGTGGGGAGAATCACTACGACCCGAGTGTGGGGAGAATGACTACGACCCGAGTGTGGGGAGAATCACTATGACCAGAGTGTGGGGAGAATCACTCCGACCAGAGTGTGGGGAGAATCACTCGGACCAGAGTGTGGGGAGAATCACCATGACCAGAGTGTGGGCAGAATCGCTGCGACCAGAGTGTGGGGAGAATCACTATGACCAGAGTGTGGGGAGAATCACTGCAACCAGAGTGTGGGGAGAATCACTATGACCAGAGTGTGGGGAGAATCACTGCAACCAGAGTGTGGGGAGAATCACTACGACCAAATTGTGGGGAGAATCACTACGACCAGAGTGTGAGGAGAATCGCGACGACCAGAGTGTGGGGAGAATCGCTGCGGCCAGAGTGTGGGGAGAATCTGTACGACCAGAGTGTCGGGAGAATCTGTACGACCAGAGTGCGGGGAGAATCACTGCGACCAGAGTGTGGGGAGAATCGCTGCGACCAGAGTGTGGGGAGAATCACTGCGACCAAAGTGTGGGGAGAATCGCGACGACAAGAGTGTGGGGAGAATCGCTGCGACCAGAGGGTGGGGAGAATCACGACGACCAGAGTGTGGGGAGAATCACAGCGACCAGAGTGTGGGGAGAATCACTGCGATCAGAGTGTGGGGAGAATGACTACGACCCGAGTGTGGGGAGAATCACCACGACCAGAGTGTGGGGAGAATCACTGCGACCAGAGTGAGGGGAGAATCGCTTCAACCCGAGTGTGGGGAGAATCGCTTCAACCAGAGTGTGGGGAGAATCACTGCGACCAGAGTGTGGGCAGAATCACTGCGACCAGAGTGTGGGGAGAATCACTGCGACCAGAGAGTGGGGAAAATCCCGACGACCAGAGTGTGGGGAGAATCACGACGACCAGAGTGTGGGGAGAATCACAGCGACCAGAGTGTGGGGAGAATCACTGCGACCAGAGTGTGGGGAAAATCCCGACTACCAGAGTGTGGGGAGAATCGCTGCGACCAGAGTGTGGGGAGAATCACAACGACCAGAGTGTGGGGAGAATCGCTACGACCACAGTGTGGGGAGAATCGCGACAACCTGAGTGTGGGGAGAATCGCTGCGACCAGAGTGTGGGGAGAATCGCTACGACCAGAGTGTGGGGAGAATCGCTACGACCAGAGTGTGGGGAGAATCGCTACGATCAGAGTGTGGAGTGAATCACTACGACCAGAGTGTGGGGAGAATCGCGACGACCAGAGTGTGGGGAGAATCACTACGACCAGAGTGTGGGGAGAATCACGACGACCAGTGAGTGGGGAGAATCACTACGACCAGAGTGTGGTGAGAATCACTGCGACCAGAGTGTGGGGAGAATCACCATGAGCAGAGTGTGGGGAGAATCACTGCGACCAGAGTGTGGGGAGAATCGCTTCAACCCGAGTGTGGGGAGAATCGCTTCAACCAGAGTGTGGGGAGAATCACTGCGACCAGAGTGTGGGGAGAATCACTACGACCAGAGTGTGGGGAGAATCATTGCGACCAGAGTGTGGGGAGAATCACTGCGACCAGAGTGTGGGGAGAATCACTGCGACCAGAGTGTGGGGAGAATCGCTCTGACCCGAGTGTTGGGAGAATCCCTACGACCAGAGTGTGGGGAGAATCACGACGACCAGAGTGTGGGGAGAATCACTACGACCAGAGTGAGGGGAAAATCCCGACTACCAGAGTGTGGGGAGAATCACTACGACCAGAGTGTGGGGAGAATCACTACGACCAGATTGTGGGGAGAATCACTACGAACAGAGTGAGGGGAAAATCCCGACTACCAGAGTGTGGGGTGAATCTCAGCGACCACAGTGTGGGGAGAATCGCAACGACCAGAGTGTGGGGAGAATCGCTACGACCAGAGTGTGGGGAGAATCGCGACGACCAGAGTGTGGGGAGAATCACGACGACCAGAGTGTGGGGAGAATCGATGCGACCAGAGTGTGGGGAGAATCGCTACGACCAGAGTGTGGGGAGAATCACTACGACCAGAGTGTGGGGAGAATCGCTACGACCACAGTGTGGGGAGAATCGCTGCGACCAGAGTGTGGGGAGAATCACTACGACCAGAGTGTGGGGAGAATCACTGCGACCAGAGTGTGGGGAGAATCGCTGCGACCAGAGTGTGGGGAGAATCACTACGACCACAGTGTGGGGAGAATCGCGACGACCAGAGCGTGGGGAGAATCGCGAGTACCAGAGTGTGGGGAGAATCACTACGACCAGAGCGTGGGGACAATCGCTACGACCAGAGTGTGGGGAGAATCGCTACGACCAGAGTGTGGGGAGAATCACTACGACCACAGTGTGGGGAGAATCACTACGACCACAGAGTGGGGAGAATCACGACGACCACAGTGTGGGGAGAATCACTACGACCAGAGTGTGGGGAGAATCGCGACGACCAGAGTGTGGGGGGAATCGCTGCGATCAGAGTGTGGGGAGAATCGCGGTGACCAGAGTGTGGAGTGAATCACTACGACCAGAGTGTGGGGAGAATCACTCCGACCAGAGAGTGGGGAGAATCACTGCGACCAGAGTGTGGGGAGAATCGCGGTGACCAGAGTGTGGGGAGAATCACTGTGACCAGAGTGTGGGGAGAATCACTACGACCAGTGAGTGGGGAGAATCACTGCGACCAGAGTGTGGGGAGAATCATGTGACCAGAGGGTGGGGACAATCACTACGACCAGTGAGTGGGGAGAATCACTGCGACCAGAGTGTGGGGAGAATCACTACGACCAGAGTGTGGGGAGAATCACTACGACCAGAGTGTGGGGAGAATCACTACGACCAGTGAGTGGGGAGAATCACTACGACCAGAGTGTGGGGAGAATCACGACGACCAGAGTGTGGGGAGAATCACTACGACCAGTGAGTGGGGAGAATCACTACGACCAGAGTGTGGGGAGAATCACTGCGACCAGCGTGTGGCGAGAATCACCACGAGCAGAGTGTGGGGAGAATCACTGCGACCAGAGTGTGGGGAGAATCACTGCGACCAGAATGTGGGGAGAATCACTGCGACCAGAGTGTGGGGAGAATCACCACGAACAGAGTGTGGGGAGAATCACTGCGACCAGAGTGTGGGGAGAATCGCTTCAACCCGAGTGTGGGGAGCATCGCTTCAACCAGAGTGTGGGGAGAATCACTGCGACCAGAGTGTGGGGAGAATCACTACGACCAGAGTGTGGGGAGAATCATTGCGACCAGAGCGTGGGGAGAATCACTGCGACCAGAGTGTGGGGAGAATCACTGCGACTAGAGTGTGGGGAGAATCACTACGACCAGAGTGTGGGGAGAATCGCTATGACCCGAGTGTTGGGAGAATCCCTACGACCAGAGTGTGGGGAGAATCACTACGACCAGAGTGTGGGGAGAATCACGACGACCAGAGTGTGGGGAGAATCACTACGACCAGAGTGTGGGGAGAATCACTGCGACCAGAGTGTGGGGAGAATCACTACGAGCAGAGTGAGGGGAAAATCCCGACTACCAGAGTGTGGGGAGAATCACTACGACCAGAGTGTGGGGAGAATCACTACGACCAGATTGTGGGGAGAATCACTACGAGCAGAGTGAGGGGAAAATCCCGACTACCAGAGTGTGGGGAGAATCACAGCGACCACAGTGTGGGGAGAATCGCTACGATCAGAGTGTGGGGAGAATCGCGACGACCAGAGTGTGGGGAGAATCGCGACCACCAGAGTGTGGGGAGAATCACGACGACCAGAGTGTGGGGAGAATAGCGGCGACCAGAGTGTGGGGAGATTCGCTGCGACCAGAGTGTGGGGAGAATCGCTACGACCAGAGTGTGGGGAGAATCACGACGACCAGAGTGTGGGGAGAATCGCTACGATCAGAGTGTGGAGTGAATCACTACGACCACAGTGTGGGGAGAATCGCGACAACCTGAGTGTGGGGAGAATCGCTGCGACCAGAGTGTGGGGAGAATCACTACGACCACAGTGTGGGGAGAATCGCGACAACCTGAGTGTGGGGAGAATCACTACGACCAGAGTGTGGGGAGAATCCCTACGACCAGAGTGTGGGGAGAATCGCTGCGACCAGAGTGTGGGGAGAATCACTACGACTACAGTGTGGGGAGAATAGCGACGACCAGAGCGTGGGGAGAATCGCGAGTACCAGAGTGTGGGGAGAATCACTACGACCAGAGCGTGGGGAGAATCGCTACGACCAGAGTGTGGGGAGAATCGCTACGACCAGAGTGTGGGGAGAATCACTACGACCACAGTGTGGGGAGAATCACGACGACCACAGTGTGGGGAGAATCACTACGACCAGAGTGTGGGGAGAATCGCTGCGACCAGAGTGTGGGGAGAATCGCTGCGACCAGAGTGTGGGGAGAATCACTACGACCAGAGTGTGGGGAGAATCACTACGACCAGAGTGTGGGGAGAATCGCTACGATCAGAGTGTGGAGTGAATCACTACGACCACAGTGTGGGGAGAATCGCGACGACCAGATTGTGGGGAGAATCGCTGCGACCAGAGTGTGGGGAGAATCACTGCGACCAGAGTGTGGGGAGAATCACTTCGACCAGAGTGTGGGGAGAATCACTGCGACCAGAGTGTTGGGAGAATCGCGACGACCAGAGTGTGGGGAGAATCACTACGACCAGAGTGTGGGGAGAATCACAGCGACCAGAATGTGGGGAGAATCACTACGACCAGAGTGTGGGGTGAATCACTACGACCAGAGTGTGGGGAGAATCGCGACGACCAGAGGGTGGGGAGAATCGCGACGACCAGAGTGTGGGGAGAATCGCGACGACCAGAGTGTGGTGAGAATCACTACGACCAGAGTGTGGTGAGAATCACTACGACCAGAGTGTGGGGAGAATCGTGACGACCAGAGTGTGGGGAGAATCGCTACGACCAGAGTGTGGGGAGAATCACTACGACCAGAGTGTGGTGAGAATCACTACGACCAGAGTGTGGGGAGAATCGCTACGACCAGAGTGTGGGGAGAATCGCTCCGACCAGAGTGTGGGGAGAATCGCTACGACCAGAGTGTGGGGAGAATCACTACGACCAGAGTGTGGGGAGAATCGCGACGACCAGAGTGTGGGGAGAATTACTGCGACCAGAGTGTGGGGAGAATCACGACAACCAGAGTGTGGGGAGAATCACTCCGACCAGAGTGTGGGGAGAATCACTGCGAGCAGAGTGTGGGGAGAATCACTACGACCAGAGTGTGGGGAGAATCACGACGACCAGAGTGTGGGGAGAATCGCTACGACCAGAGTGTGGGGAGAATCACGACAACCAGAGTGTGGGGAGAATCACTGCGACCAGAGTGTGGGGAGAATCACGACGACCAGAGTGTGGGGAGAATCGCTACGACCAGAGTGTGGGGAGAATCACGACAACCAGAGTGTGGGGAGAATCACTGCGACCAGAGTGTGGGGAGAATCGCTGCGACCAGAGTGTGGGGAGAATCGCTATGACCAGAGTGTGGGGAGAATCACTCCGACCAGAGTATGTGGAGAATCACTACGACCAGAGTGTGGGGAGAATCGCTACGACCAGAGTGTGGGGAGAATCGCTCCGACCAGAGTGTGGGGAGAATCACTGCGACCAGAGTGTGGGGAGAATCACTGCGACCAGAGTGTGGGGAGAATCACTGCGACCAGAGTGTGGGGAGAATCGCTGCGACCAGATTGTGGGGAGAATCACTGCGACCAGAGTGTGGGGAGAATCACTGCAACCAGAGTGTGGGGAGAATCGCTACGACCAGAGTGTGGGGAGAATCGCTATGACCAGAGTGTGGGGAGAATCACTGCGACCAGAGTGTGGGGAGAATCACTGCGACCAGAGTGTGGGGAGAATCACTGCGACCAGAGTGTGGGGAGAATGACTACGACCAGAGTGTGGGGAGAATCGCTACGACCAGAGTGTGGGGAGAATCGCTACGACCAGAGTGTGGGGAGAATCGCTATGACCAGAGTGTGGGGAGAATCACTGCGACCAGAGTGTGGGGAGAATCACGACAACCAGAGTGTGTGGAGAATCGCTGCGACCAGAGTGTGGGGAGAATCACGACGACCAGAGTGTGGGGAGAATCACTGCGACCAGAGTGTGGGGAGAATCACGACAACCAGAGTGTGGGGAGAATCACTGCGACCAGAGTGTGGGGAGAATCGCTGCGACCAGAGTGTGGGGAGAATCGCTATGACCAGAGTGTGGGGAGAATCACTGCGACCAGAGTGTGGGGAGAATCGCTATGACCAGAGTGTGGGGAGAATCACTGCGACCAGAGTTTGGGGGAATCGCGACGACCAGAGTGTGGGGAGAATCGCTGCGACCAGAATGTGGGGAGAATCACGACGACCAGAGTGTGGGGAGAATCACTACGACCAGAGTGTGGGGAGAATCACTACGACCAGAGTGTCGGGAGAATCACGACAACCAGAGTGTGTGGAGAATCGCTGCGACCAGAGTGTGGGGAGAATCACGACGACCAGAGTGTGGGGAGAATCGGAACGACCAGAGTGTGGGGAGAATCACTGCGACCAGAGTGTGGGGAGAATCGCTACGACCAGAGGGTGGGGAGAATCACTGCGACCAGATTGTGGGGAGAATCACTCTGACCAGAGTGTGTGGAGAATCAGTATGACCAGAGTGTGGGGAGAGTCACTGCAACCAGAGTGTGGGGAGAATCACTACGACCAGAGTGTGGGGAGAATCACTGCGACCAGAGTGTGGGGAGAATCGGAACGACCAGAGTGTGGGGAGAATCACTGCGACCAGAATGTGGGGAGAATCGCTACGACCAGAGGGTGGGGAGAATCACTGCGACCAGAGTGTGGGGAGAATCGCTACGACCAGAGTATGGGGAGAATAACTACAAACAGAGTGTGGGGAGAGTCACTGCGACCAGAGTGTGGGGAGAATCACTACGACCAGAGTGTGGGGAGAATCACTACGACCCGAGTGTGGGGAGAATCGGAACGACCAGAGTGTGGGGAGAATCACTGCGACCAGAGTGTGGGGAGAATCACTGCAACCAGAGTGTGGGGAGAATCGCAACGACCAGAGTATGGGGAGAATCACAACAAACAGAGTGTGGGGAGAGTCACTGCGACCAGAGTGTGGGGAGAATCACTATGACCAGAGTGTGGGGAGAATCACTACGACCAGAGTGTGGGGAGAATCGGAACGACCAGAGTGTGGGGAGAATCACTGCGACCAGAGTGTGGGGAGAATCGCTACGACCAGAGGGTGGGGAGAATCACTGCGACCAGAGTGTGGGGAGAATCAGTATGACCAGAGTGTGTGGAGAATCAGTACGACCAGAGTGTGGGGAGAATCACTGCGACCAGACTGTGCGGAGAATCGCTACGACCAGAGTGAGGGGAGAATCACTACGAACAGAGTGTGGGGAGAATCGCTACGACCAGAGTGTGGGGAGAATCACGACGACCAGAGTGTGGGGAGAATCGCTACGATCAGAGTGTGGAGTGAATCACTACGACCACAGTGTGGGGAGAATCGCGACAACCTGAGTGTGGGGAGAATCGCTGCGACCAGAGTGTGGGGAGAATCACTACGACCACAGTGTGGGGAGAATCGCGACAACCTGAGTGTGGGGAGAATCACTACGACCAGAGTGTGGGGAGAATCCCTACGACCAGAGTGTGGGGAGAATCGCTGCGACCAGAGTGTGGGGAGAATCACTACGACTACAGTGTGGGGAGAATAGCGACGACCAGAGCGTGGGGAGAATCGCGAGTACCAGAGTGTGGGGAGAATCACTACGACCAGAGCGTGGGGAGAATCGCTACGACCAGAGTGTGGGGAGAATCGCTACGACCAGAGTGTGGGGAGAATCACTACGACCACAGTGTGGGGAGAATCACGACGACCACAGTGTGGGGAGAATCACTACGACCAGAGTGTGGGGAGAATCGCTGCGACCAGAGTGTGGGGAGAATCGCTGCGACCAGAGTGTGGGGAGAATCACTACGACCAGAGTGTGGGGAGAATCACTACGACCAGAGTGTGGGGAGAATCGCTACGATCAGAGTGTGGAGTGAATCACTACGACCACAGTGTGGGGAGAATCGCGACGACCAGATTGTGGGGAGAATCGCTGCGACCAGAGTGTGGGGAGAATCACTGCGACCAGAGTGTGGGGAGAATCACTTCGACCAGAGTGTGGGGAGAATCACTGCGACCAGAGTGTTGGGAGAATCGCGACGACCAGAGTGTGGGGAGAATCACTACGACCAGAGTGTGGGGAGAATCACAGCGACCAGAATGTGGGGAGAATCACTACGACCAGAGTGTGGGGTGAATCACTACGACCAGAGTGTGGGGAGAATCGCGACGACCAGAGGGTGGGGAGAATCGCGACGACCAGAGTGTGGGGAGAATCGCGACGACCAGAGTGTGGTGAGAATCACTACGACCAGAGTGTGGTGAGAATCACTACGACCAGAGTGTGGGGAGAATCGTGACGACCAGAGTGTGGGGAGAATCGCTACGACCAGAGTGTGGGGAGAATCACTACGACCAGAGTGTGGTGAGAATCACTACGACCAGAGTGTGGGGAGAATCGCTACGACCAGAGTGTGGGGAGAATCGCTCCGACCAGAGTGTGGGGAGAATCGCTACGACCAGAGTGTGGGGAGAATCACTACGACCAGAGTGTGGGGAGAATCGCGACGACCAGAGTGTGGGGAGAATTACTGCGACCAGAGTGTGGGGTGAATCGCTGCGACCAGAGTGTGGGGTGAATCGCTGCGACCAGAGTGTGGGGAGAATCACTACGACCAGAGTGTGGGGAGAATCACTCCGACCAGAGTCTGGGGGGAATCACTATGACCAGAGTGTGGGGAGAATCACTCCGACCAGAGTGTGGGGAGAATCACTGCGAGCAGAGTGTGGGGAGAATCACTACGACCAGAGTGTGGGGAGAATCACGACGACCAGAGTGTGGGGAGAATCGCTACGACCAGAGTGTGGGGAGAATCACGACAACCAGAGTGTGGGGAGAATCACTGCGACCAGAGTGTGGGGAGAATCGCTGCGACCAGAGTGTGGGGAGAATCGCTATGACCAGAGTGTGGGGAGAATCACTCCGACCAGAGTATGTGGAGAATCACTACGACCAGAGTGTGGGGAGAATCGCTACGACCAGAGTGTGGGGAGAATCGCTCCGACCAGAGTGTGGGGAGAATCACTGCGACCAGAGTGTGGGGAGAATCACTGCGACCAGAGTGTGGGGAGAATCGCTGCGACCAGAGTGTGGGGAGAATCACTGCGACCAGAGTGTGGGGAGAATCGCTGCGACCAGAGTGTGGGGAGAATCACTACGACCAGAGTGTGGGGAGAATCACTACGACCAGAGTGTGGGGAGAATCACTAGGACCAGAGTGTGGGGAGAATCACTGCGACCAGAGTGTGGGGAGAATCGCTGCGACCAGATTGTGGGGAGAATCACTGCGACCAGAGTGTGGGGAGAATCACTGCAACCAGAGTGTGGGGAGAATCGCTACGACCAGAGTGTGGGGAGAATCGCTATGACCAGAGTGTGGGGAGAATCACTGCGACCAGAGTGTGGGGAGAATCACTGCGACCAGAGTGTGGGGAGAATCACTGCGACCAGAGTGTGGGGAGAATGACTACGACCAGAGTGTGGGGAGAATCGCTACGACCAGAGTGTGGGGAGAATCGCTACGACCAGAGTGTGGGGAGAATCGCTATGACCAGAGTGTGGGGAGAATCACTGCGACCAGAATGTGGGGAGAATCACGACAACCAGAGTGTGTGGAGAATCGCTGCGACCAGAGTGTGGGGAGAATCACGACGACCAGAGTGTGGGGAGAATCACTGCGACCAGAGTGTGGGGAGAATCACGACAACCAGAGTGTGGGGAGAATCACTGCGACCAGAGTGTGGGGAGAATCGCTGCGACCAGAGTGTGGGGAGAATCGCTATGACCAGAGTGTGGGGAGAATCACTGCGACCAGAGTGTGGGGAGAATCGCTATGACCAGAGTGTGGGGAGAATCACTGCGACCAGAGTTTGGGGGAATCGCGACGACCAGAGTGTGGGGAGAATCGCTGCGACCAGAATGTGGGGAGAATCACGACGACCAGAGTGTGGGGAGAATCACTACGACCAGAGTGTGGGGAGAATCACTACGACCAGAGTGTCGGGAGAATCACGACAACCAGAGTGTGTGGAGAATCGCTGCGACCAGAGTGTGGGGAGAATCACGACGACCAGAGTGTGGGGAGAATCGGAACGACCAGAGTGTGGGGAGAATCACTGCGACCAGAGTGTGGGGAGAATCGCTACGACCAGAGGGTGGGGAGAATCACTGCGACCAGATTGTGGGGAGAATCACTCTGACCAGAGTGTGTGGAGAATCAGTATGACCAGAGTGTGGGGAGAGTCACTGCAACCAGAGTGTGGGGAGAATCACTACGACCAGAGTGTGGGGAGAATCACTGCGACCAGAGTGTGGGGAGAATCGGAACGACCAGAGTGTGGGGAGAATCACTGCGACCAGAATGTGGGGAGAATCGCTACGACCAGAGGGTGGGGAGAATCACTGCGACCAGAGTGTGGGGAGAATCGCTACGACCAGAGTATGGGGAGAATAACTACAAACAGAGTGTGGGGAGAGTCACTGCGACCAGAGTGTGGGGAGAATCACTACGACCAGAGTGTGGGGAGAATCACTACGACCCGAGTGTGGGGAGAATCGGAACGACCAGAGTGTGGGGAGAATCACTGCGACCAGAGTGTGGGGAGAATCACTGCAACCAGAGTGTGGGGAGAATCGCAACGACCAGAGTATGGGGAGAATCACAACAAACAGAGTGTGGGGAGAGTCACTGCGACCAGAGTGTGGGGAGAATCACTATGACCAGAGTGTGGGGAGAATCACTACGACCAGAGTGTGGGGAGAATCGGAACGACCAGAGTGTGGGGAGAATCACTGCGACCAGAGTGTGGGGAGAATCGCTACGACCAGAGGGTGGGGAGAATCACTGCGACCAGAGTGTGGGGAGAATCAGTATGACCAGAGTGTGTGGAGAATCAGTACGACCAGAGTGTGGGGAGAATCACTGCGACCAGACTGTGCGGAGAATCGCTACGACCAGAGTGAGGGGAGAATCACTACGAACAGAGTGTGGGGAGAATCAGTACGACCAGAGTGTGGGGAGAATCACGACGACCAGTGAGTGGGGAGAATCACTACGACCAGAGTGTGGTGAGAATCACTGCGACCAGAGTGTGGGGAGAATCACCACGAGCAGAGTGTGGGGAGAATCACTGCGACCAGAGTGTGGGGAGAATCGCTTCAACCCGAGTGTGGGGAGAATCGCTTCAACCAGAGTGTGGGGAGAATCACTGCGACCAGAGTGTGGCGAGAATCACTACGACCAGAGTGTGGGGAGAATCACTGCGACCAGAGTGTGGGGAGAATCACTACGACCAGAGTGTGGGGAGAATCACTGCGACTAGAGTGTGGGGAGAATCACCACGACCAGAGTGTGGGGAGAATCGCTATGACCCGAGTGTGGGGAGAATCGCATCAACCAGAGTGTGTGGAGAATCACTGCGACAAGAGTGTGGAGAGAATTGCTACGACCAGAGAGTGGGGAGAATCACTGCGACCAGAGTGTGGGGAGAATCACTGCGACCAGAGTGTGGGGAGAATCACTGCGACCAGAGTGTGGGGAGAATCACTACGACCCGAGTGTGGGGAGAATGACTACGACCCGAGTGTGGGGAGAATCACTATGACCAGAGTGTGGGGAGAATCACTCCGACCAGAGTGTGGGGAGAATCACCATGACCAGAGTGTGGGCAGAATCGCTGCGACCAGAGTGTGGGGAGAATCAGTACGACCAGAGTGTCGGGAGAATCTGTACGACCAGAGTGCGGGGAGAATCACTGCGACCAGAGTGTGGGGAGAATCGCTGCGACCAGAGTGTGGGGAGAATCACTGCGACCAAAGTGTGGGGAGAATCGCGATGACAACAGTGTGGGGAGAATCGCTGCGACCAGAGGGTGGGGAGAATCACGACGACCAGAGTGTGGGGAGAATCACAGCGACCAGAGTGTGGGGAGAATCACTGCGATCAGAGTGTGGGGAGAATGACTACGACCCGAGTGTGGGGAGAATCACCACGACCAGAGTGTGGGGAGAATCACTGCGACCAGAGTGAGGGGAGAATCGCTTCAACCCGAGTGTGGGGAGAATCGCTTCAACCAGAGTGTGGGGAGAATCACTGCGACCAGAGTGTGGGCAGAATCACTGCGACCAGAGTGTGGGGAGAATCACTGCGACCAGAGAGTGGGGAAAATCCCGACGACCAGAGTGTGGGGAGAATCACGACGACCAGAGTGTGGGGAGAATCACAGCGACCAGAGTGTGGGGAGAATCACTGCGACCAGAGTGTGGGGAAAATCCCGACTACCAGAGTGTGGGGAGAATCACGACGACCAGAGTGTGGGGAGAATCACAGCGACCAGAGTGTGGGGAGAATCACTACGACCAGAGTGTGGGAGAATCACTACGACCAGAGTTTGGGGAGAATCACTGCGACCAGAGTGTGGAGAGAATTGCTACGACCAGAGTGTGGGGAGAATCGCTGCGACCAGAGTGTGGGGAGAATCACAACGACCAGAGTGTGGGGAGAATCGCTACGACCACAGTGTGGGGAGAATCGCGACAACCTGAGTGTGGGGAGAATCGCTGCGACCAGAGTGTGGGGAGAATCGCTACGACCAGAGTGTGGGGAGAATCGCTACGACCAGAGTGTGGGGAGAATCGCTACGATCAGAGTGTGGAGTGAATCACTACGACCAGAGTGTGGGGAGAATCGCGACGACCAGAGTGTGGGGAGAATCACTACGACCAGAGTGTGGGGAGAATCACGACGACCAGTGAGTGGGGAGAATCACTACGACCAGAGTGTGGTGAGAATCACTGCGACCAGAGTGTGGGGAGAATCACCATGAGCAGAGTGTGGGGAGAATCACTGCGACCAGAGTGTGGGGAGAATCGCTTCAACCCGAGTGTGGGGAGAATCGCTTCAACCAGAGTGTGGGGAGAATCACTGCGACCAGAGTGTGGGGAGAATCACTACGACCAGAGTGTGGGGAGAATCATTGCGACCAGAGTGTGGGGAGAATCACTGCGACCAGAGTGTGGGGAGAATCACTACGACCAGAGTGTGGGGAGAATCACTACGACCAGAGTGTGGGGAGAATCGCTACGACCACAGTGTGGGGAGAATCGCTGCGACCAGAGTGTGGGGAGAATCACTACGACCAGAGTGTGGGGAGAATCACTGCGACCAGAGTGTGGGGAGAATCGCTGCGACCAGAGTGTGGGGAGAATCACTACGACCACAGTGTGGGGAGAATCGCGACGACCAGAGCGTGGGGAGAATCGCGAGTACCAGAGTGTGGGGAGAATCACTACGACCAGAGCGTGGGGAGAATCGCTACGACCAGAGTGTGGGGAGAATCGCTACGACCAGAGTGTGGGGAGAATCACTACGACCACAGTGTGGGGAGAATCACTACGACCACAGAGTGGGGAGAATCACGACGACCACAGTGTGGGGAGAATCACTACGACCAGAGTGTGGGGAGAATCGCTGCGACCAGAGTGTGGGGAGAATCGCTGCGACCAGAGTGTGGGGAGAATCACTACGACCAGAGTGTGGGGAGAATCATTACGACCAGAGTTTGGGGAGAATCACTGCGACCAGAGTGTGGAGAGAATTGCTACGACCAGAGTGTGGGGAGAATCGCTGCGACCAGAGTGTGGGGAGAATCACAACGACCAGAGTGTGGGGAGAATCGCTACGACCACAGTGTGGGGAGAATCACGACAACCTGAGTGTGGGGAGAATCGCTGCGACCAGAGTGTGGGGAGAATCGCTACGACCAGAGTGTGGGGAGAATCGCTACGACCAGAGTGTGGGGAGAATCGCTACGATCAGAGTGTGGAGTGAATCACTACGACCAGAGTGTGGGGAGAATCGCGACGACCAGAGTGTGGGGAGAATCACTACGACCAGAGTGTGGGGAGAATCACGACGACCAGTGAGTGGGGAGAATCACTACGACCAGCGTGTGGTGAGAATCACTGCGACCAGAGTGTGGGGAGAATCACCATGAGCAGAGTGTGGGGAGAATCACTGCGACCAGAGTGTGGGGAGAATCGCTTCAACCCGAGTGTGGGGAGAATCGCTTCAACCAGAGTGTGGGGAGAATCACTGCGACCAGAGTGTGGGGAGAATCACTACGACCAGAGTGTGGGGAGAATCATTGCGACCAGAGTGTGGGGAGAATCACTGCGACCAGAGTGTGGGGAGAATCACTGCGACCAGAGTGTGGGGAGAATCGCTCTGACCCGAGTGTGGGGAGAATCACTACGACCAGAGTGTGGGGAGAATCACTACGACCAGATTGTGGGGAGAATCACTACGAACAGAGTGAGGGGAAAATCCCGACTACCAGAGTGTGGGGTGAATCTCAGCGACCACAGTGTGGGGAGAATCGCAACGACCAGAGTGTGGGGAGAATCGCTACGACCAGAGTGTGGGGAGAATCGCGACGACCAGAGTGTGGGGAGAATCACGACGACCAGAGTGTGGGGAGAATCGATGCGACCAGAGTGTGGGGAGAATCGCTACGACCAGAGTGTGGGGAGAATCACTACGACCAGAGTGTGGGGAGAATCGCTACGACCACAGTGTGGGGAGAATCGCTGCGACCAGAGTGTGGGGAGAATCACTACGACCAGAGTGTGGGGAGAATCACTGCGACCAGAGTGTGGGGAGAATCGCTGCGACCAGAGTGTGGGGAGAATCACTACGACCACAGTGTGGGGAGAATCGCGACGACCAGAGCGTGGGGAGAATCGCGAGTACCAGAGTGTGGGGAGAATCACTACGACCAGAGCGTGGGGAGAATCGCTACGACCAGAGTGTGGGGAGAATCACTACGACCACAGTGTGGGGAGAATCACTACGACCACAGAGTGGGGAGAATCACGACGACCACAGTGTGGGGAGAATCACTACGACCAGAGTGTGGGGAGAATCGCTGCGACCAGAGTGTGGGGAGAATCGCTGCGACCAGAGTGTGGGGAGAATCACTACGACCAGAGTGTGGGGAGAATCACTACGACCAGAGTGTGGGGAGAATCGCGACGACCAGAGTGTGGGGAGAATCGCTGCGACCAGAGTGTGGGGAGAATCACTGCGACCAGAGTGTGGGGAGAATCACTACGACCAGAGTGTGGGGAGAATCACTGCGACCAGAGTGTGGGGAGAATCACTGCGACCAGAGTGTGGGGAGAATCGCGACGACCAGAGTGTGGGGAGAATCGCTGCGACCAGAGTGTGGGGTGAATCACTACGACCAGAGTGTGGGGAGAATCACTACGACCAGAGTGTGGGGAGAATCGCGACGACCAGAGGGTGGGGAGAATCGCGACGACCAGAGTGTGGGGAGAATCGCTACGACCAGAGTGTGGGGAGAATCACTACGACCAGAGTGTGGGGAGAATCGCGACGACCAGAGTGTGGGGAGAATCACGACGACCAGAGTGTGGGGAGAATCGATGCGACCAGAGTGTGGGGAGAATCGCTACGACCAGAGTGTGGGGAGAATCACTACGACCAGAGTGTGGGGAGAATCGCTACGACCACAGTGTGGGGAGAATCGCTGCGACCAGAGTGTGGGGAGAATCACTACGACCAGAGTGTGGGGAGAATCACTGCGACCAGAGTGTGGGGAGAATCGCTGCGACCAGAGTGTGGGGAGAATCACTACGACCACAGTGTGGGGAGAATCGCGACGACCAGAGCGTGGGGAGAATCGCGAGTACCAGAGTGTGGGGAGAATCACTACGACCAGAGCGTGGGGAGAATCGCTACGACCAGAGTGTGGGGAGAATCACTACGACCACAGTGTGGGGAGAATCACTACGACCACAGAGTGGGGAGAATCACGACGACCACAGTGTGGGGAGAATCACTACGACCAGAGTGTGGGGAGAATCGCTGCGACCAGAGTGTGGGGAGAATCGCTGCGACCAGAGTGTGGGGAGAATCACTACGACCAGAGTGTGGGGAGAATCACTACGACCAGAGTGTGGGGAGAATCGCGACGACCAGAGTGTGGGGAGAATCGCTGCGACCAGAGTGTGGGGAGAATCACTGCGACCAGAGTGTGGGGAGAATCACTACGACCAGAGTGTGGGGAGAATCACTGCGACCAGAGTGTGGGGAGAATCACTGCGACCAGAGTGTGGGGAGAATCGCGACGACCAGAGTGTGGGGAGAATCGCTGCGACCAGAGTGTGGGGTGAATCACTACGACCAGAGTGTGGGGAGAATCACTACGACCAGAGTGTGGGGAGAATCGCGACGACCAGAGGGTGGGGAGAATCGCGACGACCAGAGTGTGGGGAGAATCGCTACGACCAGAGTGTGGGGAGAATCACTACGACCAGAGTGTGGGGAGAATCACTACGACCAGAGTGTGGGGAGAATCACCACGACCAGAGTGTGGGGAGAATCGCTACGACCAGAGTGTGGGGAGAATCACTGCGACCAGAGTGTGGGGAGAATCGCGACGACCAGAGTGTGGGGAGAATTACTGCGACCAGAGTGTGGGGAGAATCACTACGACCAGAGTGTGGGGAGAATCACTACGACCCGAGTGTGGGGAGAATCGCTTCAACCAGAGTGTGGGGAGAATCACTGTGACCAGAGTGTGGGGAGAATCACTACGACCAGAGTGTGGGGAGATTCATTGCGACCAGAGTGTGGGGAGAATCACTGCGACCAGAGTGTGGGGAGAATCCCTGCGACCAGAGTGTTGGGAGAATCACTGCGACCAGAGTGTGGGGAGAATCGCTACGACCAGAGTGTGGGGAGAATCGCTATGACCCGAGTGTTGGGAGAATCCCTACGACCAGAGTGTGGGGAGAATCATTGCGACCAGAGTGTGGGGAGAATCACTGCGACCAGAGTGTGGGGAGAATCACTGCGACCAGAGTGTGGGGAGAATCGCTCTGACCCGAGTGTTGGGAGAATCCCTACGACCAGAGTGTGGGGAGAATCACGACGACCAGAGTGTGGGGAGAATCACTACGACCAGAGTGAGGGGAAAATCCCGACTACCAGAGTGTGGGGAGAATCACTACGACCAGAGTGTGGGGAGAATCACGACGACCAGATTGTGGGGAGAATCACTACGAACAGAGTGAGGGGAAAATCCCGACTACCAGAGTGTGGGGTGAATCTCAGCGACCACAGTGTGGGGAGAATCGCAACGACAAGAGTGTGGGGAGAATCGCTACGACCAGAGTGTGGGGAGAATCGCGACGACCAGAGTGTGGGGAGAATCACGACGACCAGAGTGTGGGGAGAATCGATGCGACCAGAGTGTGGGGAGAATCGCTACGACCAGAGTGTGGGGAGAATCACTACGACCAGAGTGTGGGGAGAATCGCTACGACCACAGTGTGGGGAGAATCGCTGCGACCAGAGTGTGGGGAGAATCACTACGACCAGAGTGTGGGGAGAATCACTGCGACCAGAGTGTGGGGAGAATCGCTGCGACCAGAGTGTGGGGAGAATCACTACGACCACAGTGTGGGGAGAATCGCGACGACCAGAGCGTGGGGAGAATCGCGAGTACCAGAGTGTGGGGAGAATCACTACGACCAGAGCGTGGGGACAATCGCTACGACCAGAGTGTGGGGAGAATCGCTACGACCAGAGTGTGGGGAGAATCACTACGACCACAGTGTGGGGAGAATCACTACGACCACAGAGTGGGGAGAATCACGACGACCATAGTGTGGGGAGAATCACTACGACCAGAGTGTGGGGAGAATCGCTGCGACCAGAGTGTGGGGAGAATCGCTGCGACCAGAGTGTGGGGAGAATCACTACGACCAGAGTGTGGGGAGAATCACTACGACCAGATTTTGGGGAGAATCACTGCGACCAGAGTGTGGAGAGAATTGCTACGACCAGAGTGTGGGGAGAATCGCTGCGACCAGAGTGTGGGGAGAATCGCTACGACCAGAGTGTGGGGAGAATCGCTACGACCAGAGTGTGGGGAGAATCGCTACGATCAGAGTGTGGAGTGAATCACTACGACCAGAGTGTGGGGAGAATCGCGACGACCAGAGTGTGGGGAGAATCACTACGACCAGAGTGTGGGGAGAATCACGACGAACAGTGAGTGGGGAGAATCACTACGACCAGCGTGTGGTGAGAATCACTGCGACCAGAGTGTGGGGAGAATCACCATGAGCAGAGTGTGGGGAGAATCACTGCGACCAGAGTGTGGGGAGAATCGCTTCAACCCGAGTGTGGGGAGAATCGCTTCAACCAGAGTGTGGGGAGAATCACTGCGACCAGAGTGTGGGGAGAATCACTACGACCAGAGTGTGGGGAGAATCATTGCGACCAGAGTGTGGGGAGAATCACTGCGACCAGAGTGTGGGGAGAATCACTGCGACCAGAGTGTGGGGAGAATCGCTCTGACCCGAGTGTTGGGAGAATCCCTACGACCAGAGTGTGGGGAGAATCACGACGACCAGAGTGTGGGGAGAATCACTACGACCAGAGTGAGGGGAAAATCCCGACTACCAGAGTGTGGGGAGAATCACTACGACCAGAGTGTGGGGAGAATCACTACGACTAGATTGTGGGGAGAATCACTACGAACAGAGTGAGGGGAAAATCCCGACTACCAGAGTGTGGGGTGAATCTCAGCGACCACAGTGTGCGGAGAATCGCAACGACCAGAGTGTGGGGAGAATCGCTACGACCAGAGTGTGGGGAGAATCGCGACGACCAGAGTGTGGGGAGAATCACGACGACCAGAGTGTGGGGAGAATCGATGCGACCAGAGTGTGGGGAGAATCGCTACGACCAGAGTGTGGGGAGAATCACTACGACCAGAGTGTGGGGAGAATCGCTACGACCACAGTGTGGGGAGAATCGCTGCGACCAGAGTGTGGGGAGAATCACTACGACCAGAGTGTGGGGAGAATCACTGCGACCAGAGTGTGGGGAGAATCGCTGCGACCAGAGTGTGGGGAGAATCACTACGACCACAGTGTGGGGAGAATCGCGACGACCAGAGCGTGGGGAGAATCGCGAGTACCAGAGTGTGGGGAGAATCACTACGACCAGAGCGTGGGGAGAATCGCTACGACCAGAGTGTGGGGAGAATCGCTACGACCAGAGTGTGGGGAGAATCACTACGACCACAGTGTGGGGAGAATCACTACGACCACAGAGTGGGGAGAATCACGACGACCACAGTGTGGGGAGAATCACTACGACCAGAGTGTGGGGAGAATCGCTGCGACCAGAGTGTGGGGAGAATCGCTGCGACCAGAGTGTGGGGAGAATCACTACGACCAGAGTGTGGGGAGAATCATTACGACCAGAGTGTGGGGAGAATCGCGACGACCAGAGTGTGGGGAGAATCGCTGCGACCAGAGTGTGGGGAGAATCACTGCGACCAGAGTGTGGGGAGAATCACTACGACCAGAGTGTGGGGAGAATCACTGCGACCAGAGTGTGGGGAGAATCACTGCGACCAGAGTGTGGGGAGAATCGCGACGACCAGAGTGTGGGGAGAATCGCTGCGACCAGAGTGTGGGGTGAATCACTACGACCAGAGTGTGGGGAGAATCACTACGACCAGAGTGTGGGGAGAATCGCGACGACCAGAGGGTGGGGAGAATCGCGACGACCAGAGTGTGGGGAGAATCGCTACGACCAGAGTGTGGGGAGAATCACTACGACCAGAGTGTGGGGAGAATCACTACGACCAGAGTGTGGGGAGAATCACCACGACCAGAGTGTGGGGAGAATCACTGCGACCAGAGTGTGGGGAGAATCACTACGACCAGAGTGTGGGGAGAATCACTACGACCAGAGTGTGGGGAGAATCGCTGCGACCAGAGTGTGGGGAGAATCACTCCGACCAGAGTGTGGGGACAATCACTACGACCAGAGTGTGGGGAGAATCGCTGCGACCAGAGTGTGGGGAGAATCGCGACGACCAGAGTGTTGGGAGAATCGCTGCGACCAGAGTGTGGGGAGAATCACTACGACCAGAGTGTGGGGAGAATCACTACGACCAGAGTGTGGGGAGAATCACTACGACCAGAATGTGGGGAGAATCGCTGCGACCAGAGTGTGGGGACAATCACTACGACCAGAGTGTGGGGAGAATCACTACGACCAGAGTGTGGGGACAATCACTACGACCAGAGTGTGGGGAGAATCGCTGCGACCAGAGTGTGGGGAGAATCACTGCGACCAGAGTGTGGGGAGAATCACTACGACCAGAGTGTGGGGAGAATCGCTACGACCAGAGTGTGGGGAGAATCGCTACGACCAGAGTGTGGGGAGAATCGCTGCGACCAGAGTGTGGGGAGAATCGCTACGACCAGAGTGTGGGGAGAATCACTGCGACCAGAGTGTGGGGAGAATCACTACGACCAGAGTGTGGGGAGAATCATTGCGACCAGAGTGTGGGGAGAATCACTGCGACCAGAGTGTGGGGAGAATCACTGCGACCAGAGTGTGGGGAGAATCGCTCTGACCCGAGTGTTGGGAGAATCCCTACGACCAGAGTGTGGGGAGAATCACGACGACCAGAGTGTGGGGTGAATCACTACGACCAGAGTGTGGGGAGAATCACTACGACTAGATTGTGGGGAGAATCACTACGAACAGAGTGAGGGGAAAATCCCGACTACCAGAGTGTGGGGTGAATCTCAGCGACCACAGTGTGCGGAGAATCGCAACGACCAGAGTGTGGGGAGAATCGCTACGACCAGAGTGTGGGGAGAATCGCGACGACCAGAGTGTGGGGAGAATCACGACGACCAGAGTGTGGGGAGAATCGATGCGACCAGAGTGTGGGGAGAATCGCTACGACCAGAGTGTGGGGAGAATCACTACGACCAGAGTGTGGGGAGAATCGCTACGACCACAGTGTGGGGAGAATCGCTGCGTCCAGAGTGTGGGGAGAATCACTACGACCAGAGTGTGGGGAGAATCACTGCGACCAGAGTGTGGGGAGAATCGCTGCGACCAGAGTGTGGGGAGAATCACTAGGACCACAGTGTGGGGAGAATCGCGACGACCAGAGCGTGGGGAGAATCGCGAGTACCAGAGTGTGGGGAGAATCACTACGACCAGAGCGTGGGGAGAATCGCTACGACCAGAGTGTGGGGAGAATCGCTACGACCAGAGTGTGGGGAGAATCACTACGACCACAGTGTGGGGAGAATCACTACGACCACAGAGTGGGGAGAATCACGACGACCACAGTGTGGGGAGAATCACTACGACCAGAGTGTGGGGAGAATCGCTGCGACCAGAGTGTGGGGAGAATCGCTGCGACCAGAGTGTGGGGAGAATCACTACGACCAGAGTGTGGGGAGAATCATTACGACCAGAGTGTGGGGAGAATCGCGACGACCAGAGTGTGGGGAGAATCGCTGCGACCAGAGTGTGGGGAGAATCACTGCGACCAGAGTGTGGGGAGAATCACTACGACCAGAGTGTGGGGAGAATCACTGCGACCAGAGTGTGGGGAGAATCACTGCGACCAGAGTGTGGGGAGAATCGCGACGACCAGAGTGTGGGGAGAATCGCTGCGACCAGAGTGTGGGGTGAATCACTACGACCAGAGTGTGGAGTGAATCACTACGACCAGAGTGTGGGGAGAATCGCGACGACCAGAGGGTGGGGAGAATCGCGACGACCAGAGTGTGGGGAGAATCGCTACGACCAGAGTGTGGGGAGAATCACTACGACCAGAGTGTGGGGAGAATCACTACGACCAGAGTGTGGGGAGAATCACCACGACCAGAGTGTGGGGAGAATCACTGCGACCAGAGTGTGGGGAGAATCACTACGACCAGAGTGTGGGGAGAATCACTACGACCAGAGTGTGGGGAGAATCGCTGCGACCAGAGTGTGGGGAGAATCACTCCGACCAGAGTGTGGGGACAATCACTACGACCAGAGTGTGGGGAGAATCGCTGCGACCAGAGTGTGGGGAGAATCGCGACGACCAGAGTGTTGGGAGAATCGCTGCGACCAGAGTGTGGGGAGAATCACTACGACCAGAGTGTGGGGAGAATCACTACGACCAGAGTGTGGGGAGAATCACTACGACCAGAATGTGGGGAGAATCACTACGACCAGAGTGTGGGGAGAATCGCTGCGACCAGAGTGTGGGGAGAATCACTGCGACCAGAGTGTGGGGAGAATCACTACGACCAGAGTGTGGGGAGAATCGCTACGACCAGAGTGTGGGGAGAATCGCTACGACCAGAGTGTGGGGAGAATCGCTGCGACCAGAGTGTGGGGAGAATCGCTACGACCAGAGTGTTGGGAGAATCGCTGCGACCAGAGTGTGGGGAGAATCGCTATGACCAGAGTGTGGGGAGAATCACTGCGACCAGAGTGTGGGGAGAATCACTACGACCAGTGAGTGGGGAGAATCACTACGACCAGAGTGTGGTGAGAATCACTGCGACCAGAGTGTGGGGAGAATCACCACGAGCAGAGTGTGGGGAGAATCACTGCGACCAGAGTGTGGGGAGAATCGCTTCAACCCGAGTGTGGGGAGAATCGCTTCAACCAGAGTGTGGGGAGAATCACTGCGACCAGAGTGTGGGGAGAATCACTACGACCAGAGTGTGGGGAGATTCATTGCGACCAGAGTGTGGGGAGAATCACTGCGACCAGAGTGTGGGGAGAATCCCTGCGACCAGAGTGTTGGGAGAATCACTGCGACCAGAGTGTGGGGAGAATCGCTACGACCAGAGTGTGGGGAGAATCGCTATGACCCGAGTGTTGGGAGAATCCCTACGACCAGAGTGTGGGGAGAATCACGACGACCAGAGTGTGGGGAGAATCACTGCGACCAGAGTGTGGGGAGAATCACTGCGACCAGAGTGTGGGGAGAATCGCGACGACCAGAGTGTGGGGAGAATCACTGAGACCAGATTGTGGGGAGAATCACTACGAGCAGAGTGAGGGGAAAATCCCGACTACCAGAGTGTGGGGAGAATCACAGCGACCACAGTGTGGGGAGAATCGCAACGACCAGAGTGTGGGGAGAATCGCTGCGACCAGAGTGTGGGGAGAATCGCTATGACCAGAGTGTGGGGAGAATCACTGCGACCAGAGTGTGGGGAGAATCACTACGACCAGTGAGTGGGGAGAATCAATACGACCAGAGTGTGGTGAGAATCACTGCGTCCAGAGTGTGGGGAGAATCACCACGAGCAGAGTGTGGGGAGAATCACTGCGTCCAGAGTGTGGGGAGAATCGCTTCAACCCGAGTGTGGGGAGAATCGCTTCAACCAGAGTGTGGGGAGAATCACTGCGACCAGAGTGTGGGGAGAATCACTACGACCAGAGTGTGGGGAGAATCATTGCGACCAGAGTGTGGGGAGAATCGCTGCGACCAGAGTGTGGGGAGAATCACAACGACCAGAGTGTGGGGAGAATCGCTACGACCACAGTGTGGGGAGAATCGCGACAACCTGAGTGTGGGGAGAATCGCTGCGACCAGAGTGTGGGGAGAATCGCTACGACCAGAGTGTGGGGAGAATCGCTACGACCAGAGTGTGGGGAGAATCGCTACGATCAGAGTGTGGAGTGAATCACTACGACCAGAGTGTGGGGAGAATCGCGACGACCAGAGTGTGGGGAGAATCACTACGACCAGAGTGTGGGGGGAATCACGACGACCAGTGAGTGGGGAGAATCACTACGACCAGAGTGTGGTGAGAATCACTGCGACCAGAGTGTGGGGAGAATCACCACGAGCAGAGTGTGGGGAGAATCACTGCGACCAGAGTGTGGGGAGAATCGCTTCAACCCGAGTGTGGGGAGAATCGCTTCAACCAGAGTGTGGGGAGAATCACTGCGACCAGAGTGTGGGGAGAATCACTACGACCAGAGTGTGGGGAGAATCATTGCGACCAGAGTGTGGGGAGAATCACTGCGACCAGAGTGTGGGGAGAATCACTGCGACCAGAGTGTGGGGAGAATCGCTCTGACCCGAGTGTTGGGAGAATCCCTACGACCAGAGTGTGGGGAGAATCACGACGACCAGAGTGTGGGGAGAATCACTACGACCAGAGTGAGGGGAAAATCCCGACTACCAGAGTGTGGGGAGAATCACTACGACCAGAGTGTGGGGAGAATCACTACGACCAGATTGTGGGGAGAATCACTACGAACAGAGTGAGGGGAAAATCCCGACTACCAGAGTGTGGGGTGAATCTCAGCGACCACAGTGTGGGGAGAATCGCAACGACCAGAGTGTGGGGAGAATCGCTACGACCAGAGTGTGGGGAGAATCGCGACGACCAGAGTGTGGGGAGAATCACGACGACCAGAGTGTGGGGAGAATCGATGCGACCAGAGTGTGGGGAGAATCGCTACGACCAGAGTGTGGGGAGAATCACTACGACCAGAGTGTGGGGAGAATCGCTACGACCACAGTGTGGGGAGAATCTCTGTGACCAGAGTGTGGGGAGAATCACTACGACCAGAGTGTGGGGAGAATCACTGCGACCAGAGTGTGGGGAGAATCGCTGCGACCAGAGTGTGGGGAGAATCACTACGACCACAGTGTGGGGAGAATCGCGACGACCAGAGCGTGGGGAGAATCGCGAGTACCAGAGTGTGGGGAGAATCACTACGACCAGAGCGTGGGGAGAATCGCTACGACCAGAGTGTGGGGAGAATCGCTACGACCAGAGTGTGGGGAGAATCACTACGACCACAGTGTGGGGAGAATCACTACGACCACAGAGTGGGGAGAATCACGACGACCACAGTGTGGGGAGAATCACTACGACCAGAGTGTGGGGAGAATCGCTGCGACCAGAGTGTGGGGAGAATCGCTGCGACCAGAGTGTGGGGAGAATCACTACGACCAGAGTGTGGGGAGAATCACTACGACCAGAGTGTGGGGAGAATCGCGACGACCAGAGTGTGGGGAGAATCGCTGCGACCAGAGTGTGGGGAGAATCACTGCGACCAGAGTGTGGGGAGAATCACTACGACCAGAGTGTGGGGAGAATCACTGCGACCTGAGTGTGGGGAGAATCACTGCGACCAGAGTGTGGGGAGAATCGCGACGACCAGAGTGTGGGGAGAATCGCTGCGACCAGAGTGTGGGGTGAATCACTACGACCAGAGTGTGGGGAGAATCACTACGACCAGAGTGTGGGGAGAATCGCGACGACCAGAGGGTGGGGAGAATCGCGACGACCAGAGTGTGGGGAGAATCGCTACGACCAGAGTGTGGGGAGAATCACTACGACCAGAGTGTGGGGAGAATCACTACGACCAGAGTGTGGGGAGAATCACCACGACCAGAGTGTGGGGAGAATCGCTACGACCAGAGTGTGGGGAGAATCACTGCGACCAGAGTGTGGGGAGAATCGCGACGACCAGAGTGTGGGGACAATCACTACGACCAGAGTGTGGGGAGAATCGCTGCGACCAGAGTGTGGGGAGAATCGCGACGACCAGAGTGTTGGGAGAATCGCTGCGACCAGAGTGTGGGGAGAATCACTACGACCAGAGTGTGGGGAGAATCACTACGACCAGAGTGTGGGGAGAATCACTACGACCAGAATGTGGGGAGAATCGCTGCGACCAGAGTGTGGGGACAATCACTACGACCAGAGTGTGGGGAGAATCACTACGACCAGAGTGTGGGGACAATCACTACGACCAGAGTGTGGGGAGAATCGCTGCGACCAGAGTGTGGGGAGAATCACTGCGACCAGAGTGTGGGGAGAATCACTACGACCAGAGTGTGGGGAGAATCGCTACGACCAGAGTGTGGGGAGAATCGCTACGACCAGAGTGTGGGGAGAATCGCTGCGACCAGAGTGTGGGGAGAATCGCTACGACCAGAGTGTTGGGAGAATCGCTGCGACCAGAGTGTGGGGAGAATCGCTATGACCAGAGTGTGGGGAGAATCACTGCGACCAGAGTGTGGGGAGAATCACTACGACCAGTGAGTGGGGAGAATCACTACGACCAGAGTGTGGTGAGAATCACTGCGACCAGAGTGTGGGGAGAATCACCACGAGCAGAGTGTGGGGAGAATCACTGCGACCAGAGTGTGGGGAGAATCGCTTCAACCCGAGTGTGGGGAGAATCGCTTCAACCAGAGTGTGGGGAGAATCACTGCGACCAGAGTGTGGGGAGAATCACTACGACCAGAGTGTGGGGAGATTCATTGCGACCAGAGTGTGGGGAGAATCACTGCGACCAGAGTGTGGGGAGAATCCCTGCGACCAGAGTGTTGGGAGAATCACTGCGACCAGAGTGTGGGGAGAATCGCTACGACCAGAGTGTGGGGAGAATCGCTATGACCCGAGTGTTGGGAGAATCCCTACGACCAGAGTGTGGGGAGAATCACGACGACCAGAGTGTGGGGAGAATCACTGCGACCAGAGTGTGGGGAGAATCACTGCGACCAGAGTGTGGGGAGAATCGCGACGACCAGAGTGTGGGGAGAATCACTGAGACCAGATTGTGGGGAGAATCACTACGAGCAGAGTGAGGGGAAAATCCCGACTACCAGAGTGTGGGGAGAATCACAGCGACCACAGTGTGGGGAGAATCGCAACGACCAGAGTGTGGGGAGAATCGCTGCGACCAGAGTGTGGGGAGAATCGCTATGACCAGAGTGTGGGGAGAATCACTGCGACCAGAGTGTGGGGAGAATCACTACGACCAGTGAGTGGGGAGAATCAATACGACCAGAGTGTGGTGAGAATCACTGCGTCCAGAGTGTGGGGAGAATCACCACGAGCAGAGTGTGGGGAGAATCACTGCGTCCAGAGTGTGGGGAGAATCGCTTCAACCCGAGTGTGGGGAGAATCGCTTCAACCAGAGTGTGGGGAGAATCACTGCGACCAGAGTGTGGGGAGAATCACTACGACCAGAGTGTGGGGAGAATCATTGCGACCAGAGTGTGGGGAGAATCGCTGCGACCAGAGTGTGGGGAGAATCACAACGACCAGAGTGTGGGGAGAATCGCTACGACCACAGTGTGGGGAGAATCGCGACAACCTGAGTGTGGGGAGAATCGCTGCGACCAGAGTGTGGGGAGAATCGCTACGACCAGAGTGTGGGGAGAATCGCTACGACCAGAGTGTGGGGAGAATCGCTACGATCAGAGTGTGGAGTGAATCACTACGACCAGAGTGTGGGGAGAATCGCGACGACCAGAGTGTGGGGAGAATCACTACGACCAGAGTGTGGGGGGAATCACGACGACCAGTGAGTGGGGAGAATCACTACGACCAGAGTGTGGTGAGAATCACTGCGACCAGAGTGTGGGGAGAATCACCACGAGCAGAGTGTGGGGAGAATCACTGCGACCAGAGTGTGGGGAGAATCGCTTCAACCCGAGTGTGGGGAGAATCGCTTCAACCAGAGTGTGGGGAGAATCACTGCGACCAGAGTGTGGGGAGAATCACTACGACCAGAGTGTGGGGAGAATCATTGCGACCAGAGTGTGGGGAGAATCACTGCGACCAGAGTGTGGGGAGAATCACTGCGACCAGAGTGTGGGGAGAATCGCTCTGACCCGAGTGTTGGGAGAATCCCTACGACCAGAGTGTGGGGAGAATCACGACGACCAGAGTGTGGGGAGAATCACTACGACCAGAGTGAGGGGAAAATCCCGACTACCAGAGTGTGGGGAGAATCACTACGACCAGAGTGTGGGGAGAATCACTACGACCAGATTGTGGGGAGAATCACTACGAACAGAGTGAGGGGAAAATCCCGACTACCAGAGTGTGGGGTGAATCTCAGCGACCACAGTGTGGGGAGAATCGCAACGACCAGAGTGTGGGGAGAATCGCTACGACCAGAGTGTGGGGAGAATCGCGACGACCAGAGTGTGGGGAGAATCACGACGACCAGAGTGTGGGGAGAATCGATGCGACCAGAGTGTGGGGAGAATCGCTACGACCAGAGTGTGGGGAGAATCACTACGACCAGAGTGTGGGGAGAATCGCTACGACCACAGTGTGGGGAGAATCTCTGTGACCAGAGTGTGGGGAGAATCACTACGACCAGAGTGTGGGGAGAATCACTGCGACCAGAGTGTGGGGAGAATCGCTGCGACCAGAGTGTGGGGAGAATCACTACGACCACAGTGTGGGGAGAATCGCGACGACCAGAGCGTGGGGAGAATCGCGAGTACCAGAGTGTGGGGAGAATCACTACGACCAGAGCGTGGGGAGAATCGCTACGACCAGAGTGTGGGGAGAATCGCTACGACCAGAGTGTGGGGAGAATCACTACGACCACAGTGTGGGGAGAATCACTACGACCACAGAGTGGGGAGAATCACGACGACCACAGTGTGGGGAGAATCACTACGACCAGAGTGTGGGGAGAATCGCTGCGACCAGAGTGTGGGGAGAATCGCTGCGACCAGAGTGTGGGGAGAATCACTACGACCAGAGTGTGGGGAGAATCACTACGACCAGAGTGTGGGGAGAATCGCGACGACCAGAGTGTGGGGAGAATCGCTGCGACCAGAGTGTGGGGAGAATCACTGCGACCAGAGTGTGGGGAGAATCACTACGACCAGAGTGTGGGGAGAATCACTGCGACCAGAGTGTGGGGAGAATCACTGCGACCAGAGTGTGGGGAGAATCGCGACGACCAGAGTGTGGGGAGAATCGCTGCGACCAGAGTGTGGGGTGAATCACTACGACCAGAGTGTGGGGAGAATCACTACGACCAGAGTGTGGGGAGAATCGCGACGACCAGAGGGTGGGGAGAATCGCGACGACCAGAGTGTGGGGAGAATCGCTACGACCAGAGTGTGGGGAGAATCACTACGACCAGAGTGTGGGGAGAATCACTACGACCAGAGTGTGGGGAGAATCACCACGACCAGAGTGTGGGGAGAATCGCTACGACCAGAGTGTGGGGAGAATCACTGCGACCAGAGTGTGGGGAGAATCGCGACGACCAGAGTGTGGGGAGAATTACTGCGACCAGAGTGTGGGGAGAATCACTACGACCAGAGTGTGGGGAGAATCACTACGACCAGAGTGTGGGGAGAATCGCTGCGACCAGAGTGTGGGGAGAATCACTGCGACCAGAGTGTGGGGAGAATCACAATGACCAGAGTGTGGGGAGAATCGCGACGACCAGAGTGTGGGGAGAATCACTACGACCAGAGTGTGGGGAGAATCACTAGGACCAGAGTGTGGGGAGAATCGCGACGACCAGAGTGTGGGGAGAATCACTACGACCAGAATGTGGGGAGAATCACTCCGACCAGAGTGTGGGGAGAATCACTGCGACCAGAATGTGGGGAGAATCACTACGACCAGAGTGTGGGGAGAATCACTGCGACCAGAGTGTGGGGAGAATCACTGCGACCAGAGTGTGGGGAGAATCACTACGACCAGAGTGTGGGGAGAATCGCTACGACCAGAGTGTTGGGAGAATCGCTGCGACCAGAGTGTGGGGAGAATCACTACGACCAGAGTGTGGGGAGAATCACTACGACCAGAGTGTGGGGAGAATCACTACGACCAGTGAGTGGGGAGAATCACTACGACCAGAGTGTGGTGAGAATCACTGCGACCAGAGTGTGGGGAGAATCACCACGAGCAGAGTGTGGGGAGAATCACTGCGACCAGAGTGTGGGGAGAATCGCTTCAACCCGAGTGTGGGGAGAATCGCTTCAACCAGAGTGTGGGGAGAATCACTGCGACCAGAGTGTGGGGAGAATCACTACGACCAGAGTGTGGGGAGATTCATTGCGACCAGAGTGTGGGGAGAATCACTGCGACCAGAGTGTGGGGAGAATCCCTGCGACCAGAGTGTTGGGAGAATCACTGCGACCAGAGTGTGGGGAGAATCGCTACGACCAGAGTGTGGGGAGAATCGCTATGACCCGAGTGTTGGGAGAATCCCTACGACCAGAGTGTGGGGAGAATCACGACGACCAGAGTGTGGGGAGAATCACTGCGACCAGAGTGTGGGGAGAATCACTGCGACCAGAGTGTGGGGAGAATCGCGACGACCAGAGTGTGGGGAGAATCACTGAGACCAGATTGTGGGGAGAATCACTACGAGCAGAGTGAGGGGAAAATCCCGACTACCAGAGTGTGGGGCGAATCACTACGACCAGAGTGTGGGGAGAATCACTACGACCAGATTGTGGGGAGAATCACTACGAGCAGAGTGAGGGGAAAATCCCGACTACCAGAGTGTGGGGAGAATCACAGCGACCACAGTGTGGGGAGAATCGCAACGACCAGAGTGTGGGGAGAATCGCTGCGACCAGAGTGTGGGGAGAATCGCTATGACCAGAGTATGGGGAGAATCACTGCGACCAGAGTGTGGGGAGAATCACTACGACCAGTGAGTGGGGAGAATCAATACGACCAGAGTGTGGTGAGAATCACTGCGTCCAGAGTGTGGGGAGAATCACCACGAGCAGAGTGTGGGGAGAATCACTGCGTCCAGATTGTGGGGAGAATCGCTTCAACCCGAGTGTGGGGAGAATCGCTTCAACCCGAGTGTGGGGAGAATCGCTTCAACCAGAGTGTGGGGAGAATCTCTGCGACCAGAGTGTGGGGAGAATCACTACGACCAGAGTGTGGGGAGAATCATTGCGACCAGAGTGTGGGGAGAATCACTTCGACCAGAGTGTGGGGAGAATCACTGCGACCCGAGTGTTGGGAGAATCACTGCGACTGGAGTGTGGGGAGAATCGCTACACCAGAGTGTGGGGAGAATCGCTATGACCCGAGTGTTGGGAGAATCCCTACGACCAGAGTGTGGCGAGAATCACTATGACCAGAGTGTGGGGAGAATCACTACGACCAGATTGTGGGGAGAATCACTAGGAGCAGAGTGAGGGGAAAATCCCGACTACCAGAGTGTGGGGAGAATCACAGCGACCACAGTGTGGGGAGAATCGCTACGATCAGAGTGTGGAGTGAATCTCTACGACCAGAGTGTGGGGAGAATCGCGACGACCAGAGTGTGGGGAGAATCACAACGACCAGAGTGTGGGGAGAATCACTACGACCAGAGTGTGGGGAGAATCGCTGCGACGAGAGTGTGGGGAGAATCACTACGACCAGAATGTGGGGAGAATCGCTACGACCAGAGTGTGGAGTGAATCACTACGACCAGAGTGTGGGGAGAATCGCTACGATCAGAGTGTGGAGTGAATCACTACGACCAGAGTGTGGGGAGAATCAATACGACCAGAGCGTGGGGAGAATCGCTACGACCAGAGTGTGGGGAGAATCGCGACGACCAGAGTGTGGGGAGAATCACTACGACCACAGTGTGGGGAGAATCACGACGACCACAGTGTGGGGAGAATCACTACGACCAGAGTGTGGGGAGAATCGCTGCGACCAGAGTGTGGGGAGAATCGCTGCGACCAGAGTGTGGGGAGAATCACTACGACCAGAGTGTGGGGAGAATCACTACGACCAGAGTGTGGGGAGAATCGCTACGATCAGAGTGTGGAGTGAATCACTACGACCACAGTGTGGGGAGAATCGCGACGACCAGAGTGTGGGGAGAATCGCTGCGACCAGAGTGTGGGGAGAATCACTGCGACCAGAGTGTGGGGAGAATCACTTCGACCAGAGTGTGGGGAGAATCACTTCGACCAGAGTGTGGGGAGAATCACTGCGACCAGAGTGTGGGGAGAATCGCGACGACCAGAGTGTGGGGAGAATCGCTGTGACCAGAGTGTGGGGTGAATCACTACGACCAGAGTGTGGGGAGAATCACTACGACCAGAGTTTGGTGAGAATCACTACGACCAGAGTGTGGGGAGAATCGTGACGACCAGAGTGTGGGGAGAATCGCTACGACCAGAGTGTGGGGAGAATCACTACGACCAGAGTGTGGTGAGAATCGCTGCGACCAGAGTGTGGGGTGAATCACTACGACCAGAGTGTGGGGAGAATCACTACGACCAGAGTGTGGGGAGAATCACTACGACCAGAGTGTGGGGAGAATCACTACGACCAGAGTGTGGGGAGAATCGCTGCGACCAGAGTGTGGGGAGAATCACTGCGACCAGAGTGTGGGGAGAATGGCGACGACCAGAGTGTGGGGAGAATCACTGAGACCAGAGTGTTGGGAGAATCCCTACGACCAGAGTGTGGGGAGAATCACGACGACCAGAGTGTGGGGAGAATCACTGCGACCAGAGTGTGGGGAGAATCACTGCGACCAGAGTGTGGGGAGAATCGCGACGACCAGAGTGTGGGGAGAATCACTGAGACCAGATTGTGGGGAGAATCACTACGAGCAGAGTGAGGGGAAAATCCCGACTACCAGAGTGTGGGGCGAATCACTACGACCAGAGTGTGGGGAGAATCACTACGACCAGATTGTGGGGAGAATCACTACGAGCAGAGTGAGGGGAAAATCCCGACTACCAGAGTGTGGGGAGAATCACAGCGACCACAGTGTGGGGAGAATCGCAACGACCAGAGTGTGGGGAGAATCGCTGCGACCAGAGTGTGGGGAGAATCGCTATGACCAGAGTATGGGGAGAATCACTGCGACCAGAGTGTGGGGAGAATCACTACGACCAGTGAGTGGGGAGAATCAATACGACCAGAGTGTGGTGAGAATCACTGCGTCCAGAGTGTGGGGAGAATCACCACGAGCAGAGTGTGGGGAGAATCACTGCGTCCAGATTGTGGGGAGAATCGCTTCAACCCGAGTGTGGGGAGAATCGCTTCAACCCGAGTGTGGGGAGAATCGCTTCAACCAGAGTGTGGGGAGAATCTCTGCGACCAGAGTGTGGGGAGAATCACTACGACCAGAGTGTGGGGAGAATCATTGCGACCAGAGTGTGGGGAGAATCACTTCGACCAGAGTGTGGGGAGAATCACTGCGACCCGAGTGTTGGGAGAATCACTGCGACTGGAGTGTGGGGAGAATCGCTACACCAGAGTGTGGGGAGAATCGCTATGACCCGAGTGTTGGGAGAATCCCTACGACCAGAGTGTGGCGAGAATCACTATGACCAGAGTGTGGGGAGAATCACTACGACCAGATTGTGGGGAGAATCACTAGGAGCAGAGTGAGGGGAAAATCCCGACTACCAGAGTGTGGGGAGAATCACAGCGACCACAGTGTGGGGAGAATCGCTACGATCAGAGTGTGGAGTGAATCTCTACGACCAGAGTGTGGGGAGAATCGCGACGACCAGAGTGTGGGGAGAATCACAACGACCAGAGTGTGGGGAGAATCACTACGACCAGAGTGTGGGGAGAATCGCTGCGACGAGAGTGTGGGGAGAATCACTACGACCAGAATGTGGGGAGAATCGCTACGACCAGAGTGTGGAGTGAATCACTACGACCAGAGTGTGGGGAGAATCGCTACGATCAGAGTGTGGAGTGAATCACTACGACCAGAGTGTGGGGAGAATCAATACGACCAGAGCGTGGGGAGAATCGCTACGACCAGAGTGTGGGGAGAATCGCGACGACCAGAGTGTGGGGAGAATCACTACGACCACAGTGTGGGGAGAATCACGACGACCACAGTGTGGGGAGAATCACTACGACCAGAGTGTGGGGAGAATCGCTGCGACCAGAGTGTGGGGAGAATCGCTGCGACCAGAGTGTGGGGAGAATCACTACGACCAGAGTGTGGGGAGAATCACTACGACCAGAGTGTGGGGAGAATCGCTACGATCAGAGTGTGGAGTGAATCACTACGACCACAGTGTGGGGAGAATCGCGACGACCAGAGTGTGGGGAGAATCGCTGCGACCAGAGTGTGGGGAGAATCACTGCGACCAGAGTGTGGGGAGAATCACTTCGACCAGAGTGTGGGGAGAATCACTTCGACCAGAGTGTGGGGAGAATCACTGCGACCAGAGTGTGGGGAGAATCGCGACGACCAGAGTGTGGGGAGAATCGCTGTGACCAGAGTGTGGGGTGAATCACTACGACCAGAGTGTGGGGAGAATCACTACGACCAGAGTTTGGTGAGAATCACTACGACCAGAGTGTGGGGAGAATCGTGACGACCAGAGTGTGGGGAGAATCGCTACGACCAGAGTGTGGGGAGAATCACTACGACCAGAGTGTGGTGAGAATCGCTGCGACCAGAGTGTGGGGTGAATCACTACGACCAGAGTGTGGGGAGAATCACTACGACCAGAGTGTGGGGAGAATCACTACGACCAGAGTGTGGGGAGAATCACTACGACCAGAGTGTGGGGAGAATCGCTGCGACCAGAGTGTGGGGAGAATCACTGCGACCAGAGTGTGGGGAGAATGGCGACGACCAGAGTGTGGGGAGAATCACTGAGACCAGAGTGTGGGGAGAATCGCTACGACCAGAGTGTGGGGAGAATCGCTACGACCAGAGTGTGGGGAGAATCACTACGACCAGAGTGTGGGGAGAATCACTACGACCAGAGTGTGGGGAGAATCGCGACGTCCAGAGTGTGGGGAGAATCGCTGCGACCAGAGTGCGGGGGAATCACTGCGACCAGAGTGTGGGGAGAATCACTTCGACCAGAGTGTGGGGAGAATCACTGCGACCAGAGTGTGGGGAGAATCGCGACGACCAGAGTGTGGTGAGAATCACTACGACCAGAGTGTGGTGAGAATCACTATGACCAGAGTGTGGGGAGAATCGTGACGACCAGAGTGTGGGGAGAATCGCTATGACCAGAGTGTGGGGAGAATCACTACGACCAGAGTGTGGTGAGAATCACTACGACCAGAGTGTGGGGAGAATCGCTATGACCAGAGTGTGGGGAGAATCACTACGACCAGAGTGTGGGGAGAATCACTGCGACCAGAGTGTGGGGAGAATCGCGACGACCAGAGTGTGGGGAGAATCGCGAGGACCAGAGTGTGGGGAGAATCGCTACGACCAGAGTGTGGGGAGAATCGCGACGACCAGAGTGTGGGGAGAATTACTGCGACCAGAGTGTGGGGAGAATCACTACGACCAGAGTGTGGGGAGAATCACTACGAGGAGAGTGTGGGAAGAATCACTGCGACCAGAGTGTGGGGAGAATCTCTGCGACCAGAGTGTGGGGAGAATCACTGCGACCAGAGTGTGGGGAGAATCACTGCGACCAGAGTGTGGGGAGAATCACAATGACCAGAGTGTGGGCAGAATCGCTACGACCAGAGTGTGGGGAGAATCACAATGACCAGAGTGTGGGCAGAATCACTGCGACCAGAGTGTGGGGAGAATCACAATGACCAGAGTGTGGGGAGAATCGCGATGACCAGAGTGTGGGGAGAATCACTAGGACCAGAGTGTGGGGAGAATCACTGCGACCAGAGTGTGGGGAGAATCACTACGACCAGAGTGTGGGGAGAATCACTGCGATCAGAGTGTGGGGAGAATCGCGCTGACCAGAGTGTGGGGAGATTCGCGATGACCAGAGTGTGGGGAGAATCACTGCGATCAGAGTGTGGGGAGAATCACTATGACCAGAGTGTGGGGAGAATCGCGATGACCAGAGTGTGGGGAGAATCACTGCGAGCAGAGTGTGGGGAGAATCACTGCGACCAGAGTGTGGGGAGAATCACTTCAACCAGAGTGTGGGGAGAATCACTACGACCAGAGTGTGGGGAGAATCACTATGACCAGAGTGTGGGGAGAATCGCTGCGAGCAGAGTGTGGGGAGAATCACTACGACCAGAGTGTGGGGAGAATCACTACGACCAGAGTGTGGGGAGAATCACTACGACCAGAGTGTGGGGAGAATCGCGACGACCAGAGTGTGGGGAGAATTACTGCGACCAGAGTGTGGGGAGAATCACTACGACCAGAGTGTGGGGAGAATCACTACGAGGAGAGTGTGGGAAGAATCGCTGCGACCAGAGTGTGGGGAGAATCTCTGCGACCAGAGTGTGGGGAGAATCACAATGACCAGTGTGTGGGGAGAATCACTACGACCAGAGTGTGGGGAGAATCACTACGACCAGAGTGTGGGGAGAATCGCTAGGACCAGAGTGTGGGGAGAATCACTACGACCAGAGTGTGGAGAGAATCACTACGACCAGAGTGTGGGGAGAATCACTACGACCAGAGTGTGGGGAGAATCGCTGCGACCAGAGTGTGGGGAGAATCACTGCGACCAGAGTGTGGGGAGAATCACTGCGACCAGAGTGTGGGGAGAATCGCTATGACCAGAGTGTGGGGAGAATCACTGCGACCAGAGTGTGGGGAGAATCACTGCGACCAGAGTGTGGGGAGAATCGCTATGACCAGAGTGTGGGGAGAATCACTGCGACCAGAGTTTGGGGGAACCGCGACGACCAGAGTGTGGGGAGAATCGCTGCGACCAGAGTGTGGGGGGAATCACGACGACCAGAGTGTGGGTAGAATCACTGCGACCAGAGTGTGGGGAGAATCACTAGGACGAGAGTGTGGGGAGAATCGCGACAACCAGAGTGTGGGGAGAATCGCGAGTACCAGAGTGTGGGGAGAAACACTCCGACCAGAGTGTGGGGAGAATCGCTGCGACCAGATTGTGGGGAGAATCACTGCGACCAGATTGTGGGGAGAATCAGTAAGACCAGAGTGTGGGGAGAATCGCTACGACCAGAGTGTGGGGAGAATCACGACGACCAGAGTGTGGGGAAAATCACTACGACCAGAGTGTCGGGAGAACCACGACAACCAGAGTGTGTGGAGAATCGCTGCGACCAGAGTGTGGTGAGAATCACTGCGACCAGAGTGTGGGGAGAATCACCACGAGCAGAGTGTGGGGAGAATCACTGCGACCAGAGTGTGGGGAGAATCGCTTCAACCCGAGTGTGGGGAGAATCGCTTCAACCAGAGTGTGGGGAGAATCACTGCGACCAGAGTGTGGGGAGAATCACTACGACCAGAGTGTGGGGAGAATCATTGCGACCAGAGTGTGGGGAGAATCACTGCGACCAGAGTGTGGGGAGAATCACTGCGACCAGAGTGTTGGGAGAATCACTGCGACTAGAGTGTGGGGAGAATCGCAACGACCAGAGTGTGGGGAGAATCGCTATGACCCGAGTGTTGGGAGAATCCCTACGACCAGAGTGTGGGGAGAATCACGACGACCAGAGTGTGGGGAGAATCACTACGACCAGAGTGTGGGGAGAATCACTACGACCAGATTGTGGGGAGAATCACTACGAGCAGAGTGAGGGGAAAATCCCGACTACCAGAGTGTGGGGAGAATCACTACGACCAGAGTGTGGGGAGAATCACTACGACCAGATTGTGGGGAGAATCACTACGAGCAGAGTGAGGGGAAAATCCCGACTACCAGAGTGTGGGGAGAATCACAGCGACCACAGTGTGGGGAGAATCGCAACGACCAGAGTGTGGGGAGAATCGCTACGATCAGAGTGTGGAGTGAATCTCTACGACCAGAGTGTGGGGAGAATCGCGACGACCAGAGTGTGGGGAGAATCACGACGACCAGAGTGTGGGGAGAATCACTACGACCAGAGTGTGGGGAGAATCGCTACGATCAGAGTGTGGAGTGAATCACTACGACCAGCGTGTGGGGAGAATCGCTACGATCAGAGTGTGGAGTGAATCACTACGACCAGAGTGTGGGGAGAATCAATACGACCAGAGCGTGGGGAGAATCGCTACGACCAGAGTGTGGGGAGAATCGCTACGACCAGAGTGTGGGGAGAATCACTACGACCAGAGTGTGGGGAGAATCGCTACGATCAGAGTGTGGAGTGAATCACTACGACCAGCGTGTGGGGAGAATCGCTACGATCAGAGTGTGGAGTGAATCACTACGACCAGAGTGTGGGGAGAATCAATACGACCAGAGCGTGGGGAGAATCGCTACGACCAGAGTGTGGGGAGAATCGCTACGACCAGAGTGTGGGGAGAATCACTACGACCAGAGTGTGGGGAGAATCACTACGACCAGAGTGTGGGGAGAATCACTACGACCAGAGTGTGGGGAGAATCGCTACGATCAGAGTGTGGAGTGAATCACTACGACCACAGTGTGGGGAGAATCACTGCGACCAGAGTGCGGGGAGAATCACGTCGACCAGAGTGTGGGGAGAATCACTGCGACCAGAGTGTGGTGAGAATCGCGACGACCAGAGTGTGGGGAGAATCGCTGCGACCAGAGTGTGGGGTGAATCACTACGACCAGAGTGTGGGGAGAATCACTACGACCAGAGTGTGGTGAGAATCACTACGACCAGAGTGTGGGGAGAATCGTGACGACCAGAGTGTGGGGAGAATCGCTACGACCAGAGTGTGGGGAGAATCACTACGACCAGAGTGTGGTGAGAATGGCTGCGACCAGAGTGTGGGGTGAATCACTACGACCAGAGTGTGGGGAGAATCACTACGACCAGAGTGTGGGGAGAATCACTACGACCAGAGTGTGGTGAGAATCACGACGACCAGAGTGTGGGGAGAATCACTGCGACCAGAGTGTGGGGAGAATCACTGCGACCAGAGTGTGGGGAGAATCGCGACGACCAGAGTGTGGGGAGAATCACTGAGACCAGAGTGTGGGGAGAATCACGACGACCAGATTGTGGGGAGAATCACTACGAGCAGAGTGAGGGGAAAATCCCGACTACCAGAGTGTGGGGAGAATCACTACGACCAGAGTGTGGGGAGAATGACTACGACCAGATTGTGGGGAGAATCACTACGAGCAGAGTGAGGGGAAAATCCCGACTCCCAGAGTGTGGGGAGAATCACAGCGACCACAGTGTGGGGAGAATCGCAACGACCAGAGTGTGGGGAGAATCGCTGCGACCAGAGTGTGGGGAGAATCGCTATGACCAGAGTGTGGGGAGAATCACTGCGACCAGAGTGTGGGGAGAATCACTACGACCAGAGTGTGGGGAGAATCACTGCGACCAGAGTGTGGGGAGAATCACTGCGACCAGAGTGTGGGGAGAATCGCGACGACCAGAGTGTGGGGAGAATCACTGAGACCAGAGTGTGGGGAGAATCACGACGACCAGATTGTGGGGAGAATCACTACGAGCAGAGTGAGGGGAAAATCCCGACTACCAGAGTGTGGGGAGAATCACTACGACCAGAGTGAGGGGAGAATCACTGCGACCAGAGTGTGGGGAGAATCGCTTCAACCCGAGTGTGGGGAGAATCGCTTCAACCAGAGTGTGGGGAGAATCACTGCGACCAGAGTGTGGGGAGAATCACTACGACCAGAGTGTGGGGAGAATCATTGCGACCAGAGTGTGGGGAGAATCACTGCGACCAGAGTGTGGGGAGAATCACTGCGACCAGAGTGTTGGGAGAATCACTGCGACTAGAGTGTGGGGAGAATCGCAACGACCAGAGTGTGGGGAGAATCGCTATGACCCGAGTGTTGGGAGAATCCCTACGACCAGAGTGTGGGGAGAATCACGACGACCAGAGTGTGGGGAGAATCACTACGACCAGAGTGTGGGGAGAATCACTACAACCAGATTGTGGGGAGAATCACTACGAGCAGAGTGAGGGGAAAATCCCGACTACCAGAGTGTGGGGAGAATCACTACGACCAGAGTGTGGGGAGAATCACTGCGACCAGATTGTGGGGAGAATCACTACGAGCAGAGTGAGGGGAAAATCCCGACTACCAGAGTGTGGGGAGAATCACAGCGACCACAGTGTGGGGAGAATCGCAACGACCAGAGTGTGGGGAGAATCGCTACGATCAGAGTGTGGAGTGAATCTCAACGACCAGAGTGTGGGGAGAATCGCGACGACCAGAGTGTGGGGAGAATCACGACGACCAGAGTGTGGGGAGAATCACTACGACCAGAGTGTGGGGAGAATCGCTGCGACGAGAGTGTGGGGAGAATCACTACGACCAGAGTGTGGGGAGAATCGCTACGACCAGAGTGTGGGGAGAATCACTACGACCAGAGTGTGGGGAGAATCGCTACGATCAGAGTGTGGAGTGAATCACTACGACCAGCGTGTGGGGAGAATCGCTACGATCAGAGTGTGGAGTGAATCACTACGACCAGAGTGTGGGGAGAATCAATACGACCAGAGCATGGGGAGAATCGCTACGACCAGAGTGTGGGGAGAATCGCTACGACCAGAGTGTGGGGAGAATCACTACGACCACAGTGTGGGGAGAATCACGACGACCACAGTGTGGGGAGAATCACTACGACCAGAGTGTGGGGAGAATCGCTGCGACCAGAGTGTGGGGAGAATCGCTGCGACCAGAGTGTGGGGAGAATCACTACGACCAGAGTGTGGGGAGAATCACTACGACCAGAGTGTGGGGAGAATCGCTACGATCAGAGTGTGGAGTGAATCACTACGACCACAGTGTGGGGAGAATCGCGACGACCAGAGTGTGGGGAGAATCGCTGCGACCAGAGTGTGGGGAGAATCACTGCGACCAGAGTGCGGGGAGAATCACGTCGACCAGAGTGTGGGGAGAATCACTGCGACCAGAGTGTGGGGAGAATGGCGACGACCAGAGTGTGGGGAGAATCGCTGCGACCAGAGTGTGGAGTGAATCACTACGACCAGAGTGTGGGGAGAATCACTACGACCAGAGTGTGGTGAGAATCACTACGACCAGAGTGTGGGGAGAATCGTGACGACCAGAGTGTGGGGAGAATCGCTACGACCAGAGTGTGGGGAGAATCACTACGACCAGAGTGTGGTGAGAATCGCTGCGACCAGAGTGTGGGGTGAATCACTACGACCAGAGTGTGGGGAGAATCACTACGACCAGAGTGTGGGGAGAATCACTACGACCAGAGTGTGGTGAGAATCACTGCGACCAGAGTGTGGGGAGAATCACTACGACCAGAGTGTGGGGAGAATCACTACGACCAGAGTGTGGGGAGAATCGCGACGACCAGAGTGTGGGGAGAATCGCTGCGACCAGAGTGCGGGGGAATCACTGCGACCAGATTGTGGGGAGAATCACTTCGACCAGAGTGTGGGGAGAATCACTGCGACCAGAGTGTGGGGAGAATCGCGATGACCAGAGTGTGGGGAGAATCGCTGCGACCAGAGTGTGGGGTGAATCACTACGACCAGAGTGTGGGGAGAATCACTACGACCAGAGTGTGGGGAGAATCGCGACGACCAGAGGGTGGGGAGAATCGCGACGACCAGAGTGTGGGGAGAATCGCGACGACCAGAGTGTGGTGAGAATCACTACGACCAGAGTGTGGTGAGAATCACTACGACCAGAGTGTGGGGAGAATCGTGACGACCAGAGTGTGGGGAGAATCACTACGACCAGAGTGTGGGGAGAATCACTACGACCAGAGTGTGGTGAGAATCACTACGACCAGAGTGTGGGGAGAATCGCTATGACCAGAGTGTGGGGAGAATCGCTACGACCAGAGTGTGGGGAGAATCGCTACGACCAGAGTGTGGGGAGAATCGCGACGACCAGAGTGTGGGGAGAATTTCTGCGACCAGAGTGTGGGGAGAATCACTACGACCAGAGTGTGGGGAGAATCACTACGAGGAGAGTGTGGGAAGAATCACTGCGACCAGAGTGTGGGGAGAATCTCTGCGACCAGAGTGTGGGGAGAATCTCTGCGACCAGAGTGTGGGGAGAATCGCGATGACCAGAGCGTGGGGAGAATCACTAGGACCAGAGTGTGGGGAGAATCACTGCGACCAGAGTGTGGGGAGAATCGCTGCGGCCAGAGTGTGGGGAGAATCACTATGACCAGAGTGTGGGGAGAATCACTACGACCAGAGTGTGGGGAGAATCACTACGACCAGAGTGTGGGGAGAATCACTACGACCAGAGTGTGGGGAGAATCGCGACGACCAGAGTGTGGGGAGAATCACTGCGACCAGAGTGTGGGGAGAATCACTACGACCAGAGTGTGGGGAGAATCACTACGACCAGAGTGTGGGGAGAATCACTATGAGGAGAGTGTGGGAAGAATCGCTGCGACCAGAGTGTGGGGAGAATCTCTGCGACCAGAGTGTGGGGAGAATCACAATGACCAGAGTGTGGGGAGAATCACTGCGACCAGAGTGTGGGGAGAATCACTGCGACCAGAGTGTGGGGAGAATCACTGCGACCAGAGTGTGGGGAGAATCAATGCGACCAGAGTGTGGGGAGAATCACTGCGACCAGAGTGTGGGGAGAATCACTGCGACCAGAGTGTGGGGAGAATCACTACGACCAGAGTGTGGGGAGAATCACTACGACCAGAGTGTGGGGAGAATCACTACGACCAGAGTGTGGGGAGAATCGCTACGACCAGAGTGTGGGGAGAATCACGACAACCAGAGTGTGGGGAGAATCACTGCGACCAGAGTGTGGGGAGAATCGCTGCGACCAGAGTGTGGGGAGAATCGCTATGACCAGAGTGTGGGGAGAATCACTGCGACCAGAGTGTGGGGAGAATCGCTATGACCAGAGTGTGGGGAGAATCACTGCGACCAGAGTTTGGCGGAATCGCGACGACCAGAGTGTGGGGAGAATCGCTGCGACCAGAGTGTGGGGAGAATCACGACGACCAGAGTGTGGGTAGAATCACTGCGACCAGAGTGTGGGGAGAATCACTACGACCAGAGTGTGGGGAGAATCGTGACGACCAGAGTGTGGGGAGAATCACTACGACCAGAGTGTGGGGAGAATCACTACGACCAGAGTGTGGTGAGAATCACTACGACCAGAGTGTGGGGAGAATCGCTATGACCAGAGTGTGGGGAGAATCGCTACGACCAGAGTGTGGGGAGAATCGCTACGACCAGAGTGTGGGGAGAATCGCGACGACCAGAGTGTGGGGAGAATTACTGCGACCAGAGTGTGGGGAGAATCACTACGACCAGAGTGTGGGGAGAATCACTACGAGGAGAGTGTGGGAAGAATCACTGCGACCAGAGTGTGGGGAGAATCTCTGCGACCAGAGTGTGGGGAGAATCTCTGCGACCAGAGTGTGGGGAGAATCGCGATGACCAGAGCGTGGGGAGAATCACTAGGACCAGAGTGTGGGGAGAATCACTGCGACCAGAGTGTGGGGAGAATCGCTGCGGCCAGAGTGTGGGGAGAATCACTATGACCAGAGTGTGGGGAGAATCACTACGACCAGAGTGTGGGGAGAATCACTACGACCAGAGTGTGGGGAGAATCACTACGACCAGAGTGTGGGGAGAATCGCGACGACCAGAGTGTGGGGAGAATCACTGCGACCAGAGTGTGGGGAGAATCACTACGACCAGAGTGTGGGGAGAATCACTACGACCAGAGTGTGGGGAGAATCACTATGAGGAGAGTGTGGGAAGAATCGCTGCGACCAGAGTGTGGGGAGAATCACTACGACCAGAGTGTGGGGAGAATCGCGACGACCAGAGTGTGGGGAGAATCACTGCGACCAGAGTGTGGGGAGAATCACTACGACCAGAGTGTGGGGAGAATCACTACGACCAGAGTGTGGGGAGAATCACTATGAGGAGAGTGTGGGAAGAATCGCTGCGACCAGAGTGTGGGGAGAATCTCTGCGACCAGAGTGTGGGGAGAATCACAATGACCAGAGTGTGGGGAGAATCACTGCGACCAGAGTGTGGGGAGAATCACTGCGACCAGAGTGTGGGGAGAATCACTGCGACCAGAGTGTGGGGAGAATCAATGCGACCAGAGTGTGGGGAGAATCACTGCGACCAGAGTGTGGGGAGAATCACTGCGACCAGAGTGTGGGGAGAATCACTACGACCAGAGTGTGGGGAGAATCACTACGACCAGAGTGTGGGGAGAATCACTACGACCAGAGTGTGGGGAGAATCGCTACGACCAGAGTGTGGGGAGAATCACGACAACCAGAGTGTGGGGAGAATCACTGCGACCAGAGTGTGGGGAGAATCGCTGCGACCAGAGTGTGGGGAGAATCGCTATGACCAGAGTGTGGGGAGAATCACTGCGACCAGAGTGTGGGGAGAATCGCTATGACCAGAGTGTGGGGAGAATCACTGCGACCAGAGTTTGGCGGAATCGCGACGACCAGAGTGTGGGGAGAATCGCTGCGACCAGAGTGTGGGGAGAATCACGACGACCAGAGTGTGGGTAGAATCACTGCGACCAGAGTGTGGGGAGAATCACTACGACCAGAGTGTGGGGAGAATCGTGACGACCAGAGTGTGGGGAGAATCACTACGACCAGAGTGTGGGGAGAATCACTACGACCAGAGTGTGGTGAGAATCACTACGACCAGAGTGTGGGGAGAATCGCTATGACCAGAGTGTGGGGAGAATCGCTACGACCAGAGTGTGGGGAGAATCGCTACGACCAGAGTGTGGGGAGAATCGCGACGACCAGAGTGTGGGGAGAATTACTGCGACCAGAGTGTGGGGAGAATCACTACGACCAGAGTGTGGGGAGAATCACTACGAGGAGAGTGTGGGAAGAATCACTGCGACCAGAGTGTGGGGAGAATCTCTGCGACCAGAGTGTGGGGAGAATCTCTGCGACCAGAGTGTGGGGAGAATCGCGATGACCAGAGCGTGGGGAGAATCACTAGGACCAGAGTGTGGGGAGAATCACTGCGACCAGAGTGTGGGGAGAATCGCTGCGGCCAGAGTGTGGGGAGAATCACTATGACCAGAGTGTGGGGAGAATCACTACGACCAGAGTGTGGGGAGAATCACTACGACCAGAGTGTGGGGAGAATCACTACGACCAGAGTGTGGGGAGAATCGCGACGACCAGAGTGTGGGGAGAATCACTGCGACCAGAGTGTGGGGAGAATCACTACGACCAGAGTGTGGGGAGAATCACTACGACCAGAGTGTGGGGAGAATCACTATGAGGAGAGTGTGGGAAGAATCGCTGCGACCAGAGTGTGGGGAGAATCTCTGCGACCAGAGTGTGGGGAGAATCACAATGACCAGAGTGTGGGGAGAATCACTGCGACCAGAGTGTGGGGAGAATCACTGCGACCAGAGTGTGGGGAGAATCACTGCGACCAGAGTGTGGGGAGAATCAATGCGACCAGAGTGTGGGGAGAATCACTGCGACCAGAGTGTGGGGAGAATCACTGCGACCAGAGTGTGGGGAGAATCACTACGACCAGAGTGTGGGGAGAATCACTACGACCAGAGTGTGGGGAGAATCACTACGACCAGAGTGTGGGGAGAATCGCTACGACCAGAGTGTGGGGAGAATCACGACAACCAGAGTGTGGGGAGAATCACTGCGACCAGAGTGTGGGGAGAATCGCTGCGACCAGAGTGTGGGGAGAATCGCTATGACCAGAGTGTGGGGAGAATCACTGCGACCAGAGTGTGGGGAGAATCGCTATGACCAGAGTGTGGGGAGAATCACTGCGACCAGAGTTTGGCGGAATCGCGACGACCAGAGTGTGGGGAGAATCGCTGCGACCAGAGTGTGGGGAGAATCACGACGACCAGAGTGTGGGTAGAATCACTGCGACCAGAGTGTGGGGAGAATCACTACGACGAGAGTGTGGGGAGAATCGCGACAACCAGAGTGTGGGGAGAATCGCGAGTACCAGAGTGTGGGGAGAAACACTCCGACCAGAGTGTGGGGAGAATCGCTGCGACCAGATTGTGGGGAGAATCACTGCGACCAGATTGTGGGGAGAATCAGTAAGACCAGAGTGTGGGGAGAATCGCTACGACCAGAGTGTGGGGAGAATCACTACGACCAGAGTGTGGGGAAAATCACTACGACCAGAGTGTCGGGAGAATCACGACAACCAGAGTGTGTGGAGAATCGCTGCGACCAGAGTGTGGGGAGAATCACTACGACCAGAGTGTGGGGAGAATCGGAACGACCAGAGTGTGGGGAGAATCACTGCGACCAGAGTGTGGGGAGAATCACTACGACCAGAGGGTGGGGAGAATCACTGCGACCAGAGTGTGGGGAGAATCACTCTGACCAGTGTGTGTGGAGAATCAGTATGACCAGAGTGTGGGGAGAGTCACTGCGACCAGAGTGTGGGGAGAATCACTATGACCAGAGTGTGGGGAGAATCACTATGACCAGAGTGTGGGGAGAATCGGAACGACCAGAGTGTGGGGAGAATCACTGCGACCAGAGTGTGGGGAGAATCGCTACGACCAGAGGGTGGGGAGAATCACTGCGACCAGAGTGTGGGGAGAATCGCTACGACCAGAGTATGGGGAGAATCACTACAAACAGAGTGTGGGGAGAGTCACTGCGACCAGAGTGTGGGGAGAATCGCTATGACCAGAGTGTGGGGAGAATCACTGCGACCAGAGTTTGGCGGAATCGCGACGACCAGAGTGTGGGGAGAATCGCTGCGACCAGAGTGTGGGGAGAATCACGACGACCAGAGTGTGGGTAGAATCACTGCGACCAGAGTGTGGGGAGAATCACTAGGACGAGAGTGTGGGGAGAATCGCGACAACCAGAGTGTGGGGAGAATCGCGAGTACCAGAGTGTGGGGAGAAACACTCCGACCAGAGTGTGGGGAGAATCGCTGCGACCAGATTGTGGGGAGAATCACTGCGACCAGATTCTGGGGAGAATCAGTAAGACCAGAGTGTGGGGAGAATCGCTACGACCAGAGTGTGGGGAGAATCACTACGACCAGAGTGTGGGGAAAATCACTACGACCAGAGTGTCGGGAGAATCACGACAACCAGAGTGTGTGGAGAATCGCTGCGACCAGAGTGTGGGGAGAATCACTACGACCAGAGTGTGGGGAGAATCGGAACGACCAGAGTGTGGGGAGAATCACTGCGACCAGAGTGTGGGGAGAATCACTACGACCAGAGGGTGGGGAGAATCACTGCGACCAGAGTGTGGGGAGAATCACTCTGACCAGTGTGTGTGGAGAATCAGTATGACCAGAGTGTGGGGAGAGTCACTGCGACCAGAGTGTGGGGAGAATCACTATGACCAGAGTGTGGGGAGAATCACTATGACCAGAGTGTGGGGAGAATCGGAACGACCAGAGTGTGGGGAGAATCACTGCGACCAGAGTGTGGGGAGAATCGCTACGACCAGAGGGTGGGGAGAATCACTGCGACCAGAGTGTGGGGAGAATCACTACGACCAGAGTATGGGGAGAATCGCTGCGAGCAGAGTGTGGGGAGAATCACTACGACCAGAGTGTGGGGAGAATCACTACGACCAGAGTGTGGGGAGAATCACTAGGACCAGAGTGTGGGGAGAATCACTACGACCAGAGTGTGGGGAGAATCGCTGCGACCAGAGTGTGGGGAGAATCACTGCGACCAGAGTGTGGGGAGAATCACTGCGACCAGAGTGTGGGGAGAATCACTGCGACCAGAGTGTGGGGAGAATCGCTATGACCAGAGTGTGGGGAGAATCGCTACGACCAGAGTGTGGGGAGAATCACGACAACCAGAGTGTGGGGAGAATCACTGCGACCAGAGTGTGGGGAGAATCGCTGCGACCAGAGTGTGGGGAGAATTGCTATGACCAGAGTGTGGGGAGAATCACTGCGACCAGAGTGTGGGGAGAATCGCTATGACCAGAGTGTGGGGAGAATCACTGCGACCAGAGTTTGGCGGAATCGCGACGACCAGAGTGTGGGGAGAATCACGACGACCAGAGTGTGGGTAGAATCACTGCGACCAGAGTGTGGGGAGAATCACTAGGACGAGAGTGTGGGGAGAATCGCGACAACCAGAGTGTGGGGAGAATCGCGAGTACCAGAGTGTGGGGAGAAACACTCCGACCAGAGTGTGGGGAGAATCGCTGCGACCAGATTGTGGGGAGAATCACTGCGACCAGATTGTGGGGAGAATCAGTAAGACCAGAGTGTGGGGAGAATCGCTACGACCAGAGTGTGGGGAGAATCACTACGACCAGAGTGTGGGGAAAATCACTACGACCAGAGTGTCGGGAGAATCACGACAACCAGAGTGTGTGGAGAATCGCTGCGACCAGAGTGTGGGGAGAATCACTACGACCAGAGTGTGGGGAGAATCGGAACGACCAGAGTGTGGGGAGAATCACTGCGACCAGAGTGTGGGGAGAATCACTACGACCAGAGGGTGGGGAGAATCACTGCGACCAGAGTGTGGGGAGAATCACTCTGACCAGTGTGTGTGGAGAATCAGTATGACCAGAGTGTGGGGAGAGTCACTGCGACCAGAGTGTGGGGAGAATCACTATGACCAGAGTGTGGGGAGAATCACTATGACCAGAGTGTGGGGAGAATCGGAACGACCAGAGTGTGGGGAGAATCACTGCGACCAGAGTGTGGGGAGAATCGCTACGACCAGAGGGTGGGGAGAATCACTGCGACCAGAGTGTGGGGAGAATCGCTACGACCAGAGTATGGGGAGAATCACTACAAACAGAGTGTGGGGAGAGTCACTGCGACCAGAGTGTGGGGAGAATCGCTACGACCAGAGGGTGGGGAGAATCACTGCGACCAGAGTGTGGGGAGAATCACTCTGACCAGAGTGTGTGGAGAATCAGTATGACCAGAGTGTGGGGAGAATCAGTATGACCAGAGTGTGGGGAGAATCACTGCGACCAGACTGTGCGGAGAATCGCTACGACCAGAGTGTGGGGAGAATCACTACGAACAGAGTGTGGGGAGAATCAGTACGAATGGAGTGTGTGGAGAATCAGTACGACCAGCGTGTAGGGAGAATCGCTACGACCAGAGTGTGGGAAGAATCGCTACGACCAGAGTGTGGGGAGAATCGCTACGACCAGAGTGTGGGGAGAATCACTACGACCAGAGTGTGGGGAGAATCACTACGACCAGAGTGTGGGGAGAATCACTGCAACCAGAGTGTGGGGAGAATCACTGCAACCAGAGTGTGGGGAGAATCACTGCGAACAGAGTGTGGGGAGAATCGCTACGACCAGAGTGTGGGGAGAATCGCTATGACCAGAGTGTGGGGAGAATCGCTACGACCAGAGTGTGGGGAGAATCGCTATGACCAGAGTGTGGGGAGAATCGCTACGACCAGAGTGTGGGGAGAATCGCTACGACCAGAGTGTGGGGAGAATCGCGACGACCAGAGTGTGGGCAGAATCACTGCGACCAGAGTGTGGGGAGAATCGCTACGACCAGAGTGTGGGGAGAATCGCGACGACCAGAGCGTGGGGAGAATCGCTGCGACCAGATTGTGGGGAGAATCAGTAAGACCAGAGTGTGGGGAGAATCGCTGCGACCAGATTGTGGGGAGAATCAGTAAGACCAGAGTGTGGGGAGAATCACTGCGACCAGAGTGTGGGGAGAATCGCTACGACCAGAGTGTGGGGAGAATCACTACGACCAGAGTGTGGGGAGAATCACTACGACCAGAGTGTGGGGAGAATCGCGATGACCAGAGTGTGGGGAGAATCACTAGGACCAGAGTGTGGGGAGAATCGCTGCGACGAGAGTGTGGGGAGAATCACTGCGACCAGAGTGTGGGGAGAATCACTATGACCAGAGTGTGGGGAGAATCACTACGACCAGAGTGTGGGGAGAATCGCTGCGACCAGAGTGTGGGGAGAATCGCTACGACCAGAGTGTGGGGAGAATCACTGCGACCAGAGTGAGGGGAGAATCACTACGACCAGAGTGGGGTGAGAATCACTGCGACCAGAGTGTGGGGAGAATCACCACGAGCAGAGTGTGGGGAGAATCACTGCGACCAGAGTGTGGGGAGAATCGCTTCAACCCGAGTGTGGGGAGAATCGCTTCAACCAGAGTGTGGGGAGAATCACTGCGACCAGAGTGTGGGGAGAATCACTACGACCAGAGTGTGGGGAGAATCATTGCGACCAGAGTGTGAGGAGAATCACTGCGACCAGAGTGTGGGGAGAATCACTGCGACCAGAGTGTTGGGAGAATCACTGCGACTAGAGTGTGGGGAGAATCGCTACGACCAGAGTGTGGGGAGAATCGCTATGACCCGAGTGTTGGGAGAATCCCTACGACCAGAGTGTGGGGAGAATCACGACGACCAGAGTGTGGGGAGAATCACTGCGACCAGAGTGTGGGGAGAATCACTGCGACCAGAGTGTGGGGAGAATCGCGACGACCAGAGTGTGGGGAGAATCACTGAGACCAGAGTGTGGGGAGAATCACGACGACCAGATTGTGGGGAGAATCACTACGAGCAGAGTGAGGGGAAAATCCCGACTACCAGAGTGTGGGGAGAATCACTACGACCAGAGTGTGGGGAGAATGACTACGACCAGATTGTGGGGAGAATCGCTGCGACCAGAGTGTGGGGAGAATCGCTATGACCAGAGTGTGGGGAGAATCACTGCGACCAGAGTGTGGGGAGAATCACTACGACCAGTGAGTGGGGAGAATCACTACGACCAGAGTGTGGTGAGAATCACTGCGACCAGAGTGTGGGGAGAATCACCACGAGCAGAGTGTGGGGAGAATCACTGCGACCAGAGTGTGGGGAGAATCGCTTCAACCCGAGTGTGTGGAGAATCGCTTCAACCAGAGTGTGGGGAGAATCACTGCGACCAGAGTGTGGGGAGAATCACTACGACCAGAGTGTGGGGAGAATCATTGCGACCAGAGTGTGGGGAGAATCACTGCGACCAGAGTGTTGGGAGAATCACTGCGACTAGAGTGTGGGGAGAATCGCAACGACCAGTGTGTGGGAAGAATCGCTATGACCCGAGTGTTGGGAGAATCCCTACGACCAGAGTGTGGGGAGAATCACGACGACCAGAGTGTGGGGAGAATCACTACGACCAGAGTGTGGGGAGAATCACTACGACCAGATTGTGGGGAGAATCACTACGAGCAGAGTGAGGGGAAACTCCCGACTACCAGAGTGTGGGGAGAATCACAGCGACCACAGTGTGGGGAGAATCGCAACGACCAGAGTGTGGGGAGAATCATTGCGACCAGAGTGTGGGGAGAATCACTGCGACCAGAGTGTGGGGAGAATCGCTGCGACCAGAGTGTGGGGAGAATCGCTATGACCAGAGTGTGGGGAGAATCACTGCGACCAGAGTGTGGGGAGAATCACTACGACCAGTGAGTGGGGAGAATCACTACGACCAGAGTGTGGTGAGAATCACTGCGACCAGAGTGTGGGGAGAATCACCACGAGCAGAGTGTGGGGAGAATCACTACGACCAGAGTGTGGGGAGAATCGCTTCAACCCGAGTGTGGGGAGAATCGCTTCAACCAGAGTGTGGGGAGAATCACTGCGACCAGAGGGTGGGGAGAATCACTACGACCAGAGTGTGGGGAGAATCATTGCGACCAGAGTGTGGGGAGAATCACTGCGACCAGAGTGTGGGGAGAATCACTGCGACCAGAGTGTTGGGAGAATCACTGCGACTAGAGTGTGGGGAGAATCGCAACGACCAGAGTGTGGGGAGAATCGCTATGACCCGAGTGTTGGGAGAATCCCTACGACCAGAGTGTGGGGAGAATCACGACGACCAGAGTGTGGGGAGAATCACTACGACCAGAGTGTGGGGAGAATCACTACGACCAGATTGTGGGGAGAATCACTACGAGCAGAGTGAGGGGAAAATCCCGACTACCAGAGTGTGGGGAGAATCACTACGACCAGAGTGTGGGGAGAATCACTACGACCAGATTGTGGGGAGAATCACTACGAGCAGAGTGAGGGGAAAATCCCGACTACCAGAGTGTGGGGAGAATCACAGCGACCACAGTGTGGGGAGAATCGCAACGACCAGAGTGTGGGGAGAATCGCTACGATCAGAGTGTGGAGTGAATCTCTACGACCAGAGTGTGGGGAGAATCGCGACGACCAGAGTGTGGGGAGAATCACGACGACCAGAGTGTGGGGAGAATCACTGCGACCAGAGTGTGGGGAGAATCGCTTCAACCCGAGTGTGTGGAGAATCGCTTCAACCAGAGTGTGGGGAGAATCACTGCGACCAGAGTGTGGGGAGAATCACTACGACCAGAGTGTGGGGAGAATCATTGCGACCAGAGTGTGGGGAGAATCACTGCGACCAGAGTGTTGGGAGAATCACTGCGACTAGAGTGTGGGGAGAATCGCAACGACCAGTGTGTGGGAAGAATCGCTATGACCCGAGTGTTGGGAGAATCCCTACGACCAGAGTGTGGGGAGAATCACGACGACCAGAGTGTGGGGAGAATCACTACGACCAGAGTGTGGGGAGAATCACTACGACCAGATTGTGGGGAGAATCACTACGAGCAGAGTGAGGGGAAACTCCCGACTACCAGAGTGTGGGGAGAATCACAGCGACCACAGTGTGGGGAGAATCGCAACGACCAGAGTGTGGGGAGAATCATTGCGACCAGAGTGTGGGGAGAATCACTGCGACCAGAGTGTGGGGAGAATCGCTGCGACCAGAGTGTGGGGAGAATCGCTAAGACCAGAGTGTGGGGAGAATCACTGCGACCAGAGTGTGGGGAGAATCACTACGACCAGTGAGTGGGGAGAATCACTACGACCAGAGTGTGGTGAGAATCACTGCGACCAGAGTGTGGGGAGAATCACCACGAGCAGAGTGTGGGGAGAATCACTGCGACCAGAGTGTGGGGAGAATCGCTTCAACCCGAGTGTGGGGAGAATCGCTTCAACCAGAGTGTGGGGAGAATCACTGCGACCAGAGGGTGGGGAGAATCACTACGACCAGAGTGTGGGGAGAATCACGACGACCAGAGTGTGGGGAGAATCACTGCGACCAGAGTGTGGGGAGAATCACTGCGACCAGAGTGTTGGGAGAATCACTGCGACTAGAGTTTGGGGAGAATCGCAACGACCAGAGTGTGGGGAGAATCGCTATGACCCGAGTGTTGGGAGAATCCCTACGACCAGAGTGTGGGGAGAATCACGACGACCAGAGTGTGGGGAGAATCACTACGACCAGAGTGTGGGGAGAATCACTACGACCAGATTGTGGGGAGAATCACTACGAGCAGAGTGAGGGGAAAATCCCGACTACCAGAGTGTGGGGAGAATCACTACGACCAGAGTGTGGGGAGAATCACTACGACCAGATTGTGGGGAGAATCACTACGAGCAGAGTGAGGGGAAAATCCCGACTACCAGAGTGTGGGGAGAATCACAGCGACCACAGTGTGGGGAGAATCGCAACGACCAGAGTGTGGGGAGAATCGCTACGATCAGAGTGTGGAGTGAATCTCTACGACCAGAGTGTGGGGAGAATCGCGACGACCAGAGTGTGGGGAGAATCACGACGACCAGAGTGTGGGGAGAATCACTACGACCAGAGTGTGGGGAGAATCGCTGCGACGAGAGTGTGGGGAGAATCACTACGATCAGAGTGTGGAGTGAATCTCTACGACCAGAGTGTGGGGAGAATCGCGACGACCAGAGTGTGGGGAGAATCACGACGACCAGAGTGTGGGGAGAATCACTACGACCAGAGTGTGGGGAGAATCGCTGCGACGAGAGTGTGGGGAGAATCACTACGACCAGAGTGTGGGGAGAATCGCTACGACCAGAGTGTGGGGAGAATCACTACGACCAGAGTGTGGGGAGAATCGCTACGATCAGAGTGTGGAGTGAATCACTACGACCAGCGTGTGGGGAGAATCGCTACGATCAGAATGTGGAGTGAATCACTACGGCCAGAGTGTGGGGAGAATCAATACGACCAGAGCGTGGGGAGAATCGCTGCGACCAGAGTGTGGGGAGAATCGCTACGACCAGAGTGTGGGGAGAATCACTACGACCACAGTGTGGGGAGAATCACGACGACCACAGTGTGGGGAGAATCACTACGACCAGAGTGTGGGGAGAATCGCTGCGACCAGAGTGTGGGGAGAATCGCTGCGACCAGAGTGTGGGGAGAATCACTACGACCAGAGTGTGGGGAGAATCACTACGACCAGAGTGTGGGGAGAATCGCGACGACCAGAGTGTGGGGAGAATCGCTGCGACCAGAGTGTGGGGTGAATCACTACGACCAGAGTGTGGGGAGAATCACTACGACCAGAGTGTGGTGAGAATCACTACGACCAGAGTGTGGGGAGAATCGTGACGACCAGAGTGTGGGGAGAATCGCTACGACCAGAGTGTGGGGAGAATCACTACGACCAGAGTGTGGGGTGAATCACTACGACCAGAGTGTGGGGAGAATCACTACGACCAGAGTGTGGGGAGAATCACTACGACCAGAGTGTGGTGAGAATCACTGCGACCAGAGTGTGGGGAGAATCACTGCGACCAGAGGGTGGGGAGAATCGCGACGACCAGAGTGTGGGGAGAATCACTGAGACCAGAGTGTGGGGAGAATCGCTGCGACCAGAGTGTGGGGTGAATCACTACGACCAGAGTGTGGGGAGAATCACTACGACCAGAGTGTGGGGAGAATGACTACGACCAGATTGTGGGGAGAATCGCTGCGACCAGAGTGTGGGGAGAATCGCTATGACCAGAGTGTGGGGAGAATCACTGCGACCAGAGTGTGGGGAGAATCACTACGACCAGTGAGTGGGGAGAATCACTACGACCAGAGTGTGGTGAGAATCACTGCGACCAGAGTGTGGGGAGAATCACCACGAGCAGAGTGTGGGGAGAATCACTGCGACCAGAGTGTGGGGAGAATCGCTTCAACCCGAGTGTGTGGAGAATCGCTTCAACCAGAGTGTGGGGAGAATCACTGCGACCAGAGTGTGGGGAGAATCACTACGACCAGAGTGTGGGGAGAATCATTGCGACCAGAGTGTGGGGAGAATCACTGCGACCAGAGTGTTGGGAGAATCACTGCGACTAGAGTGTGGGGAGAATCGCAACGACCAGTGTGTGGGAAGAATCGCTATGACCCGAGTGTTGGGAGAATCCCTACGACCAGAGTGTGGGGAGAATCACGACGACCAGAGTGTGGGGAGAATCACTACGACCAGAGTGTGGGGAGAATCACTACGACCAGATTGTGGGGAGAATCACTACGAGCAGAGTGAGGGGAAACTCCCGACTACCAGAGTGTGGGGAGAATCACAGCGACCACAGTGTGGGGAGAATCGCAACGACCAGAGTGTGGGGAGAATCATTGCGACCAGAGTGTGGGGAGAATCACTGCGACCAGAGTGTGGGGAGAATCGCTGCGACCAGAGTGTGGGGAGAATCGCTAAGACCAGAGTGTGGGGAGAATCACTGCGACCAGAGTGTGGGGAGAATCACTACGACCAGTGAGTGGGGAGAATCACTACGACCAGAGTGTGGTTGGAATCACTGCGACCAGAGTGTGGGGAGAATCACCACGAGCAGAGTGTGGGGAGAATCACTGCGACCAGAGTGTGGGGAGAATCGCTTCAACCCGAGTGTGGGGAGAATCGCTTCAACCAGAGTGTGGGGAGAATCACTGCGACCAGAGGGTGGGGAGAATCACTACGACCAGAGTGTGGGGAGAATCATTGCGACCAGAGTGTGGGGAGAATCACTGCGACCAGAGTGTGGGGAGAATCACTGCGACCAGAGTGTTGGGAGAATCACTGCGACTAGAGTGTGGGGAGAATCGCAACGACCAGAGTGTGGGGAGAATCGCTATGACCCGAGTGTTGGGAGAATCCCTACGACCAGAGTGTGGGGAGAATCACGACGACCAGAGTGTGGGGAGAATCACTACGACCAGAGTGTGGGGAGAATCACTACGACCAGATTGTGGGGAGAATCACTACGAGCAGAGTGAGGGGAAAATCCCGACTACCAGAGTGTGGGGAGAATCACTACGACCAGAGTGTGGGGAGAATCACTACGACCAGATTGTGGGGAGAATCACTACGAGCAGAGTGAGGGGAAAATCCCGACTACCAGAGTGTGGGGAGAATCACAGCGACCACAGTGTGGGGAGAATCGCAACGACCAGAGTGTGGGGAGAATCGCTACGATCAGAGTGTGGAGTGAATCTCTACGACCAGAGTGTGGGGAGAATCGCGACGACCAGAGTGTGGGGAGAATCACGACGACCAGAGTGTGGGGAGAATCACTACGACCAGAGTGTGGGGAGAATCGCTGCGACGAGAGTGTGGGGAGAATCACTACGACCAGAGTGTGGGGAGAATCGCTACGACCAGAGTGTGGGGAGAATCACTACGACCAGAGTGTGGGGAGAATCGCTACGATCAGAGTGTGGAGTGAATCACTACGACCAGCGTGTGGGGAGAATCGCTACGATCAGAGTGTGGAGTGAATCACTACGGCCAGAGTGTGGGGAGAATCAATACGACCAGAGCGTGGGGAGAATCGCTACGACCAGAGTGTGGGGAGAATCGCTACGACCAGAGTGTGGGGAGAATCACTACGACCACAGTGTGGGGAGAATCACGACGACCACAGTAAGGGGAGAATCACTACGACCAGAGTGTGGGGAGAATCGCTGCGACCAGAGTGTGGGGAGAATCGCTGCGACCAGAGTGTGGGGAGAATCGCTACGACCAGAGTGTGGGGAGAATCACTACGACCAGAGTGTGGGGAGAATCGCGACGACCAGAGTGTGGGGAGAATCGCTGCGACCAGAGTGTGGGGTGAATCACTACGACCAGAGTGTGGGGAGAATCACTACGACCAGAGTGTGGTGAGAATCACTACGACCAGAGTGTGGGGAGAATCGTGACGACCAGAGTGTGGGGAGAATCGCTACGACCAGAGTGTGGGGAGAATCACTACGACCAGAGTGTGGTGAGAATCGCTGCGACCAGAGTGTGGGGTGAATCACTACGACCAGAGTGTGGGGAGAATCACTACGACCAGAGTGTGGGGAGAATCACTACGACCAGAGTGTGGTGAGAATCACTGCGACCAGAGTGTGGGGAGAATCACTGCGACCAGAGGGTGGGGAGAATCGCGACGACCAGAGTGTGGGGAGAATCACTGAGACCAGAGTGTGGGGAGAATCGCTGCGACCAGAGTGTGGGGTGAATCACTACGACCAGAGTGTGGGGAGAATCACTACGACCAGAGTGTGGTGAGAATCACTACGACCAGAGTGTGGGGAGAATCGCTACGACCAGAGTGTGGGGAGAATCGCTACGACCAGAGTGTGGGGAGAATCGCTACGACCAGAGTGTGGGGAGAATCGCTACGACCAGAGTGTGGGGAGAATCGCTACGACCAGAGTGTGGGGAGAATCGCTGCGAGCAGAGTGTGGGGAGAATCACTACGACCAGAGTGTGGGGAGAATCACTACGACCAGAGTGTGGGGAGAATCACTATGACCAGAGTGTGGGGAGAATCACTACGACCAGAGTGTGGGGAGAATCACTGCGAGCAGAGTGTGGGGAGAATCACTATGACCAGAGTGTGGGGAGAATCACTACGACCAGAGTGTGGGGAGAATCACTCTGACCAGAGTGTGGGGAGAATCGCTGCGGGCAGAGTGTGGGGAGAATCACTACGACCAGAGTGTGGGGAGAATCACTACGACCAGAGTGTGGGGAGAATCACTACGACCAGAGTGTGGGGAGAATCGCTGCGACCAGAGTGTGGTTTGAATCACTACGACCAGAGTGTGGGGAGAATCACTACGACCAGAGTGTGGGGAGAATCGCTGCGACCAGAGTGTGGGGAGAATCACTACGACCAGAGTGTGGGGAGAATCACTACGACCAGAGTGTGGGGAGAATCACTACGACCAAAGTGTGGGGAGAATCGCGACGACCAGAGTGTGGGGAGAATTACTGCGACCAGAGTGTGGGGAGAATCACTACGACCAGAGTGTGGGGAGAATCACTACGACCAGAGTGTGGGGAGAATCACTACGACCAGAGTGTGGGGAGAATCGCGACGACCAGAGTGTGGGGAGAATTACTGCGACCAGAGTGTGGGGAGAATCACTACGACCAGAGTGTGGGGAGAATCACTACGACCAGAGTGTGGGGAGAATCACTACGAGGAGAGTGTGGGAAGAATCGCTGCGACCAGAGTGTGTGGAGAATCACTACGAGGAGAGTGTGGGGAGAATCACTGCGACCAGAGTGTGGGGAGAATCGCTGCGACCAGAGTGTGGGGAGAATCACTACGACCAGAGTGTGGGGAGAATCACTACGAGGAGAGTGTGGGAAGAATCGCTGCGACCAGAGTGTGGGGAGAATCACTACGAGGAGAGTGTGGGGAGAATCACTGCGACCAGAGTGTGGGGAGAATCTCTGCGACCAGAGTGTGGGGAGAATCACTCGGACCAGAGTGTGGGGAGAATCGCGATGACCAGAGTGTGGGGAGAATCGCTGCGACCAGAGTGTGGGGAGAATCACTTTGACCAGAGTGTGGGGAGAATCGCTGCGAGCAGAGTGTGGGGAGAATCACTACGACCAGAGTGTGGGGAGAATCACTACGACCAGAGTGTGGGGAGAATCACTATGACCAGAGTGTGGGGAGAATCGGAACGACCAGAGTGTGGGGAGAATCACTGCGACCAGAGTGTGGGGAGAATCGCTACGACCAGAGGGTGGGGAGAATCACTGCGACCAGAGTGTGGGGAGAATCGCTACGACCAGAGTGTGGGGAGAATCACTACAAACAGAGTGTGGGGAGAGTCACTGCGACCAGAGTGTGGGGAGAATCACTACGACCAGAGTGTGGGGAGAATCACTACGACCCGAGTGTGGGGAGAATCGGAACGACCAGAGTGTGGGGAGAATCACTGCGACCAGAGTGTGGGGAGAATCACTGCAACCAGAGTGTGGGGAGAATCGCTACGACCAGAGTATGGGGAGAATCACTACAAACAGAGTGTGGGGAGAGTCACTGCGACCAGAGTGTGGGGAGAATCACTACGACCAGAGTGTGGGGAGAATCACTACGACCAGAGTGTGGGGAGAATCGGAACGACCAGAGTGTGGGGAGAATCACTGCGACCAGAGTGTGGGGAGAATCGCTACGACCAGAGGGTGGGGAGAATCACTGCGACCAGAGTGTGGGGAGAATCACTCTGACCAGAGTGTGTGGAGAATCAGTATGACCAGAGTGTGGGGAGAATCAGTATGACCAGAGTGTGGGGAGAATCACTGCGACCAGAGTGTGGGGAGAATCACTACGAACAGAGTGTGGGGAGAATCAGTACGAATGGAGTGTGTGGAGAATCAGTACGACCAGCGTGTAGGGAGAATCGCTACGACCAGAGTGTGGGAAGAATCGCTACGACCAGAGTGTGGGGAGTATCGCTGCGACCAGAGTGTGGGGAGAATCGCTATGACCAGAGTGTGGGGAGAATCACTGCGACCAGAGTGTGGGGAGAATCACTACGACCAGTGAGTGGGGAGAATCACTACGACCAGAGTGTGGTGAGAATCACTGCGACCAGAGTGTGGGGAGAATCACCACGAGCAGAGTGTGGGGAGAATCACTGCGACCAGAGTGTGGGGAGAATCGCTTCAACCCGAGTGTGGGGAGAATCGCTTCAACCAGAGTGTGGGGAGAATCACTGCGACCAGAGTGTGGGGAGAATCACTACGACCAGAGTGTGGGGAGAATCATTGCGACCAGAGTGTGGGGAGAATCACTGCGACCAGAGTGTGGGGAGAATCACTGCGACCAGAGTGTTGGGAGAATCACTGCGACTAGAGTGTGGGGAGAATCGCAACGACCAGAGTGTGGGGAGAATCGCTATGACCCGAGTGTTGGGAGAATCCCTACGACCAGAGTGTGGGGAGAATCACGACGACCAGAGTGTGGGGAGAATCACTACGACCAGAGTGTGGGGAGAATCACTACGACCAGATTGTGGGGAGAATCACTACGAGCAGAGTGAGGGGAAAATCCCGACTACCAGAGTGTGGGGAGAATCACTACGACCAGAGTGTGGGGAGAATCACTACGACCAGATTGTGGGGAGAATCACTACGAGCAGAGTGAGGGGAAAATCCCGACTACCAGAGTGTGGGGAGAATCACAGCGACCACAGTGTGGGGAGAATCGCAACGACCAGAGTGTGGGGAGAATCGCTACGATCAGAGTGTGGAGTAAATCTCTACGACCAGAGTGTGGGGAGAATCGCGACGACCAGAGTGTGGGGAGAATCACGACGACCAGAGTGTGGGGAGAATCACTACGACCAGAGTGTGGGGAGAATCGCTGCGACGAGAGTGTGGGGAGAATCACTACGACCAGAGTGTGGGGAGAATCGCTACGACCAGAGTGTGGGGAGAATCACTACGACCAGAGTGTGGGGAGAATCGCTACGATCAGAGTGTGGAGTGAATCACGACGACCAGCGTGTGGGGAGAATCGCTACGATCAGAGTGTGGAGTGAATCACTACGACCAGAGTGTGGGGAGAATCAATACGACCAGAGCGTGGGGAGAATCGCTACGACCAGAGTGTGGGGAGAATCGCTACGACCAGAGTGTGGGGAGAATCACTACGACCACAGTGTGGGGAGAATCACGACGACCAGAGTGTGGGGAGAATCACTACGACCAGAGTGTGGGGAGAATCGCTGCGACCAGAGTGTGGGGAGAATCGCTGCGACCAGAGTGTGGGGAGAATCACTACGACCAGAGTGTGGGGAGAATCACTACGACCAGAGTGTGGGGAGAATCGCTACGATCAGAGTGTGGAGTGAATCACTACGACCACAGTGTGGGGAGAATCGCGACGACCAGAGTGTGGGGAGAATCGCTGCGACCAGAGTGTGGGGAGAATCACTGCGACCAGAGTGTGGGGAGAATCGCTACGACCAGAGTGTGGGGAGAATCGCTACGACCAGAGTGTGGGGAGAATCGCTACGACCAGAGTGTGGGGAGAATCGCTACGACCAGAGTGTGGGGAGAATCGCTACGACCAGAGTGTGGGGAGAATCGCTGCGAGCAGAGTGTGGGGAGAATCACTACGACCAGAGTGTGGGGAGAATCACTACGACCAGAGTGTGGGGAGAATCACTACGACCAGAGTGTGGGGAGAATCACTACAAACAGAGTGTGGGGAGAGTCACTGCGACCAGAGTGTGGGGAGAATCACTACGACCAGAGTGTGGGGAGAATCACTACGACCCGAGTGTGGGGAGAATCGGAACGACCAGAGTGTGGGGAGAATCACTGCGACCAGAGTGTGGGGAGAATCACTGCAACCAGAGTGTGGGGAGAATCGCTACGACCAGAGTATGGGGAGAATCACTACAAACAGAGTGTGGGGAGAGTCACTGCGACCAGAGTGTGGGGAGAATCACTACGACCAGAGTGTGGGGAGAATCACTACGACCAGAGTGTGGGGAGAATCGGAACGACCAGAGTGTGGGGAGAATCACTGCGACCAGAGTGTGGGGAGAATCGCTACGACCAGAGGGTGGGGAGAATCACTGCGACCAGAGTGTGGGGAGAATCACTCTGACCAGAGTGTGTGGAGAATCAGTATGACCAGAGTGTGGGGAGAATCAGTATGACCAGAGTGTGGGGAGAATCACTGCGACCAGACTGTGCGGAGAATCGCTACGACCAGAGTGTGGGGAGAATCACTACGAACAGAGTGTGGGGAGAATCAGTACGAATGGAGTGTGTGGAGAATCAGTACGACCAGCGTGTAGGGAGAATCGCTACGACCAGAGTGTGGGAAGAATCGCTACGACCAGAGTGTGGGGAGTATCGCTGCGACCAGAGTGTGGGGAGAATCGCTATGACCAGAGTGTGGGGAGAATCACTGCGACCAGAGTGTGGGGAGAATCACTACGACCAGTGAGTGGGGAGAATCACTACGACCAGAGTGTGGTGAGAATCACTGCGACCAGAGTGTGGGGAGAATCACCACGAGCAGAGTGTGGGGAGAATCACTGCGACCAGAGTGTGGGGAGAATCGCTTCAACCCGAGTGTGGGGAGAATCGCTTCAACCAGAGTGTGGGGAGAATCACTGCGACCAGAGTGTGGGGAGAATCACTACGACCAGAGTGTGGGGAGAATCATTGCGACCAGAGTGTGGGGAGAATCACTGCGACCAGAGTGTGGGGAGAATCACTGCGACCAGAGTGTTGGGAGAATCACTGCGACTAGAGTGTGGGGAGAATCGCAACGACCAGAGTGTGGGGAGAATCGCTATGACCCGAGTGTTGGGAGAATCCCTACGACCAGAGTGTGGGGAGAATCACGACGACCAGAGTGTGGGGAGAATCACTACGACCAGAGTGTGGGGAGAATCACTACGACCAGATTGTGGGGAGAATCACTACGAGCAGAGTGAGGGGAAAATCCCGACTACCAGAGTGTGGGGAGAATCACTACGACCAGAGTGTGGGGAGAATCACTACGACCAGATTGTGGGGAGAATCACTACGAGCAGAGTGAGGGGAAAATCCCGACTACCAGAGTGTGGGGAGAATCACAGCGACCACAGTGTGGGGAGAATCGCAACGACCAGAGTGTGGGGAGAATCGCTACGATCAGAGTGTGGAGTGAATCTCTACGACCAGAGTGTTGGGAGAATCGCGACGACCAGAGTGTGGGGAGAATCACGACGACCAGAGTGTGGGGAGAATCACTACGACCAGAGTGTGGGGAGAATCGCTGCGACGAGAGTGTGGGGAGAATCACTACGACCAGAGTGTGGGGAGAATCGCTACGACCAGAGTGTGGGGAGAATCACTACGACCAGAGTGTGGGGAGAATCGCTACGATCAGAGTGTGGAGTGAATCACTACGACCAGCGTGTGGGGAGAATCGCTACGATCAGAGTGTGGAGTGAATCACTACGACCAGAGTGTGGGGAGAATCAATACGACCAGAGCGTGGGGAGAATCGCTACGACCAGAGTGTGGGGAGAATCGCTACGACCAGAGTGTGGGGAGAATCACTACGACCACAGTGTGGGGAGAATCACTACGACCACAGTGTGGGGAGAATCACGACGACCACAGTGTGGGGAGAATCACTACGACCAGAGTGTGGGGAGAATCGCTGCGACCAGAGTGTGGGGAGAATCGCTGCGACCAGAGTGTGGGGAGAATCACTACGACCAGAGTGTGGGGAGAATCACTACGACCAGAGTGTGGGGAGAATCGCTACGATCAGAGTGTGGAGTGAATCACTACGACCACAGTGTGGGGAGAATCGCGACGACCAGAGTGTGGGGAGAATCGCTGCGACCAGAGTGTGGGGAGAATCACTGCGACCAGAGTGTGGGGAGAATCACGTCGACCAGAGTGTGGGGAGAATCACTGCGACCAGAGTGTGGGGAGAATCGCGACGACCAGAGTGTGGGGAGAATCGCTGCGACCAGAGTGTGGGGTGAATCACTACGACCAGAGTGTGGGGAGAATCACTACGACCAGAGTGTGGTGAGAATCACTACGACCAAAGTGTGGGGAGAATCGTGACGACCAGAGTGTGGGGAGAATCGCTGCGACCAGAGTGTGGGGTGAATCACTACGACCAGAGTGTGGGGAGAATCACTACGACCAGAGTGTGGGGAGAATCACTACGACCAGAGTGTGGGGAGAATCACTGCGACCAGAGTGTGCTGAGAATCACTGCGACCAGAGTGTGGGGAGAATCACTGCGACCAGAGGGTGGGGAGAATCGCGACGACCAGAGTGTTGGGAGAATCACTGAGACCAGAGTGTGGGGAGAATCCCTGCGACCAGAGTGTGTGGAGAATCACTACGACCAGAGTGTGGGGAGAATCACTGCGACCAGAGTGTGGTGAGAATCACTGCGACCAGAGTGTGGGGAGAATCACTGCGACCAGAGGGTGGGGAGAATCGCGACGACCAGAGTGTTGGGAGAATCACTGCGACCAGAGTGTGGGGAGAATCACTGCGACCAGAGTGTGGGGAGAATCGCGACGACCAGAGAGTGGGGAGAATCCCTGCGACCAGAGTGTGGGGAGAATCACTGCGACCAGAGTGTGGGGAGAATCACTACGACCAGAGTGTGGGGAGAATCCCTGCGACCAGAGTGTGGGGAGAATCACTAGGACCAGAGTGTGGGGAGAATCACTACGACCAGAGTGTGGGGAGAGTCACTGCGACCAGAGTGTGGGGAGAATCACTACGACCAGAGTGTGGGGAGAATCACTGCGACCAGAGTGTGGGGAGAATCACTGCGACCAGAGTGTGGGGAGAATCACTGCGACCAGAGTGTGGGGAGAATCACCGCGACCAGAGTGTGGGAAGAATCCCTGCGACCAGAGTGTGGGGAGAATCACTACGACCAGAGTGTGGGGAGAATCACGAGGACCAGAGTGTGGGGAGAATCACTATGACCAGAGTGTGGGGAGAATCGCTGCGAGCAGAGTGTGGGGAGAATCGCTGCGAGCAGAGTGTGGGGAGAATCACGAGGACCAGAGTGTGGGGAGAATCACTACGACCAGAGTGTGGGGAGAATTGCTGCGACCAGAGTGTGGGGAGAATCGCTGCGAGCAGAGTGTGGGGAGAATCACTACGACCAGAGTGTGGGGAGAATCACTACGACCAGAGTGTGGGGAGAATCGCTGCGACCAGAGTGTGGGGAGAATCACTATGACCAGAGTGTGGGGAGAATCGCTGCGAGCAGAGTGTGGGGAGAATCACTACGACCAGAGTGTGGGGAGAATCACTATGACCAGAGTGTGGGGAGAATCGCTGCGAGCAGAGTGTGGGGAGAATCACTACGACCAGAGTGTGGGGAGAATCACTACGACCAGAGTGTGGGGAGAATCGCTGCGACCAGAGTGTGGGGTGAATCACTACGACCAGAGTGTGGCGAGAATCACTACGACCAGAGTGTGGGGAGAATCATTGCGAGCAGAGTGTGGGGAGAATCACTATGACCAGAGTGTGGGGAGAATCACTACGACCAGAGTGTGGGGAGAATCACTATGACCAGAGTGTGGGGAGAATCGCTGCGAGCAGAGTGTGGGGAGAATCACTACGACCAGAGTGTGGGGAGAATCACTACGACCAGAGTGTGGGGAGAATCACGACGACCAGAGTGTGGGGAGAATCACTACGACCAGAGTGTGGGGAGAATCGCTGCGACCAGAGTGTGGGGTGAATCACTACGACCAGAGTGTGGGGAGAATCACTACGACCAGAGTGTGGGGAGAATCGGTGCGACCAGAGTGTGGGGAGAATCACTACGACCAGAGTGTGGGGAGAATCACTACGACCAGAGTGTGGGGAGAATCACTACGACCAGAGTGTGGTGAGAATCACAACGACCAGAGTGTGGTGAGAATCGCTACGACCAGAGTGTGGGGATAATCGCTACGACCAGAGTGTGGGGAGAATCGCTACGACCAGAGTGTGGGGAGAATCACTACGACCAGAGTGTGGGGAGAATCACTACGACCAGAGTGTGGGGAGAATCACTACGAGGAGAGTGTGGGAAGAATCGCTGCGACCAGAGTGTGGGGATAATCGCTACGACCAGAGTGTGGGGAGAATCGCTACGACCAGAGTGTGGGGAGAATCACTACGACCAGAGTGTGGGGAGAATCGCTACGACCAGAGTGTGGGGATAATCGCTACGACCAGAGTGTGGGGAGAATCGCTACGACCAGAGTGTGGGGAGAATCACTACGACCAGAGTGTAGGGAGAATCGCTACGACCAGAGTGTGGGGAGAATCGCTGCGACCAGAGTGTGGGAAGAATCGCTGCGACCAGAGTGTGGGGAGAATCACTACGAGGAGAGTGTGGGGAGAATCTCTGCGACCAGAGTGTGGGGAGAATCTCTGCGACCAGAGTGTGGGGAGAATCACAATGACCAGAGTGTGGGGAGAATCACTACGACCAGAGTGTGGGGAGAATCACTACGACCAGAGTGTGGGGAGGATCACTGCGACCAGAGTGTGGGGAGAATCTCTGCGACCAGAGTGTGGGGAGAATCACAATGACCAGTGTGTGGGGAGAATCACTAGGACCAGAGTGTGGGGAGAATCGGAACGACCAGAGTGTGGGGAGAATCACTGCGACCAGAGTGTGGGGAGAATCGCTACGACCAGAGGGTGGGGAGAATCACTGCGACCAGAGTGTGGGGAGAATCGCTACGACCAGAGTATGGGGGAGAATCACTACAAACAGAGTGTGGGGAGAGTCACTGCGACCAGAGTGTGGGGAGAATCACTACGACCAGAGTGTGGGGAGAATCACTACGACCAGAGTGTGGGGAGAATCGGAACGACCAGAGTGTGGGGAGAATCACTGCGACCAGAGTGTGGGGAGAATCGCTACGACCAGAGGGTGGGGAGAATCACTGCGACCAGAGTGTGGGGAGAATCACTCTGACCAGAGTGTGTGGAGAATCAGTATGACCAGAGTGTGGGGAGAATCAGTATGACCAGAGTGTGGGGAGAATCACTGCGACCAGACTGTGCGGAGAATCGCTCCGACCAGAGTGTGGGGAGAATCACTACGAACAGAGTGTGGGGAGAATCAGTACGAATGGAGTGTGTGGAGAATCAGTACGACCCGAGTGTGGGGAGAATCGCTACGACCAGAGTGTGGGGAGAATCACTACGACCAGAGTGTGGGGAGAATCACTGCAACCAGAGTGTGGGGAGAATCACTGCAACCAGAGTGTGGGGAGAATCGCTGCGACCAGAGTGTGGGGAGAATCACTACGACCAGAGTGTGGGGAGAATCACTACGACCAGAGTGTGGGGAGAATCACTACGACCAGAGTGTGGGGAGAATCGCTGCGACCAGAGTGTGGGGAGAATCACTGCGACCAGAGTGTGGGGAGAATCACTACGACCAGAGTGTGGGGAGAATCACTACGACCAGAGTGTGGGGAGAATCGCTACGACCAGAGTGTGGGGAGAATCGCTGCGACCAGAGTGTGGGGAGAATCGCTACGACCAGAGTGTGGGGAGAATCGCTGCGACCAGAGTGTGGGGAGAATCGCTATGAACAGAGTGTGGGGAGAATCACTGCGACCAGAGTGTGGGGAGAATCACTACGACCAGTGAGTGGGGAGAATCACCACGAGCAGAGTGTGGGGAGAATCACTGCGACCAGAGTGTGGGGAGAATCGCTTCAACCCGAGTGTGGGGAGAATCGCTTCAACCAGAGTGTGGGGAGAATCTCTGCGACCAGAGTGTGGGGAGAATCACTACGACCAGAGTGTGGGGAGAATCATTGCGACCAGAGTGTGGGGAGAATCACTGCGACCAGAGTGTGGGGAGAATCACTGCGACCAGAGTGTTGGGAGAATCACTGCGACTAGAGTGTGGGGAGAATCGCTGCGACCAGAGTGTGGGGAGAATCGCTATGACCCGAGTGTTGGGAGAATCCCTACGACCAGAGTGTGGGGAGAATCACGACGACCAGAGTGTGGGGAGAATCACTGCGACCAGAGTGTGGGGAGAATCACTGCGACCAGAGTGTGGGGAGAATCGCGACGACCAGAGTGTGGGGAGAATCACTGAGACCAGAGTGTGGGGAGAATCACTACGACCAGATTGTGGGGAGAATCACTACGAGCAGAGTGAGGGGAAAATCCCGACTACCAGAGTGTGGGGAGAATCACTACGACCAGAGTGTGGGGAGAATCACTACGACCAGATTGTGGGGAGAATCACGACGAGCAGAGTGAGGGGAAAATCCCGACTACCAGAGTGTGGGGAGAATCACTACGACCAGAGTGTGGGGAGAATCACTACGACCAGATTGTGGGGAGAATCACTACGAGCAGAGTGAGGGGAAAATCCCGACTACCAGAGTGTGGGGAGAATCACAGCGACCACAGTGTGGGGAGAATCGCAACGACCAGAGTGTGGGGAGAATCGCTACGATCAGAGTGTGGAGTGAATCTCTACGACGAGAGTGTGGGGAGAATCGCGATGACCAGAGTGTGGGGAGAATCACGACGACCAGAGTGTGGGGAGAATCACTACGACCAGAGTGTGGGGAGAATCGCTGCGACGAGAGTGTGGGGAGAATCACTACGACCAGAGTGTGGGGAGAATCGCTACGACCAGAGTGTGGGGAGAATCACTACGACCAGAGTGTGGGGAGAATCGCTACGATCAGAGTGTGGAGTGAATCACTACGACCAGCGTGTGGGGAGAATCGCTACGATCAGAGTGTGGAGTGAATCACTACGACCAGAGTGTGGGGAGAATCAATACGACCAGAGCGTGGGGAGAATCGCTACGACCAAAGTGTGGGGAGAATCGCTCCGACCAGAGTGTGGGGAGAATCACTACGACCACAGTGTGGGGAGAATCACGACGACCACAGTGTGGGGAGAATCACTACGACCAGAGTGTGGGGAGAATCGCTGCGACCAGAGTGTGGGGAGAATCGCTGCGACCAGAGTGTGGGGAGAATCACTACGACCAGAGTGTGGGGAGAATCACTACGACCAGAGTGTGGGGAGAATCGCTACGATCAGAGTGTGGAGTGAATCAGTACGACCACAGTGTGGGGAGAATCGCGACGACCAGAGTGTGGGGAGAATCGCTGCGACCAGAGTGTGGGGAGAATCGTGACGACCAGAGTGTGGGGAGAATCGCTACGACCAGAGTGTGGGGAGAATCACTACGACCAGAGTGTGGTGAGAATCGCTGCGACCAGAGTGTGGGGTGAATCACTATGACCAGAGTGTGGGGAGAATCACTACGACCAGAGTGTGGGGAGAATCACTACGACCAGAGTGTGGTGAGAATCACTGCGACCAGAGTGTGGGGAGAATCACTGCGACCAGAGTGTGGGGAGAATCGCGACGACCAGAGTGTGGGGAGAATCACTGAGACCAGAGTGTGGGGAGAATCGCTGCGACCAGAGTGTGGGGTGAATCACTACGACCAGAGTGTGGGGAGAATCACTACGACCAGAGTGTGGTGAGAATCACTACGACCAGAGTGTGGGGAGAATCGCTACGACCAGAGTGTGGGGAGAATCGCTACGACCAGAGTGTGGGGAGAATCGCTACGACCAGAGTGTGGGGAGATTCACTACGACCAGAGTGTGGGGAGAATCACTACGACCAGAGTGTGGGGAGAATCGCGACGACCAGAGTGTGGGGAGAATCGCTGCGACCAGAGTGCGGGGGAATCACTGCGACCAGAGTGTGGGGAGAATCACTTCGACCAGAGTGTGGGGAGAATCACTGCGACCAGAGTGTGGGGAGAATCGCGACGACCAGAGTGTGGGGAGAATCGCTGCGACCAGAGTGTGGGGTGAATCACTACGACCAGAGTGTGGGGAGAATCACTACGACCAGAGTGTGGGGAGAATCGCGACGACCAGAGGGTGGGGAGAATCGCGACGACCAGAGTGTGGGGAGAATCGCGACGACCAGAGTGTGGTGAGAATCACTACGACCAGAGTGTGGTGAGAATCACTACGACCAGAGTGTGGGGAGAATCGTGACGACCAGAGTGTGGGGAGAATCGCTACGACCAGAGTGTGGGGAGAATGACTACGACCAGAGTGTGGTGAGAATCACTACGACCAGAGTGTGGGGAGAATCGCTACGACCAGAGTGTGGGGAGAATCGCTACGACCAGAGTGTGGGGAGAATCGCGACGACCAGAGTGTGGGGAGAATGACTGCGGCCAGAGTGTGGGGAGAATCACTACGACCAGAGTGTGGGGAGAATCACTACGACCAGAGTGTGGGGAGAATCACTACGACCAGAGTGTGGGGAGAATCGCGATGACCAGAGTGTGGGGAGAATCACTAAGACCAGAGTGTGGGGAGAATCACTATGACCAGAGTGTGGGGAGAATCGCTGCGACCAGAGTGTGGGGAGAATCACTATGACCAGAGTGTGGGGAGAATCGCTGCGAGCAGAGTGTGGGGAGAATCACTACGACCAGAGTGTGGGGAGAATCACTACGACCAGAGTGTGGGGAGAATCGCTGTGACCAGAGTGTGGGGAGAATCACTACGACCAGAGTGTGGGGAGAATCGCGACGACCAGAGGGTGGGGAGAATCGCAACGACCAGAGTGTGGGGAGAATCGCTGCGACCAGAGTGTCGGGAGAATCACTACGACCAGAGTGTGGGGAGAATCACTACGACCAGAGTGTGGGGAGAATCACTACGACCAGAGTGTGGTGAGAATCACTACGACCAGAGTGTGGGGAGAATCACTACGACCAGAGTGTGGGGAGAATCGCTGCGACCAGAGTGTGGGGAGAATCGCAATGACCAGAGTGTGGGGAGAATCACTGCGACCAGAGTGTGGGGAGAATCGCTATGACCAGAGTGTGGGGAGAATCACTGCGACCAGAGTGTGGGGAGAATAGCGACGACCAGAGTGTGGGGAGAATCGCTGCGACCAGAGTGTGGGGAGAATCGCTGCGACCAGAGTGTGGGGAGAATCGCTATGACCAGAGTGTGGGGAGAATCACTGCGACCAGAGTGTGGGGAGAATCGCTATGACCAGAGTGTGGGGAGAATCACTGCGACCAGAGTGTGGGGGAATCGCGACGACCAGAGTGTGGGGAGAATCGCTGCGACCAGAGTGTGGGGAGAATCACGACGACCAGAGTGTGGGGAGAATCGCGACAACCAGAGTGTGGGGAAAATCACTACGACCAGAGTGTCGGGAGAATCACGACAACCAGAGTTTGTGGAGAATCGCTGCGACCAGAGTGTGGGGAGAATCACTCCGACCAGAGTGTGGGGAGAATCGGAACGACCAGAGTGTGGGGAGAATCACTGCGACCAGAGTGTGGGGAGAATCGCTACGACCAGAGGGTGGGGAGAATCACTGCGACCAGAGTGTGGGGAGAATCACACTGAACAGAGTGTGTGGAGAATCAGTATGACCAGAGTGCGGGGAGAGTCACTGCGACCAGAGTGTGGGGAGAATCACTATGACCAGAGTGTGGGGAGAATCACTATGACCAGAGTGTGGGGAGAATCGGAACGACCAGAGTGTGGGGAGAATCACTGCGACCAGAGTGTGGGGAGAATCGCTACGACCAGAGGGTGGGGAGAATCACTGCGACCAGAGTGTGGGGAGAATCGCTACGACCAGAGTATGGGGAGAATCACTACAAACAGAGTGTGGGGAGAGTCACTGCGCCCAGAGTGTGGGGAGAATCACTACGACCAGAGTGTGGGGAGAATCACTACGACCCGAGTGTGGGGAGAATCGGAACGACCAGAGTGTGGGGAGAATCACTGCGACCAGAGTGTGGGGAGAATCACTGCAACCAGAGTGTGGGGAGAATCGCTACGACCAGAGTCTGGGGAGAATCACTACAAACAGAGTATGGGGAGAGTCACTGCGACCAGAGTGTGGGGAGAATCACTACGACCAGAGTGTGGGGAGAATCACTACGACCAGAGTGTGGGGAGAATCGGAACGACCAGAGTGTGGGGAGAATCACTGCGACTAGAGTGTGGGGAGAATCGCTACGACCAGAGGGTGGGGAGAATCACTGCGACCAGAGTGTGGGGAGAATCACTCTGACCAGAGTGTGTGGAGAATCAGTATGACCAGAGTGTGGGGAGAATCAGTATGACCAGAGTGTGGGGAGAATCACTGCGACCAGACTGTGCGGAGAATCGCTACGACCAGAGTGTTGGGAGAATCACTACGAACAGAGTGTGGGGAGAATCAGTACGAATGGAGTGTGTGGAGAATCAGTACGACCAGCGTGTAGGGAGAATCGCTACGACCAGAGTGTGGGAAGAATCGCTACGACCAGAGTGTGGGGAGAATCGCTACGACCAGAGTGTGGGGAGAATCACTACGACCAGAGTGTGGGGAGAATCACTGCAACCAGAGTGTGGGGAGAATCACTGCGACCAGAGTGTGGGGAGAATCACTACGACCAGAGTGTGGGGAGAATCGCTGCGACCAGAGTGTGGGGAGAATCACTACGACCAGAGTGTGGGGAGAATCGCGCTGACCAGAGTGTGGGGAGAATCGCTGCGACCAGAGTGTGGGGAGAATCGCTGCGACCAGAGTGTGGGGAGAATCACTACGACCAGAGTGTGGGGAGAATCACTACGACCAGAGTGTGGGGAGAATCACTACGACCAGAGTGTGGGGAGAATCGCTGCGACCAGAGTGTGGGGAGATTCACTGCGACCAGAGTGTGGGGAGAATCACTGCGATCAGAGTGTGGGGAGAATCACTACGACCAGAGTGTGGGCAGAATCGCTACGACCAGAGTGTGGGGAGAATCGCTACGACCAGAGTGTGGGGAGAATCACGACAACCAGAGTGTGGGGAGAATCACTGCGACCAGAGTGTGGGGAGAATCGCTGCGACCAGAGTGTGGGGAGAATCGCTATGACCAGAGTGTGGGGAGAATCACTGCGACCAGAGTGTGGGGAGAATCGCTATGACCAGAGTGTGGGGAGAATCACTGCGACCAGAGTTTGGGGGAATCACTACGACCAGAGTGTGGGGAGAATCACTACGACCAGAGTGTGGGGAGAATCGCTGCAACCAGAGTGTGGGGAGAATCACGACGACCAGAGTGTGGGGAGAATCACAGCGACCAGAGTGTGGGGAGAATCGCTACGACCAAATTGTGGGGAGAATAACTACGACCAGAGTGTGGGGAGAATCACAGCGACCAGAGTGTGGGGAGAATCACTGCGACCAGAGAGTGGGGAGAATCACTGCGACCAGAGTGTGGGGAGAATCGCTTCAACCAGAGTGTGGGGAGAATCACTACGACCAGAGTGTGGGGAGAATCACTACGACCAGAGTGTGGGGAGAATCGCTTCAACCAGAGTGTGTGGAGAATCACTGCGACAAGAGTGTGGAGAGAATTGCTACGACCAGAGAGTGGGGAGAATCACTACGACCAGAGTGTGGGGAGAATAACTGCGACCAGAGTGTGGGGAGAATTACTGCGACCAGAGTGTCGGGAGAATCACTGCGACCAGAGTGTGGGGAGAATCACTACGACCCGAGTGTGGGGAGAATGACTACGACCCGAGTGTGGGGAGAATCACCACGACCAGAGTGTGGGGAGAATCACTGCGACCAGAGTGTGGGGAGAATGAGTACGACCCGAGTGTGGGGAGAATCACCACGACCAGAGTGTGGGGAGAATCGCTACGACCAGAGTGTGGGGAGAATCACTACGACCAGAGTGTGGGGAGAATCACTGCAACCAGAGTGTGGGGAGAATCACTGCAACCAGAGTGTGGGGAGAATCACTGCAACCAGAGTGTGGGGAGAATCACTGCAACCAGAGTGTGGGGAGAATCACTACGACCGAATGGTGGGGAGAATCACTACGACCAGAGTGTGGGGAGAATCGCGACGACCAGAGTGTGGGGAGAATCGCTGCGGCCAGAGTGTGGGGAGAATCGGTACGACCAGAGTGTGGGGAGAATCTGTACGACCAGAGTGCGGGGAGAATCACTGCGACCAGAGTGTGGGGAGAATCGCTGCGACCAGAGTGTGGGGAGAATCACTGCGACCAGAGGGTGGGGAGAATCGCGACGACCAGAGTGTGGGGAGAATCGCTGCGACCAGAGGGTGGGGAGAATCACGACGACCAGAGTGTGGGGAGAATCACAGCGACCAGAGTGTGGGCAGAATCACTTCAACCAGAGTGTGGGGAGAATCACTACGACCAGAGTGTGCGGAGAATCACTACGACCAGAGTGTGGGGAGAATCACTGCGACCAGAGTGTGGAGAGAATTGCTACGACCCGAGTGTGGGGAGAATGACTACGACCCGAGTGTGGGGAGAATCACCACGACCAGAGTGTGGGGAGAATCACTGCGACCAGAGTGTGGGGAGAATGACTACGACCCGAGTGTGGGGAGAATCACCACGACCAGAGTGTGGGGAGAATCACTGTGACGAGAGTGAGGGGAGAATCGCTTGAACCCGAGTGTGGGGAGAATCGCTTCAACCAGAGTGTGGGGAGAATCACTGCGACCAGAGTGTGGGGAGAATCACTACGACCAGAGTGTGGGGAGAATCGCTACGACCAGAGGGTGGGGAGAATCACTGCGACCAGAGTGTGGGGAGAATCACTCTGACCAGAGTGTGTGGAGAATCAGTATGACCAGAGTGTGTGGAGAATCAGTACGACCAGAGTGTGGGGAGAATCACTGCGACCAGACTGTGCGGAGAATCGCTACGACCAGAGTGTGGGGAGAATCACTACGAACAGAGTGTGGGGAGAATTAGTACGAATGGCGTGTGTGGAGAATCATTACGACCAGCGTGTAGGGAGAATCGCTACGACCAGAGTGTGGGAAGAATCGCGATGACCAGAGTGTGGGGAGAATCGCTACGACCAGAGTGTGGGGAGAATCGCTACGACCAGAGTGTGGGGAGAATCGCTACGACCAGAGTGTGGGGAGAATCGCTACGACCAGAGTGTGGGGAGAATCACTACGACCAGAGTGTGGGGAGAATCACTACGACCAGAGTGTGGGGAGAATCACTGCGACCAGAGTGTGGGGAGAATCACTGCAACCAGAGTGTGGGGAGAATCGCTGCGACCAGAGTGTGGGGAGAATCACTACGACCAAATTGTGGGGAGAATAACTACGACCAGAGTGTGGAGAGAATCACAGCGACCAGAGTGTGGGGAGAATCACTGCGACCAGAGAGTGGGGAGAATCACTGCGACCAGAGTGTGGGGAGAATCGCTTCAACCAGAGCGTGGGGAGAATCACTACGACCAGAGTGTGGGGAGAATCCCTTCAACCACAGTGTGTGGAGAATCACTGCGACAAGAGTGTGGAGAGAATTGCTACGACCAGAGAGTGGGGAGAATCACTACGACCAGAGTGTGGGGAGAATCACTGCGACCAGAGTGTGGGGAGAATCACTGCGACCAGAGTGTGGGGAGAATCACCGCGACCAGAGTGTGGGGAGAATGAGTACGACCCGAGTGTGGGGAGAATCACCACGACCAGAGTGTGGGGAGAATCGCTACGACCAGAGTGTGGGGAGAATAACTACGACCAGAGTGTGGGGAGAATCACTGCAACCAGAGTGTGGGGAGATTCACTGCAACCAGAGAGTGGGGAGAATCACTGCACCCAGAGTTTGGGGGAATCACTACGACCAGAGTGTGGGGAGAATCACGACAACCAGAGTGTGGGGAGAATCGCTGCGACCAGAGTGTGGGGAGAATCACTGCGACCAGAGTGTGGGGAGAATCACAGCGACCAGAGTGTGGGGAGAATCACTGCGACCAGAGAGTGGGGAGAATCACTGCGACCAGAGAGTGGGGAGAATCACGGCGACCAGAGTGTGGGGAGAATCGCTTCAACCAGAGTGTGGGGAGAATCACTACGACCAGAGTGTGGGGAGAATCACTACGACCAGAGTGTGGGGAGAATCGCTTCAACCAGAGTGTGTGGAGAATCACTGCGACAAGAGTGTGGAGAGAATTGCTACGACCAGAGAGTGGGGAGAATCACTACGACCAGAGTGTGGGGAGAATCACTGCGACCAGAGTGTGGGGAGAATCACTGCGACCAGAGTGTGGGGAGAATCACTGCGACCAGAGTGTGGGGAGAATCACTGCGACCAGAGTGTGGGGAGAATGAGTACGACCCGAGTGTGGGGAGAATCACCACGACCAGAGTGTGGGGAGAATCGCTCCGACCAGAGTGTGGGGAGAATCACTGCAACCAGAGTGTGGGGAGAATCACTGCAACCAGAGTGTGGGGAGAATCACTGCAACCAGAGTGTGGGGAGAATCACTACGACCAAATGGTGGGGAGAATCACTACGACCAGAGTGTGGGGAGAATCGCGACGACCAGAGTGTGGGGAGAATCGCTGCGGCCAGAGTGTGGGGAGAATCGGTACGACCAGAGTGTGGGGAGAATCTGTACGACCAGAGTGCGGGGAGAATCACTGCGACCAGAGTGTGGGGAGAATCGCTGCGACCAGAGTGTGGGGAGAATCACTGCGACCAGAGTGTGGGGAGAATCGCGACGACCAGAGTGTGGGGAGAATCGCAGCGACCAGAGGGTGGGGAGAATCACGACGACCAGAGTGTGGGGAGAATCACAGCGACCAGAGTGTGGGCAGAATCACTTCAACCAGAGTGTGGGGAGAATCACTGCGACCAGAGTGTGCGGAGAATCACTACGACCAGAGTGTGGGGAGAATCACTGCGACCAGAGTGTGGAGAGAATTGCTACGACCCGAGTGTGGGGAGAATGACTACGACCCGAGTGTGGGGAGAATCACCACGACCAGAGTGTGGGGAGAATCACTGCGACCAGAGTGTGGGGAGAATGACTACGACCCGAGTGTGGGGAGAATCACCACGACCAGAGTGTGGGGAGAATCACTGCGACCAGAGTGAGGGGAGAATCGCTTCAACCCGCGTGTGGGGAGAATCGCTTCAACCAGAGTGTGGGGAGAATCACTGCGACCAGAGTGTGGGGAGAATCACTACGACCAGAGTGTGGGGAGAATCGCTACGACCAGAGGGTGGGGAGAATCACTGCGACCAGAGTGTGGGGAGAATCACTCTGACCAGAGTGTGTGGAGAATCAGTATGACCAGAGTGTGTGGAGAATCAGTACGACCAGAGTGTGGGGAGAATCACTGCGACCAGACTGTGCGGAGAATCGCTACGACCAGAGTGTGGGGAGAATCACTACGAACAGAGTGTGGGGAGAATCAGTACGAATGGAGTGTGTGGAGAATCAGTACGACCAGCGTGTAGGGAGAATCGCTACGACCAGAGTGTGGGAAGAATCGCGATGACCAGAGTGTGGGGAGAATCGCTACGACCAGAGTGTGGGGAGAATCGCTAAGACCAGAGTGTGGGGAGAATCGCTACGACCAGAGTGTGGGGAGAATCGCTACGACCAGAGTGTGGGGAGAATCACTACGACCAGAGTGTGGGGAGAATCACTACGACCAGAGTGTGGGGAGAATCACTGCGACCAGAGTGTGGGGAGAATCACTGCAACCAGAGTGTGGGGAGAATCGCTGCGACCAGAGTGTGGGGAGAATCACTACGACCAAATTGTGGGGAGAATAACTACGACCAGAGTGTGGGGAGAATCACAGCGACCAGAGTGTGGGGAGAATCACTGCGACCAGAGAGTGGGGAGAATCACTGCGACCAGAGTGTGGGGAGAATCGCTTCAACCAGAGTGTGGGGAGAATCACTACGACCAGAGTGTGGGGAGAATCACTCTGACCAGAGTGTGGGGAGAATCGCTTCAACCAGAGTGTGTGGAGAATCACTGCGACAAGAGTGTGGAGAGAATTGCTACGACCAGAGAGTGGGGAGAATCACTACGACCAGAGTGTGGGGAGAATCACTGCGACCAGAGTGTGGGGAGAATCACTGCGACCAGAGCGTGGGGAGAATCACTGCGACCAGAGTGTGGGGAGAATCACTACGACCCGAGTGTGGGGAGAATGACTACGACCCGAGTGTGGGGAGAATCACCACGACCAGAGTGTGGGGAGAATCACTGCGACCAGACTGTGCGGAGAATCGCTACGACCAGAGTGTCGGGAGAATCACGACAACCAGAGTGTGTGGAGAATCGCTGCGACCAGAGTGTGGGGAGAATCGCGACGACCAGAGTGTGGGGAAAATCGCGACGACCAGAGTGTGGGGAAAATCCCTACGACCAGAGTGTGGGGAGAATCACTGCAACCAGAGTGTGGGGAGAATCGCTACGACCAGAGTATGGGGAGAATCACTACAAACAGAGTGTGGGGAGAGTCACTGCGACCAGAGTGTGGGGAGAATCACTACGACCAGAGTGTGGGGAGAATCACTACGACCAGAGTGTGGGGAGAATCGGAACGACCAGAGTGTGGGGAGAATTACTGCGACCAGAGTGTGGGGAGAATCGCTACGACCAGACTGTGCGGAGAATCGCTACGACCAGAGTGTGGGGAGAATCGCTCCGACCTTAGTGTGGGAAGAATCGCGATGACCAGAGTGTGGGGAGAATCGGTACGACCAGAGTGTGGGGAGAATCGCTACGACCAGAGTGTGGGGAGAATTGCTACGACCCGAGTGTGGGGAGAATGACTACGACCCGAGTGTGGGGAGAATCACCACGACCAGAGTGTGGGGAGAATCACTGCGACCAGAGTGTGGGGAGAATGACTACGACCCGAGTGTGGGGAGAATCACCACGACCAGAGTGTGGGGAGAATCACTGTGACGAGAGTGAGGGGAGAATCGCTTGAACCCGAGTGTGGGGAGAATCGCTTCAACCAGAGTGTGGGGAGAATCACTGCGACCAGAGTGTGGGGAGAATCACTGCGACCAGACTGTGCGGAGAATCGCTACGACCAGAGTGTGGGGAGAATCACTACGAACAGAGTGTGGGGAGAATTAGTACGAATGGCGTGTGTGGAGAATCATTACGACCAGCGTGTAGGGAGAATCGCTACGACCAGAGTGTGGGAAGAATCGCGATGACCAGAGTGTGGGGAGAATCGCTACGACCAGAGTGTGGGGAGAATCGCTACGACCAGAGTGTGGGGAGAATCGCTACGACCAGAGTGTGGGGAGAATCGCTACGACCAGAGTGTGGGGAGAATCACTACGACCAGAGTGTGGGGAGAATCACTACGACCAGAGTGTGGGGAGAATCACTGCGACCAGAGTGTGGGGAGAATCACTGCAACCAGAGTGTGGGGAGAATCGCTGCGACCAGAGTGTGGGGAGAATCACTACGACCAAATTGTGGGGAGAATAACTACGACCAGAGTGTGGAGAGAATCACAGCGACCAGAGTGTGGGGAGAATCACTGCGACCAGAGAGTGGGGAGAATCACTGCGACCAGAGTGTGGGGAGAATCGCTTCAACCAGAGCGTGGGGAGAATCACTACGACCAGAGTGTGGGGAGAATCCCTTCAACCACAGTGTGTGGAGAATCACTGCGACAAGAGTGTGGAGAGAATTGCTACGACCAGAGAGTGGGGAGAATCACTACGACCAGAGTGTGGGGAGAATCACTGCGACCAGAGTGTGGGGAGAATCACTGCGACCAGAGTGTGGGGAGAATCACCGCGACCAGAGTGTGGGGAGAATGAGTACGACCCGAGTGTGGGGAGAATCACCACGACCAGAGTGTGGGGAGAATCGCTACGACCAGAGTGTGGGGAGAATAACTACGACCAGAGTGTGGGGAGAATCACTGCAACCAGAGTGTGGGGAGATTCACTGCAACCAGAGAGTGGGGAGAATCACTGCACCCAGAGTTTGGGGGAATCACTACGACCAGAGTGTGGGGAGAATCACGACAACCAGAGTGTGGGGAGAATCGCTGCGACCAGAGTGTGGGGAGAATCACGACGACCAGAGTGTGGGGAGAATCACAGCGACCAGAGTGTGGGGAGAATCACTACGACCAAATTGTGGGGAGAATAACTACGACCAGAGTGTGGGGAGAATCACTGCGACCAGAGTGTGGGGAGAATCACAGCGACCAGAGTGTGGGGAGAATCACTGCGACCAGAGAGTGGGGAGAATCACTGCGACCAGAGAGTGGGGAGAATCACGGCGACCAGAGTGTGGGGAGAATCGCTTCAACCAGAGTGTGGGGAGAATCACTACGACCAGAGTGTGGGGAGAATCACTACGACCAGAGTGTGGGGAGAATCGCTTCAACCAGAGTGTGTGGAGAATCACTGCGACAAGAGTGTGGAGAGAATTGCTACGACCAGAGAGTGGGGAGAATCACTACGACCAGAGTGTGGGGAGAATCACTGCGACCAGAGTGTGGGGAGAATCACTGCGACCAGAGTGTGGGGAGAATCACTGCGACCAGAGTGTGGGGAGAATAACTGCGACCAGAGTGTGGGGAGAATGAGTACGACCCGAGTGTGGGGAGAATCACCACGACCAGAGTGTGGGGAGAATCGCTCCGACCAGAGTGTGGGGAGAATCACTGCAACCAGAGTGTGGGGAGAATCACTGCAACCAGAGTGTGGGGAGAATCACTGCAACCAGAGTGTGGGGAGAATCACTACGACCAAATGGTGGGGAGAATCACTACGACCAGAGTGTGGGGAGAATCGCGACGACCAGAGTGTGGGGAGAATCGCTGCGGCCAGAGTGTGGGGAGAATCGGTACGACCAGAGTGTGGGGAGAATCTGTACGACCAGAGTGCGGGGAGAATCACTGCGGCCAGAGTGTGGGGAGAATCGCTGCGACCAGAGTGTGGGGAGAATCACTGCGACCAGAGTGTGGGGAGAATCGCGACGACCAGAGTGTGGGGAGAATCGCAGCGACCAGAGGGTGGGGAGAATCACGACGACCAGAGTGTGGGGAGAATCACAGCGACCAGAGTGTGGGCAGAATCACTTCAACCAGAGTGTGGGGAGAATCACTGCGACCAGAGTGTGCGGAGAATCACTACGACCAGAGTGTGGGGAGAATCACTGCGACCAGAGTGTGGAGAGAATTGCTACGACCCGAGTGTGGGGAGAATGACTACGACCCGAGTGTGGGGAGAATCACCACGACCAGAGTGTGGGGAGAATCACTGCGACCAGAGTGTGGGGAGAATGACTACGACCCGAGTGTGGGGAGAATCACCACGACCAGAGTGTGGGGAGAATCACTGCGACCAGAGTGAGGGGAGAATCGCTTCAACCCGCGTGTGGGGAGAATCGCTTCAACCAGAGTGTGGGGAGAATCACTGCGACCAGAGTGTGGGGAGAATCACTACGACCAGAGTGTGGGGAGAATCGCTACGACCAGAGGGTGGGGAGAATCACTGCGACCAGAGTGTGGGGAGAATCACTCTGACCAGAGTGTGTGGAGAATCAGTATGACCAGAGTGTGTGGAGAATCAGTACGACCAGAGTGTGGGGAGAATCACTGCGACCAGACTGTGCGGAGAATCGCTACGACCAGAGTGTGGGGAGAATCACTACGAACAGAGTGTGGGGAGAATCAGTACGAATGGAGTGTGTGGAGAATCAGTACGACCAGCGTGTAGGGAGAATCGCTACGACCAGAGTGTGGGAAGAATCGCGATGACCAGAGTGTGGGGAGAATCGCTACGACCAGAGTGTGGGGAGAATCGCTAAGACCAGAGTGTGGGGAGAATCGCTACGACCAGAGTGTGGGGAGAATCGCTACGACCAGAGTGTGGGGAGAATCACTACGACCAGAGTGTGGGGAGAATCACTACGACCAGAGTGTGGGGAGAATCACTGCGACCAGAGTGTGGGGAGAATCACTGCAACCAGAGTGTGGGGAGAATCGCTGCGACCAGAGTGTGGGGAGAATCACTACGACCAAATTGTGGGGAGAATAACTACGACCAGAGTGTGGGGAGAATCACAGCGACCAGAGTGTGGGGAGAATCACTGCGACCAGAGAGTGGGGAGAATCACTGCGACCAGAGTGTGGGGAGAATCGCTTCAACCAGAGTGTGGGGAGAATCACTACGACCAGAGTGTGGGGAGAATCACTCTGACCAGAGTGTGGGGAGAATCGCTTCAACCAGAGTGTGTGGAGAATCACTGCGACAAGAGTGTGGAGAGAATTGCTACGACCAGAGAGTGGGGAGAATCACTACGACCAGAGTGTGGGGAGAATCACTGCGACCAGAGTGTGGGGAGAATCACTGCGACCAGAGCGTGGGGAGAATCACTGCGACCAGAGTGTGGGGAGAATCACTACGACCCGAGTGTGGGGAGAATGACTACGACCCGAGTGTGGGGAGAATCACCACGACCAGAGTGTGGGGAGAATCACTGCGACCAGACTGTGCGGAGAATCGCTACGACCAGAGTGTCGGGAGAATCACGACAACCAGAGTGTGTGGAGAATCGCTGCGACCAGAGTGTGGGGAGAATCGCGACGACCAGAGTGTGGGGAAAATCGCGACGACCAGAGTGTGGGGAAAATCCCTACGACCAGAGTGTGGGGAGAATCACTGCAACCAGAGTGTGGGGAGAATCGCTACGACCAGAGTATGGGGAGAATCACTACAAACAGAGTGTGGGGAGAGTCACTGCGACCAGAGTGTGGGGAGAATCACTACGACCAGAGTGTGGGGAGAATCACTACGACCAGAGTGTGGGGAGAATCGGAACGACCAGAGTGTGGGGAGAATTACTGCGACCAGAGTGTGGGGAGAATCGCTACGACCAGACTGTGCGGAGAATCGCTACGACCAGAGTGTGGGGAGAATTGCTACGACCCGAGTGTGGGAAGAATCGCGATGACCAGAGTGTGGGGAGAATCGGTACGACCAGAGTGTGGGGAGAATCGCTACGACCAGAGTGTGGGGAGAATTGCTACGACCCGAGTGTGGGGAGAATGACTACGACCCGAGTGTGGGGAGAATCACCACGACCAGAGTGTGGGGAGAATCACTGCGACCAGAGTGTGGGGAGAATGACTACGACCCGAGTGTGGGGAGAATCACCACGACCAGAGTGTGGGGAGAATCACTGTGACGAGAGTGAGGGGAGAATCGCTTGAACCCGAGTGTGGGGAGAATCGCTTCAACCAGAGTGTGGGGAGAATCACTGCGACCAGAGTGTGGGGAGAATCACTACGACCAGAGTGTGGGGAGAATCGCTACGACCAGAGGGTGGGGAGAATCACTGCGACCAGAGTGTGGGGAGAATCACTCTGACCAGAGTGTGTGGAGAATCAGTATGACCAGAGTGTGTGGAGAATCAGTACGACCAGAGTGTGGGGAGAATCACTGCGACCAGACTGTGCGGAGAATCGCTACGACCAGAGTGTGGGGAGAATCACTACGAACAGAGTGTGGGGAGAATTAGTACGAATGGCGTGTGTGGAGAATCATTACGACCAGCGTGTAGGGAGAATCGCTACGACCAGAGTGTGGGAAGAATCGCGATGACCAGAGTGTGGGGAGAATCGCTACGACCAGAGTGTGGGGAGAATCGCTACGACCAGAGTGTGGGGAGAATCGCTACGACCAGAGTGTGGGGAGAATCGCTACGACCAGAGTGTGGGGAGAATCACTACGACCAGAGTGTGGGGAGAATCACTACGACCAGAGTGTGGGGAGAATCACTGCGACCAGAGTGTGGGGAGAATCACTGCAACCAGAGTGTGGGGAGAATCGCTGCGACCAGAGTGTGGGGAGAATCACTACGACCAAATTGTGGGGAGAATAACTACGACCAGAGTGTGGAGAGAATCACAGCGACCAGAGTGTGGGGAGAATCACTGCGACCAGAGAGTGGGGAGAATCACTGCGACCAGAGTGTGGGGAGAATCGCTTCAACCAGAGCGTGGGGAGAATCACTACGACCAGAGTGTGGGGAGAATCCCTTCAACCACAGTGTGTGGAGAATCACTGCGACAAGAGTGTGGAGAGAATTGCTACGACCAGAGAGTGGGGAGAATCACTACGACCAGAGTGTGGGGAGAATCACTGCGACCAGAGTGTGGGGAGAATCACTGCGACCAGAGTGTGGGGAGAATCACCGCGACCAGAGTGTGGGGAGAATGAGTACGACCCGAGTGTGGGGAGAATCACCACGACCAGAGTGTGGGGAGAATCGCTACGACCAGAGTGTGGGGAGAATAACTACGACCAGAGTGTGGGGAGAATCACTGCAACCAGAGTGTGGGGAGAATCACTGCAACCAGAGTGTGGGGAGAATCACTGCACCCAGAGTTTGGGGGAATCACTACGACCAGAGTGTGGGGAGAATCACGACAACCAGAGTGTGGGGAGAATCGCTGCGACCAGAGTGTGGGGAGAATCACGACGACCAGAGTGTGGGGAGAATCACAGCGACCAGAGTGTGGGGAGAATCACTACGACCAAATTGTGGGGAGAATAACTACGACCAGAGTGTGGGGAGAATCACTGCGACCAGAGTGTGGGGAGAATCACAGCGACCAGAGTGTGGGGAGAATCACTGCGACCAGAGAGTGGGGAGAATCACTGCGACCAGAGAGTGGGGAGAATCACGGCGACCAGAGTGTGGGGAGAATCGCTTCAACCAGAGTGTGGGGAGAATCACTACGACCAGAGTGTGGGGAGAATCACTACGACCAGAGTGTGGGGAGAATCGCTTCAACCAGAGTGTGTGGAGAATCACTGCGACAAGAGTGTGGAGAGAATTGCTACGACCAGAGAGTGGGGAGAATCACTACGACCAGAGTGTGGGGAGAATCACTGCGACCAGAGTGTGGGGAGAATCACTGCGACCAGAGTGTGGGGAGAATCACTGCGACCAGAGTGTGGGGAGAATAACTGCGACCAGAGTGTGGGGAGAATGAGTACGACCCGAGTGTGGGGAGAATCACCACGACCAGAGTGTGGGGAGAATCGCTCCGACCAGAGTGTGGGGAGAATCACTGCAACCAGAGTGTGGGGAGAATCACTGCAACCAGAGTGTGGGGAGAATCACTACGACCAAATGGTGGGGAGAATCACTACGACCAGAGTGTGGGGAGAATCGCGACGACCAGAGTGTGGGGAGAATCGCTGCGGCCAGAGTGTGGGGAGAATCGGTACGACCAGAGTGTGGGGAGAATCTGTACGACCAGAGTGCGGGGAGAATCACTGCGACCAGAGTGTGGGGAGAATCGCTGCGACCAGAGTGTGGGGAGAATCACTGCGACCAGAGTGTGGGGAGAATCGCGACGACCAGAGTGTGGGGAGAATCGCAGCGACCAGAGGGTGGGGAGAATCACGACGACCAGAGTGTGGGGAGAATCACAGCGACCAGAGTGTGGGCAGAATCACTTCAACCAGAGTGTGGGGAGAATCACTGCGACCAGAGTGTGCGGAGAATCACTACGACCAGAGTGTGGGGAGAATCACTGCGACCAGAGTGTGGAGAGAATTGCTACGACCCGAGTGTGGGGAGAATGACTACGACCCGAGTGTGGGGAGAATCACCACGACCAGAGTGTGGGGAGAATCACTGCGACCAGAGTGTGGGGAGAATGACTACGACCCGAGTGTGGGGAGAATCACCACGACCAGAGTGTGGGGAGAATCACTGCGACCAGAGTGAGGGGAGAATCGCTTCAACCCGCGTGTGGGGAGAATCGCTTCAACCAGAGTGTGGGGAGAATCACTGCGACCAGAGTGTGGGGAGAATCACTACGACCAGAGTGTGGGGAGAATCGCTACGACCAGAGGGTGGGGAGAATCACTGCGACCAGAGTGTGGGGAGAATCACTCTGACCAGAGTGTGTGGAGAATCAGTATGACCAGAGTGTGTGGAGAATCAGTACGACCAGAGTGTGGGGAGAATCACTGCGACCAGACTGTGCGGAGAATCGCTACGACCAGAGTGTGGGGAGAATCACTACGAACAGAGTGTGGGGAGAATCAGTACGAATGGAGTGTGTGGAGAATCAGTACGACCAGCGTGTAGGGAGAATCGCTACGACCAGAGTGTGGGAAGAATCGCGATGACCAGAGTGTGGGGAGAATCGCTACGACCAGAGTGTGGGGAGAATCGCTAAGACCAGAGTGTGGGGAGAATCGCTACGACCAGAGTGTGGGGAGAATCGCTACGACCAGAGTGTGGGGAGAATCACTACGACCAGAGTGTGGGGAGAATCACTACGACCAGAGTGTGGGGAGAATCACTGCGACCAGAGTGTGGGGAGAATCACTGCAACCAGAGTGTGGGGAGAATCGCTGCGACCAGAGTGTGGGGAGAATCACTACGACCAAATTGTGGGGAGAATAACTACGACCAGAGTGTGGGGAGAATCACAGCGACCAGAGTGTGGGGAGAATCACTGCGACCAGAGAGTGGGGAGAATCACTGCGACCAGAGTGTGGGGAGAATCGCTTCAACCAGAGTGTGGGGAGAATCACTACGACTAGAGTGTGGGGAGAATCACTCTGACCAGAGTGTGGGGAGAATCGCTTCAACCAGAGTGTGTGGAGAATCACTGCGACAAGAGTGTGGAGAGAATTGCTACGACCAGAGAGTGGGGAGAATCACTACGACCAGAGTGTGGGGAGAATCACTGCGACCAGAGTGTGGGGAGAATCACTGCGACCAGAGCGTGGGGAGAATCACTGCGACCAGAGTGTGGGGAGAATCACTACGACCCGAGTGTGGGGAGAATGACTACGACCCGAGTGTGGGGAGAATCACCACGACCAGAGTGTGGGGAGAATCACTGCGACCAGACTGTGCGGAGAATCGCTACGACCAGAGTGTCGGGAGAATCACGACAACCAGAGTGTGTGGAGAATCGCTGCGACCAGAGTGTGGGGAGAATCGCGACGACCAGAGTGTGGGGAAAATCGCGACGACCAGAGTGTGGGGAAAATCCCTACAACCAGAGTGTGGGGAGAATCACTGCAACCAGAGTGTGGGGAGAATCGCTACGACCAGAGTATGGGGAGAATCACTACAAACAGAGTGTGGGGAGAGTCACTGCGACCAGAGTGTGGGGAGAATCACTACGACCAGAGTGTGGGGAGAATCACTACGACCAGAGTGTGGGGAGAATCGGAACGACCAGAGTGTGGGGAGAATTACTGCGACCAGAGTGTGGGGAGAATCGCTACGACCAGACTGTGCGGAGAATCGCTACGACCAGAGTGTGGGGAGAATCGCTCCGACCAGAGTGTGGGAAGAATCGCGATGACCAGAGTGTGGGGAGAATCGGTACGACCAGAGTGTGGGGAGAATCGCTACGACCAGAGTGTGGGGAGAATCACTACGACCAGAGTGTGGGGAGAATCACTACGACCAGAGTGTGGGGAGAATCACTGCAACCAGAGTGTGGGGAGAATCGCTGCGACCAGAGTGTGGGGAGAATCGCTGCGACCAGAGTGTGGGGAGAATCACTACGACCAAATTGTGGGGAGAATCACTACGACCAGAGTGTGGGGAGAATCACAGCGACCAGAGTGTGGGGAGAATCACTGCGACCAGAGTGTGGGGAGAATCGCTTCAACCAGAGTGTGGGGAGACTCACTACGACCAGAGTGTGGGGAGATTCACTACGACCAGAGTGTGGGGAGAATCGCTTCAACCAGAGTGTGTGGAGAATCACTGCGACAAGAGTGTGGAGAGAATTGCTACGACCAGAGAGTGGGGAGAATCACTACGACCAGAGTGTGGGGAGAATCACTGCGACCAGAGTGTGGGGAGAATCACTGCGACCAGAGTGTGGGGAGAATCACTACGACCCGAGTGTGGGGAGAATGACTACGACCCGAGTGTGGGGAGAATCACCACGACCAGAGTGTGGGGAGAATCACTGCGACCAGAGTGTGGGGAGAATGACTACGACCTGAGTGTGGGGAGAATCACCACGACCAGAGTGTGGGGAGAATCGCTACGACCAGAGTGTGGGGAGAATCACTACGACCAGAGTGTGGGGAGAATCACTGCAACCAGAGTGTGGGGAGAATCACTGCAACCAGAGTGTGGGGAGAATCGCGACGACCAGAGTGTGGGGAGAATCGCTGCGACCAGAGTGTGGGGAGAATCTGTACGACCAGAGTGCGGGGAGAATCACTGCGACCAGAGTGTGGGGAGAATCGCTGCGACCAGAGTGTGGGGAGAATCGCTGCGACCAGAGTGTGGGGAGAATCGCGACGACCAGAGTGTGGGGAGAATCGCTGCGACCATAGGGTGGGGAGAATCACGACGACCAGAGTGTGGGGAGAATCACAGCGACCAGAGTGTGGGGAGAATCACTTCATCCAGAGTGTGGGGAGAATCACTACGACCAGAGTGTGGGGAGAATCACTACGACCAGAGTGTGGGGAGAATCACTGCGACCAGAGTGTGGAGAGAATTGCTACGACCCGAGTGTGGGGAGAATGACTACGACCCGAGTGTGGGGAGAAGCACCACGACCAGAGTGTGGGGAGAATCACTGCGACCAGAGTGTGGGGAGAATCGCTACGACCAGAGTGTGGGGAGAATCGCTACGACCAGAGTGTGGGGAGAATCGCTACGACCAGAGTGTGGGGAGAATCGCTACGACCAGAGTGTGGGGAGAATCGCTACGACCAGAGTGTGGGGAGAATCGCTACGACCAGAGTGTGGGGAGAATCACTACGACCAGAGTGTGGGGAGAATCACTACGACCAGAGTGTGGGGAGAATCACTGCGACCAGAGTGTGGGGAGAATCACTGCAACCAGAGTGTGGGGAGAATCGCTGCGACCAGAGTGTGGGGAGAATCACTACGACCAAATTGTGGGGAGAATAACTACGACCAGAGTGTGGAGAGAATCACAGCGACCAGAGTGTGGGGAGAATCACTGCGACCAGAGAGTGGGGAGAATCACTGCGACCAGAGTGTGGGGAGAATCGCTTCAACCAGAGTGTGGGGAGAATCACTACGACCAGAGTGTGGGGAGAATCGCTTCAACCACAGTGTGTGGAGAATCACTGCGACAAGAGTGTGGAGAGAATTGCTACGACCAGAGAGTGGGGAGAATCACTACGACCAGAGTGTGGGGAGAATCACTGCGACCAGAGTGTGGGGAGAATCACTGCGACCAGAGTGTGGGGAGAATCACTGCGACCAGAGTGTGGGGAGAATCACTACGACCCGAGTGTGGGGAGAATGACTACGACCCGAGTGTGGGGAGAATCACCACGACCAGAGTGTGGGGAGAATCACCGCGACCAGAGTGTGGGGAGAATGAGTACGACCCGAGTGTGGGGAGAATCACCACGACCCGAGTGTGGGGAGAATCACCACGACCAGAGTGTGGGGAGAATCGCTCCGACCAGAGTGTGGGGAGAATCACTGCAACCAGAGTGTGGGGAGAATCACTGCAACCAGAGTGTGGGGAGAATCACTGCAACCAGAGTGTGGGGAGAATCACTGCGACAAGAGTGTGGGGAGAATCACTACGACCAAATGGTGGGGAGAATCACTACGACCAGAGTGTGGGGAGAATCGCGACGACCAGAGTGTGGGGAGAATCGCTGCGGCCAGAGTGTGGGGAGAATCGGTACGACCAGAGTGTGGGGAGAATCTGTACGACCAGAGTGCGGGGAGAATCACTGCGACCAGAGTGTGGGGAGAATCGCTGCGACCAGAGTGTGGGGAGAATCACTGCGACCAGAGTGTGGGGAGAATCGCGACGACCAGAGTGTGGGGAGAATCGCAGCGACCAGAGGGTGGGGAGAATCACGACGACCAGAGTGTGGGGAGAATCACAGCGACCAGAGTGTGGGCAGAATCACTTCAACCAGAGTGTGGGGAGAATCACTGCGACCAGAGTGTGCGGAGAATCACTACGACCAGAGTGTGGGGAGAATCACTGCGACCAGAGTGTGGAGAGAATTGCTACGACCCGAGTGTGGGGAGAATGACTACGACCCGAGTGTGGGGGAGAATCACCACGACCAGAGTGTGGGGAGAATCACTGCGACCAGAGTGTGGGGAGAATGACTACGACCCGAGTGTGGGGAGAATCACTGCGACCAGAGTGTGGGGAGAATCACTGCGACCAGAGTGTGGGGAGAATCACTACGACCCGAGTGTGGGGAGAATGACTACGACCCGAGTGTGGGGAGAATCACCACGACCAGAGTGTGGGGAGAATCACTGCGACCAGAGTGTGGGGAGAATGACTACGACCTGAGTGTGGGGAGAATCACCACGACCAGAGTGTGGGGAGAATCGCTACGACCAGAGTGTGGGGAGAATCACTACGACCAGAGTGTGGGGAGAATCACTGCAACCAGAGTGTGGGGAGAATCACTGCAACCAGAGTGTGGGGAGAATCGCGACGACCAGAGTGTGGGGAGAATCGCTGCGACCAGAGTGTGGGGAGAATCTGTACGACCAGAGTGCGGGGAGAATCACTGCGACCAGAGTGTGGGGAGAATCGCTGCGACCAGAGTGTGGGGAGAATCGCTGCGACCAGAGTGTGGGGAGAATCGCGACGACCAGAGTGTGGGGAGAATCGCTGCGACCATAGGGTGGGGAGAATCACGACGACCAGAGTGTGGGGAGAATCACAGCGACCAGAGTGTGGGGAGAATCACTTCATCCAGAGTGTGGGGAGAATCACTACGACCAGAGTGTGGGGAGAATCACTACGACCAGAGTGTGGGGAGAATCACTGCGACCAGAGTGTGGAGAGAATTGCTACGACCCGAGTGTGGGGAGAATGACTACGACCCGAGTGTGGGGAGAAGCACCACGACCAGAGTGTGGGGAGAATCACTGCGACCAGAGTGTGGGGAGAATCGCTACGACCAGAGTGTGGGGAGAATCGCTACGACCAGAGTGTGGGGAGAATCGCTACGACCAGAGTGTGGGGAGAATCGCTACGACCAGAGTGTGGGGAGAATCGCTACGACCAGAGTGTGGGGAGAATCGCTACGACCAGAGTGTGGGGAGAATCACTACGACCAGAGTGTGGGGAGAATCACTACGACCAGAGTGTGGGGAGAATCACTGCGACCAGAGTGTGGGGAGAATCACTGCAACCAGAGTGTGGGGAGAATCGCTGCGACCAGAGTGTGGGGAGAATCACTACGACCAAATTGTGGGGAGAATAACTACGACCAGAGTGTGGAGAGAATCACAGCGACCAGAGTGTGGGGAGAATCACTGCGACCAGAGAGTGGGGAGAATCACTGCGACCAGAGTGTGGGGAGAATCGCTTCAACCAGAGTGTGGGGAGAATCACTACGACCAGAGTGTGGGGAGAATCGCTTCAACCACAGTGTGTGGAGAATCACTGCGACAAGAGTGTGGAGAGAATTGCTACGACCAGAGAGTGGGGAGAATCACTACGACCAGAGTGTGGGGAGAATCACTGCGACCAGAGTGTGGGGAGAATCACTGCGACCAGAGTGTGGGGAGAATCACTGCGACCAGAGTGTGGGGAGAATCACTACGACCCGAGTGTGGGGAGAATGACTACGACCCGAGTGTGGGGAGAATCACCACGACCAGAGTGTGGGGAGAATCACCGC